>NC_044386.1:76138477-76441507 GCF_006542625.1 Nomascus leucogenys
GCTAAAGATGTCCCACTGGCAGAGACACAAATAAATCCAGACCCACGGGAAGGCTTTCCAAACCCCCTTCACACCCAAAGGAGGAAATGAATACAAAGGCATGAACTGGCCTGCATGGAGAATTCATCACTTAGGAACCAAGAAATCCCCAAAGCTTCCTAACACTGCTGAGAAATAACAAAGTTATCTTTTTCTCTTTCTTCTCAGCTTAAGATTCTGATTAAAATATCCTCACAAGAAGCCTTCTTTGGTGAATCCATGTGAGAACCACTCTCCTCACAGAACCTGTGAAAATTATGATGAATGACTATTACACCACTTGATACATGGTTTGATTTCTAAATATAAGTACACATATTTCAAAAATGTGCAGTCCTCATGAGCCAACATCCCATATTGCTTAGTCTCCATTCACTCCTTTATTTGTCTGATGAGTATTGAGTGCTTACTATGTGGCAGCACTGTCAGGACCACTGAGCATTCCACAGTGACCAAGATAGACACACATTTGCTGATCTCCTGGAGCTTATATTCTGGTGAAGGGAGACAGAGAAAAAGTTTATATATTCATATATTTGCCACAGATATATATTAGAGCATTATTACAATGTGTCATAGATAATAATCTGTCGGAAGAAAAGGAACACAGGAAAGTAGTCAGCAATGATGGAAGAACTCCTTCCGCAGGGCCAGGGAAGGCCGCCCTGAGGATGGATATTTGAGGAGACTCTAGAGAGGTGAACCACTGCCAGCATGCTTGGGAAGAGCATCCCAGGTAGAGGCGACAAGTACAAATGCACATTCACCTAGCAAGAAGACCACTGTGTCTGGGGTCCAGCCCCCTGAGGAAGAAAATTATATGTAAGTGGCAGCTGCAGCCAGGTCATTTGTGGCTTTATAAGTCATGGTTGAGGCTCTAGATTTTATTCCAAGTGAAAGAAGGATAACATGCTGCTATCAAAAGCACCAAAAGATCCAAGCAGCCCTTTAGGTATAACTTTTCAACATCACAAGGAAAAAGAGGAAGCAGTGTCTCATTCAAGGTTCTCAAACCAAATGCCCGCTGAGAAGCCAATAAAGCTCCTTAATCTCTAGCAGAACGCTAAAATGCATGGCAACTCGTTTTATTCCTAGTATTTATAATGGCAGGTTTAAATATGATTTTGTAAATTTTTAAGCCAACAATTAAGAGAATGCAAGTATTATTTATAACTTCAAAACACTGAAAAACAAGATCAAAGAAACTTTAACAATATACAACATCAGCACATGGGAAGAGGAAGTATCAAGGAAATACAATATAGTGAATATAAGGCATAACAGCAAATATTTTAAAATTAGGTCCAATTATATGTTCTCTACTAGAAACAAATTAAAAACAAAATGACAGAGATTAAAAATAAAGAAATGGGCAATTCCACAGAACTTCCAGTCCAGACAAAATGATATAGACCCCAAACTCCCTGCTTACTCCTGCCAAGCACACCTATAAACCCTGGGAATAAAGCAAGAGGCAACTAAAGGAGAATTCTGAAAGGTGGTAAGAGGAGAGGAAACTGTTTGGGACCTGATATGGTTTGCCTCTGTGTCCCCACCCAAATCTCATCTGGTAGCTCCCATAATTCTCACGTGTTGTGGGAGGGACCTTGTGGGAGATAATTGAATCATGGGGGGCTGCTCTTTCCCAGTTGTTCTCATGATAGTGAATAAGTCTCATGAGATCTGATGGTTTTATTTTATTTTATTTATTTTATTTATTTTTTTTTTTTGAGATGGAGTCTCGCTCTGTGGCCCAGGCTGGAGAGCAGTGGCGCAATCTTGGCTCACTGCAAGCTCCACCTCCCGGGTTCACGCCATTCTCCTGCCTCAGCCTCCCAAGTAGCTGGGACTACAGCCTCCCACCACCACGCCCAGCTAATTTTTTGTATTTTTAGTAGAGATGGGGTTTCACCATTTTAGCCAGGATGGTCTCGATCTCCTGACCTTGTGATCCACCCGTCTTGGCCTCCCAAAGTGCTGGGATTACAGGCGTGAGCCACCGTGCCCAGCCTGATCTGACGGTTTTAAAAATGGGAGTTTCCTTACACAAGATATCTCTCTCTGCCTGCTGCCATCCATGTAAGATGTGACTTGCTCTTCCTTGCCTTCTGCCAAGATCGTGAGGCCTCCCCAGCCATGTTGACCTGTAAGTCCGTTAAACCTCTTTTTCCTTTGTAAATTGCCCAGTCTGGGGTATGTCTTTATTAGCAGCATGAAAATGGACTAATACAGGAGCCCAGGAAAATGGGAACAGCACAGCTGCAGGGTGTATTTCATCCCTCAAAATCAGCATTTCCAGACCAACTCCCAACATAGCAAGAGAAGACAGCTAGGTGGGCTTGTTCCTCCCTTGGATGAAAATATACCAGGGGAACATGCACCCCTGGCAAGTAAGATTAATAAAAGCCCTGCCAGCAAAGGTAACCATGTGAGGCACCCCATCCCCTACAAAGAGATACCGGTGACTGGACAGAACCTGAGGAGGGACCCCACTACACCTCACACCTGGGATCTCAGGCCAAGAGACACCCAGGTCAAGAGCCATGTGCTCATCAACAGCACATGGCTCATGAAATATTCTGAGGCCACCACAGGAAGGGGAATGCCATCTCAACAAACACTTAGCCATGGAAGCCTCTTCACTTCTGCAGACCTGAAACTCCTCTCCACAGGAAGAGACATCTGGGCAGCCCAGCCTGGACAAATCCCTTCCAGCCACCAAAGCAGCACCCAACAGCACTGGAGAAACCAAACAGATCAAAGTAGCACTGCAAGATCTCTGAAAATTAAATCTTCATTTGAACAACAGGCTATGTAAATAGTCTATAACCTGTGTGCTAAACTTAAACAGGTTGACTGCCTGCTGAAATAAAAGTTATTTATGACTCAGAGTCTCCTAAAATAATAGATAAAATATCCAGGATACAATCAAAAGTCACCTGTCATATCAGAAACTGAGAAAATCACAACTTGAATGGGAAAGGACAAACACCTGATGCCAACACTGAGATATATCAGATGCTGGATTATCTTAAAAGGATTTTAAAGCGGCCTTCATAAAAATGTCTCAACAATCAGTTACAACTTCTCTTGGAACAAGTGAAAAATGAAAAACTATGGGAAGAAACAAAAAATACAGAAAAAAGAACCAAATGGAAATGATAGATCTAAAATATACAATAACGGAATTTCTTAAAGCTTCTTGATATGCACTCAATAGTAGAGATAATAAAGAAAAGAATCAGTGAATTTGAGGGCAAATCAATAGAATTCACCCAATCTAAACAGCAAAGAGAAAACATAATTTTTTTTAAAAGGACAGGGGTGGAATGGAGCCTCAGGGAACTGTAGGACTATTTTAAAAATCTAATATTCATGTCACTGGAGTACTAGAAGGAGAAAAGAATTTGAGTGAGATTGGAAAAGTACCGTAAGGAATAAAGGCTGAAATTTTCCCAATTTGGCAAAAGACGCAAACCTACAAATTCAAGAAGATGAAAAAACCCTAGGAACAGGATAACAGGATGAACCCAAAGAAATCCATATCAAAACGAATCATCAACTTTCAGAAACTAAAGACAAAAAAAACCTTGAATGCAGCCAGAAAGTACTATGTGTTACCTACAGGGAAACACAAATTCAAATGGCAGCAAATTTCTTCTCTGACACCAGGAAAGATGGAAGGAAATGGTACAACATTTTTCAAGTACTGAAGAAAAGCACTGTCAACCATACATTCTATATCCAGTGAAACTATCATTGAGGAATAAAAAGGAAATAAATACACTCTCAGATAAAGAAAAAGTAAAAGAATTTTTTACTAGCAGACCTACCCTTAAAGATTGGCTAAAAGAAGTTATTCAAACATAAAGAAAATTATAAAAAATAAGACAGGCTGGGTGTGGTGGCCCACACCTGTAATCCCAGCACTTTGGGAGGCCGAGGCAGGTGGATCACGAGGTCAAGAAATCAAGACTATCCTGGCCAACATGGTGAAACCCTGTCTCTACTAAAAATACAAAAATTAGCTGGGCATGGTGACATGCACCTGTAGTCCCAGCTACTTGGGAGGCTGAGGCAGGAAAATCACTTGAACCCGGGAGGCAGAGGTGGCAGTGAGCCAAGATTGCTCCACCACACTCCAGCCTGGAGACAGAGTGAGACTCCATCTCAAAAAAAAAAAAAGACAAATTTTGGAGCATCAGGAAGCAAAAGGAACTGAAAAAGCAGAAATGTGTACACACAATAGATTATTCCTTTCCCCATGAGTTGTATAGATCAATTTGATGATTTAAACAAAAATTATGTCACCATCTGATACTCAAGAAAAGATAAAGGAATTTTAATGGAAGTGGTATTTTCACACTTCACTCAAAGTGGTAATTCTAGTAGGTCATGTATATATACTGTAGTCCTCTGAGCAACCACTTCAAAACTATACAAAGAGAAACACTAAAAAATACTATAAATGAATCAAAATATAACTGTAAAAAATGTTCAAGTAACACACAGAAAATCAAGATAAAAGAAACATAGGTATGTACTGGAAACAGAGGAAACAAAGAGAAAATAAATACAGTAATCCTTCAGTATCCATGGGGAATTGGTTCCAGGACCTCTGTGGATGCCAAACTCCATAGATGTTCAGGTCCCTTATTTAAAGGGGCATAGTATTTGCATATAAACTAAGCACATTCTTCTGTATACTTTAAATGATCTCTAGAATACTTATAGTACCTAATACAATGCCTATGCATCTCATCACTTGCATGGATTCAACATAGTAGTCAGTGCACAGATAATTCAAGTTTTGCTTTTTGGAACATTATGGGATTTTTTTTTGATCTGTAGTTGGTTGAACCCATGGATGCAAAAGCTATGGATATGACAGACCAACTTTAATTGAAATGGCATATTTAAGCATTAACATATCAATAATTACCTTAAATGTAAATTTTCTAAACATATCAATCAAAATACAGAGACCGGCAGAAAGGATTGTAAAAATAACACAACTATATGCTGGAAAAAGATACGTTACACACAAAAAAAAATCTAAGCAAAAGACTATATTAATACCAGCTAAGTAGACTTCAAAGTAAAGAAAATTACTAGAGGGACAGAAAATTATTAAATAATGATAAATAGGTCAATCCACTAGGAAGATACAACAATCCTAAATATGTATGCACCGAACAACAAAGCAGCAAAATACATGAAGTGAAAAACTACTAGGACTGAAAGAAAAAACAAATTCATGTTTATAATTGGGAACATAAAAAACTCACCCTCAGAAACTAATAGAAATGCTACATAGAAAATAATTCAAAATATGGAAGAACTGAACAACACTGAACCAAAGGGATTTAATTCACATATATAAAACACTTCACCCCAAAACAGGAGAATACAGTTTTTTTCAAGTTCCCATGAAAGATTTACCAAGATGTATCATATTCTGAGTCATAAAACAAAATTCCACAAATGTAAAAAAATAAACTCATACAGAGTATGTTCTTCAACTATAATGGAATAAAGTTAGAAACTAACAGAAAGACAATAGAAAAATCTCTAAATGCATGGAAATTAACCAACATACTTCTAAATAGTCTATGGGTAAATGAAGAGGTCTCAAAGTAAATTTTAAAATATATAGAACCGAATTTTAATGAAAATGCAACACATAGAAACATATAGGGTGCAAATGAAATACAACTGTGATAAAACTTTATAACACTAAATGTTAACATTGGAAAAGAAAGGAAATCTCAAATCAATAATCTAAGTTCCTACCTCAAAAACACTTGCCAAAAAAGAGTAAAATGCATCAAAAGAAAGCTCAAGGAAAGAAACAATAAAGATCACAGAAGAAATCTGTAGAGTTAATATAGGACAATACAAATGAAAATCAAAGGAGAAAAGGCTGTTTCTTTGGGTAAAATCAGTTAAATTGACAAACTTCTAAAAAGACTGACCAAAAATAAAAGGAGAGAGACACAAATCACCAATATCAGGAATGAAATAGGAAATTTTACCACATATATTTCAGACATTAAAGTGATAATAAAGGAATATTATCAACAACTTTACACTCACAAATTTGGCAGCTAAAAAGAAACAAACCAATTCCTCAAAAAACACAAAGTATGAAAACACAGATAAAATCTATAATCTGAATAGCTCTTTAGCCATGAAAGAAGTTGAATTACTAATTTGAAAGTTTCCTTTTAAAAAAAGATTCCAGACTCCTGGTTTTGTTGCAAGAAGTCAGGGACCCCAAACGGAGGCACCGGCTGGAGACGTGGCAGAGGAACATAAATTGTGAAGATTTCATATTCATTGCCTTATGATCTTTGTTGGACTCTTATCAGTGGTTCTGCTTTTGCCCTTTGTCCTGTTCCCTCAGAAGCATGTGATCTTTGTTAGACCCTTATTAGTGGTTCTGCTTTTTGCTCTTTGAAGCATGTGATCTTTGTACCTACTCTCTGTTCTTACAACCCCTCCCCTTTTGAAACCCTTAATAAAATCTTGCTGGTCTGAGACTCAGGCGGGCATCACAGTCCTACCGATAAGTGATGTCACCCCCGGCGGCCCACCTGTAAAATTCCTCTCTTTGTACTGTCTCTATTTCTCAGCCGGCTGACACTTATGGATAATAGAAAGAACCTATGTTGAAATATTGGGGGCATGTTCCCCCAATACAGTTTCACTAGAAAATTCTACCAGGCCTTTGTCTCCCACTCCCACCAGAGCTTGGGATTTATCTCTACTGTTCCACGTCCACCACCTCTGGAGCCCCCAGTGACTTTGTCACAGCCTCTGTTGCACTGTGATCTGCAGGTACTGGGAGACGCATAGCTAAGATGCCAGGACATCCTGAAAGCGGGGAAATGAAACTGTTTACGTTCAGGAATGTGGCCATAGAATTCTCTCTGGAGGAGTGGAAATACTAGAACCTGCTTAGCAGAATTTGTATAGAGATGTGGTTTAAAAGAAAGACAGAAACCTTATCTCTGGGTCTTGATGTCTCTAAGCTAAACCTGGTGACCTTTCTGAAGGAAAGAAAAGACTGAGGAGACAGTAGCCATACAGCCAGGTGTGATTGTATGTATCTGCTAAGCATCTTAGTGATTTGACTCTCCTGCTTCAGCCCAGCCCACAGATGAGATTGTGACATATTGTTTGACTCTGCACCTTGAAGATGTGACTCTCTTTTCCAGCCTTGGTGCTGCCCACAGGTGGCATTGTGACATATGGCTGGGCCTTTCATCCAAATGATGTGTGATTGTGACATACACCTCTGTCTGGAACCTGAATGACTTGACTTTTCTGCCTGGTCCCAAAAGTCATGTGTCTCTTCTTCAGCCTGCACCCTACCACAAAAGGATTGTGATGCATCACTGCACTCAGCACCTAGATGATGTAACTCTCACCTTTTGCCTGGACCTTGCATATTTAAGGTTGGATTGTGACATATACTTTAGCCCAGCTCAGAGTTGTGATGACGACACTTATACCACAAACCAGCCAACAGGAGAGATGCTGGCATTTGTAGCTAGACTTTTAGAGAAAGGAATAAATTCCTGGGTCTTCTGTAGGCAATGTAACTCTCCTTGCTGGGTCCTGCCTATAGGAAGCATAAGGACCTGTCTGTGTATCCATCATCCAGCTGTTGTGACTCTCCTTTTTTGACTGAAACCTGCCACAAAGGGTGACTGTGACATATCACTGGGCCCAGAACCTAGTCTCTGGTGTGTCTTTATTAGCAGTGTGAGAACAGACTAATACAGTAAATTGGTACCAGCAGAGTGGGGCACTGCTGAAAAGATAGCCGAAAATGTGGAAGCGACTTTGGAACCGGGTAACAGGCAGAGGTTGGAACAGTTTGGAGGGCTCAGAATACAGAAGAATGTGGGGAAGTGTGGGACTTCCTATAGACTTGTTGAATGGCTTTGACCAAAATGCTGATAGCGATATGGACAATAAAGTCCAGGCTGAGGTGGTCTCAGAGGGACATGAGGAACTTGCTGGGAACTGGAGCAAAGGTGACTCTTCTTATGTTTTAGCAAAGAGACTGGTGGCATTTTGCCCCTTCCCTAGAGATTTGTGGAACTTTGAACTTGAAAGACATGACTTAGGGTATCTGGAGGAAGAAATTTCTAAGGAGAGCAGGTCTCTGTTGATCCATGGATGGGGATCTCTGTTCCACAGGATGGGGTTTGTAAAGTTGTTAAGAATAAAGCCTACTTTTAAGAGATATCAAGTGAAATTTAGAAGATGGCAAGGGGATAAAACTGAGTATTATGCTTGGAAATGCTTGGTGATACAGGACAAAAAATAAATACAACACACCCAAATACAGGATGATAGCTTTGTGTAACACACAGAGATATTATTTATCAGGTTGCTTATGCCGGTACAGAAGGGGATATGATAGTATGCACAGCATATGCATGTGAACTACGAAAGTATGGTTTGAAGGTTGGCCTGACCAATTACGCAGCAGTGTATTGTACTGGCCTGCAGCCTTCTCAACAGGTTTGGTATGGAAAAGATCTATGAAGGCCAAGTGGAGGTGACTGGCGAGGAATACAATGTGTAAAGCATTGATGGTCAGCCAAGTGCCTTTACCTGCTATTTGGATGCAGGCCTTGCCAGAACTACCAGTGGCAATGAAGTTTTTGGTGCCTTGAAGAGAGCTGTAGATAGAGGCTTGTCTATCCCTCACAGTACCAAATGATTCCCTGGTTATGGTTCTGAAAGCAAAGAATTTAATGCAGAAGTACACCGGAAGCACATCATGGGCCAGAATGTTGCAGATTACATGTGCTACTTAATGGAGGAAGATGAAGATGCTTACCAGAAACAGTTCTTTCAATACAGGAAGAATAGTGTAACTCCAGACATGATGGAGGAGATGTATAAGAAAGCTCATGCTGCTATATGAGAGAATCCCGTCTAGGAGAAGAAGCCCAAGAAAAAAATTAAAAAGAAGTGTAACTGTCCCAAAATGTCCCTTGCTCAAAAGAAATATTGAGTAGCTCGGCCGGGCGCGGTGGCTCATGCTTGTAATCCCAGCACTTTGGGAGGCTGAGGCGGGCGGATCATGAGGTCAGGAGATCGAGACTACAGTGAAACCCCGTCTCTACTAAAAATACAAAAAATTAGCCAGGCGTGGTGGCGGGCGCCTGTAGTCCCAGCTACTTGGAGAGGCTGAGGCAGGAGAATGGCATGAACCCGGGAGGCGGAGCTTGCAGTGAGCCGAGATCGCGCCACTGCTCTCCAGCCTGGGTGACAGAGAGAGACTCCGTCTCAAAAAAAAAAAAAAAAAAAAAAAAAAAGAAATATTGAGTAGCTCAAAAGAATGCAAGCTTCCTCAGAGCTCAGAAGTGGGCTTCTGAGAGCTAAACCAAACAATTTTCCATGATGATTTTTCAGATGAAGACCATAAACTTATTGACAGCAAAAAAAAAAAAAATGAAATTTATAAGCAGCAAAGCATTCAAGAGGTGACTTGGGTTGTTAAAGGTATTCAGCTTTAAAAAGAAAACAGAGCATAAAAGTTTGGAAAATTTGCAGCCTGACAATGCAATAGAATATAAAATCTCATTTTTTGAGGAGAAATTTAAGCCAGCTGCAGAAATTTGCATAAGTAATGAGGAGTCGAATGTTAATTCCCAAGACAATGGGGAAAATGTGTCCAGGGCATGTCAGAAATCTTCTTGGCAGGCCAGGTGCAGTGGCTCACACCTGTAATCCCAGCACTCTGGGAGGCTGAGGTGGGCAGATTACAAGGTCTGGAGATCGAGATCATCCTGGCTAACATGGTGAAACCCCGTCTCTACTAAAAATACAAAAAATTAGCCAGGTGTGGTGGTGGGCGCCTGTAGTTCTAGCTACTCAGGAGGCTGAGGTAGGAGAATGGAGTGAACCCGGGAGGCGGGGCTTGCAGTGAGCCAAGACGGCGCCACTATACTCTAGCCTGGGCAACAGAGCAAGACTCCGTCTCAAAAAAGAAAAAAAAAAAAGAAATCTTCTTGGCAGCCCATCCCATCCCAGGCCCAGAGGCCTAAAAGAAAAATATAGTTTCCTGGGTTGGCCCCAGTGCCTCCCTGCTCTGTGCAGCCCAGGGACTTGGTGCCCTGCATTCCAGCCACTCCAGTCATAGTTATATAGTTTCCTGGGTCGGGCCCAGTGCCTCCCTGCTCTGTGCAGCCTGGGACTTGGTGCCCTGCATTCCAGCAACTCCAGTCATGGCTACAAGGAGCCAAGGCAGAGCTCAGGCTGTTGCTTCAGACGGTGGAAGCCCCAAGCCTTGGCAGCTTTCACGTGCTGTTGAGCCTGCAGGTGCACGGAAGTCAAGAATTGAGGTTTGGAACCCTCCACCTAGATTTCAAAGAATGTATGGGAACACCAGGATGTCCAGGAGAAGTTTGCTGCAGGGGCGGGGCCCTCATGAAGAACCTCTGCTAGGACAGTGCAGCAGAAAAATGTGGGGTCAGAGCCGCCACACAGAGGAGTCCCTACTGGGGCACTGCCTAGTGGAGGTGTGAGAAGCTCCCAGATCCCAGAATGGTAGACCCACTGACAGCTTGCACCGTGAGCCTGGAAAATCCGCAGACACTCAACACTCAACCAGCCCGTGAAGGCAGCGGGGAGGGAGGCTGTACCCTGCAGAGCCACAGGGACCAAGCTGCCCAAGACCATAGGAACCCACCTCTTGCATCAGCATGGCACGGATGTGGGACATGGTGTCAAAGGAGGTCATTTTGGAGCTTTAAGAAATCCTGCTGGATTTTGGACTTGCATGGGGCCTGTAGCCCCTTTGTTTTGGCCAGTTTCTCCCATTTGAACCCATCTCCATTTGAACCCATTTGAACCCATGCTTGAATGTATCAAGCATTGTATTTACCCAATGCTTGTACCCCCATTATATCTAGGAAGTAACTAACTTGCTTTTGATTTTACAGGCTCATAGGTGGAAGGGACTTGCCTTGTCTCAGATGAGACATTGGACTGTGTACTTTTGAGTTAATGCTGAAATTAGTTAAGACTTTGGGGAACTATTGAAGGCATGATTGGTTTTGCAATGTAAAGACATTAGATCTGGGGGGGGCCGCGGTGAAATGATATGGTTTGGCTGTGTCCCCACCCAAATCTCATCTTGAATTGTAACTCCCACAAGTCATGGGAGGAACATGGTGGGAGGTGATTAAATTATGGGGATGGGACTTTCCTGCACTGTTCTCGTGATAGTGAGTGAATTTCAGAATATCTGATGGTTGTAAAAACAGGAGTTTTCCTGCACAAGCTCTCTCTTTGCCTGCTGCTATCCATGTAAAATGTGACTTGCTTCTCCTCGTCTTTTGCCATGATTGTGAGGCCTCCCCAGACACATGGAACTGTAAGTCTATTAAATCTCTTTCTTCCCTGTCTCAGGTATGTCTTTATCAGCAGCGTGAGAACAGACTAATAAAGCCAGTAACTGAATAAAAGGTTGAATTATGGATCATATGGTAGGTAAAATAAATAAAAGTCTGTAAAAAATACTTGGGCTTTATTTGGGCCACATTCTTTATATTGTTGTGACTTCCAGTGTTTTCACCTGAAGGGATATTTATGAACAGAAGGGTTATTATTATTTGTATTTTTTACCTTGCTAAAAATACATATTAATCTCTTAATAAAATTATCCTAGCAAATCTTAAACAACAAAATAAAAATTCTACTGAACATGTAAAGAACTAGCATCAATTCTATATAATCTTTTCCAGAAAATAAAACAGGAAGGAACACTTTCCAACTCATTTTGTGAAGCCAAAATCAGACAAAGCTAGCATAAAGAAAACTACAGATCAATATATCTCATAAACTTAAAAATTCCCAACAAAATGTTAGCAAACTGAATCCATGAATACGTGAAAATAATTATACACCATGACCACAGGCGATTTATTTCAGGTATGCATGGTTGGCTCAATATTTGAAAATTAATCAATGTAATCTAACCATATCAAAAGGCTAAAGAAGAAAAACCATATTATTTTCTTCTGAAGCCTCCAGAAGAAACACAGCCCTCTCTAATAGATTGAGTTTAGATTTCTGACCTCTAAAACTGTAAGAGAATAAATTTGGGTTAAGCCACTCAATTTCTGTTAATTTGTGCAGCAATAGGAGATGAACACACATGATAATAGGGACTTTGCTGAAGTGATTGAGGACCCAGAGAAGGGGAAATTATTCTAACCAATAGAGGCGGGCACAATCCAATCACAAGGGCTCTTATGATTATGTTAGAAACTTATGATTAGGTTAGAAATCTTATAATTAGGTTAGAAATGTTAGAAACATTTTACAAATAAGGATTTCCTTTTCTTTCTTGTAAAGCTTCATCCAGCCCCATCATTCACTGATGTACAGAATTCCTTTTCCAGTCCTTGGTTTCTCACTCAGTTCCTTTGACAAGGAGCTTATTCTACAGCGAAGGCAGTGCATCACACCAGAACTCACTGGTCGTACCATGTGCTCCATTACCCAGAAGCAGCTGACTGGATAGAAGAGTGGCCTGCTAAAGCTTCAGAGGTACTATTTGCTGCAATCCAAAAGTCTGCAAAGTTGGGCTGCCACCCTACAGCATGCAGTATGTGCTTAAACAAATTACCAATGAATGTCACTATCTCCGTCACAGCCCACTGGGAAGCATGGGTGTGGGAAACAAAGGAGCGAGATAGGAGCACTCCCTCCCTTATTACTATACCCAGTGACCCACTTCAGGAATTTTTGCCCCGTCTTAATAATCTTGAGCTCAGTGGATTTGCAGGTCTTAATATCCAAGGAAACACAACTAATAAAGGTACCATTACCTTTATTACCTGAGGTGGGATAGGCAGTCAAGGCAGTGACCATGTTCTCAGGATGCGGCAACCATGGTGACCGTGCAGTCAACACAGTTAAGTCTCAGCATCTGCATTGTAATTGAGCTACCCAAGCAAAGCTATCTTCAGTAGGGACTTTCCCCTCTAGAGAGCATGTGCACTTTGACTTTACCTGCCCTCATTATAATAGCAAAAACATACCCCTGACTAGAGATTTAAGATGCTAATGAGACATGCAATATATGAACAAGCATGTACAGCTACTGTGCACATGCACCCAGAGGACCACCCGGAACATTCTTACCAGCAACACCTCTCCCACCTCCTTAAAAATAATCATGTAAGACTCCCACAATGGGAGACTCCCTAGTGCTGGTCTTTGTTGTCTCATCCTTATGAGCAGCCCGTCCTGAATTTCTCTCTCTCAGGGTGTACTGTCTATTCTGCATCTAACTTTCAAAGTATTCTTTTTCTTTTGCAATACTCTATGCTGCACTTCTTTTGCTATGTGTCTCTTGTTTAAATTCTCTTAAACCAAGAAGACAAGAAACAAGGTATTACAACAGGTGTCAGCATTTCATTGGAAGCTGAGAATCCTCCCTGGCCATGTGAAGCTCCATATGCCTTATGACCATCAAGCAGACAAGGAGAGTCCCTCTACTGTCCAAGATAACTGCTTTCAATTCTCAGAGGGAACTGGGTTGCTGCTTCCTCACACTGGCAAGAACTGGCCGGGAGCTGGGCATTCACAGGTGTGCCTTCTTGCATTCCAGTAGTCCCAGTTCATGCACACCTTGGCACTTGAGTACAGACAGAACTCCAAGGTCTCAGATCCTATGAGAATGATGGTTTGGGTCACCTCATCAGTGGATAAAAACCACATATCTGAAGTGGTGGCAGAGGTCAGGGGAACGTGGCATTAAAGAAGTGAGTTAACTAACAATTCAAACTTCAGAATCAGCTCTGGAAGCCGGGGCTACAGCAGCTGTGTTTTATGGTATTTTGTTGCTTCTCTTCCCTCACTTATTCTCCATTGTCATATATGAAGAGCATTGGGATAGCTAACATTTTAAGTTTCAGGTGTTACTGAACCAACATCACCCCCATATCACACAGTAGCTGATGGGATATTGTACAGCTCTTGTTTTGAGGACAAGTGATTTTCTCTTGGACTGGACAAAAGATGTTTTTAAAATCCTAACAGGCACAAGTGGAGGACTGTCTGGGGCTATCCCTCATTGCCCTTTAGTCCTGCCCCTGGTCTTCTCCCCAGCCTTCTCACCAGCCCTGCTGCTGGCAGCTCTCCCATCTTCTGGAATCCAGGTAAGTCTGGCCAATGGGAGACACTGGCAGGACTTGACGGTGGGAGGAACAAGGTCACTGAATCTCCTGGCTCCTCTGGCCAGGCCACAGGTGATCACAGGCCACTGGAGCTCCCACCTCCCTTTTGCCCCTCAGGCCCATGAGGTCATGGCCTCTTTTCTTCGGGAGTTCAGCACACCCATTCTTTCCCCAAACCTGACCTTTGAGCACATAATCTCTTTCTTTCCTGAGAAAGACCCTACCTAGCAAGGAGGGTGGAAAATAGTCACCACCCAACGCTCAAAGATGTTCCTTACATGACTGTTTCAAGAGGAAAAACATAGACAATAACCTAAATGTCAACAAAAGGGGAAAAGCTGATGATAGCCTATCCACTTACAATGCAACATTGCACACATTTTTAAATGATGATATAGAAATACATGCACATGTATGTCCCCAGACGTAGCAGGTCACAACTGTTCAACCCAATATGGCCCTGCTCACCTGGAATATCCAGGGCAGCCATGTGAGGCTGGGGACACAAGGCTTCAGTGAGTTGTGCCCAAGGAGCCAGGGGTTTCTGAGGAACAGGGTTGCCCACCCAGAGCCACTGTGACCAGAGGGGTCCTGGCAGGGGGCGGAGGGGGAGAGCACTCAACTCATCTGACCTCTGAAATGTATTCATAAAATGAAAGGATTTGATTAAATAACCTCTAATGTTCCCTCTGATGGCAATTCCATCATCATGCAGTTTCCGGGCTGCGGTCCTGAACTACGGTGTGGAAAGCATGAGAAACCCCACTGATTCCTTCCAGGCACAGAATATCTGCAAATTTTGAAGTCATGAAAAAAAAATGTTGTTTTTTTTTTTTCTATTTTTAACAAAGAAGGACTTCTGGGGAAAATTTAAATACATGAAATGCTTTCTTTTTATGAAGCTTAGATGATTTACTAACTTTAGGAACACTAAGATGTATCAACGATTTGATTTACTCAACAAATTATTATGCTTGGAATATTATATTTAAGTGGAACTTATTCATGCCATAATCATAGATTGACTAATTAAATTTATTTGTGAGTGCTTTTCCTTTTCCCAAATTAAAGTATAAATTGGTAGATTTGAAGAAATCCAGTTCCTGGGTTGTTTCAGTTAATTTAAAAAGAAATAAAAGACATCGCCAAGCCTATGGTAAATCTTGCACTCCTAAAACGTCTCTCAGCAGGCACTGAATCCCAGGTTCCCAGGACACGCAGGGGCCTCTCCTGGCAGTAACCGTCTATCTCTGGCGAGTCCCACCTCACACAAACAGCTAGTGTGAAGTGCCACCAGGGAAACAGAGGGACTTTGGAGATTTAGGAAAGGCTTTGGGAACTCTTCCTCTGCAGGCTGGGGGCGGGGAGGCCACAGGGAGATGCACCATATGCAGAAACACTACGTGCAGACGACCTGACCTTTGGGGCGGCTGGCAGGCGCAGAGGACAGAGTCAGAGTGTTCCAGGCACAGTGCGTTCCTCCAAGTCATGCTGACGCATACCCGCGTCCCTAGCTGGCACCTGAGCACGTGGGCGCTGGCTGGGCGGCCTGCAGAGCTCACATCCTCCACCCCGACCTCGATCCCCTCGGGAGCACCCACAGGGCACCCGGGTCAGGGAGGCCACGAGGCGCGGTCACCCCGCAAGGAAGAAGGCCAAGGGGAAGGAGAGGAGCCCTCTGCGCCCCTGAGAGAAGCCCCAAGATCCGCGGGGTCCCAGCGCTCCTGCGCCCCCTCTCCCCTGGGCTGCTGTGAGGCTGGAGACAGGCTGCAGTAAACTCCACCTTTGTGTCACCGGCGCCGTGATCCCTCAAAGCAGGCTTTCGCGTAAGTCACAACTGTCTGTCCTCACCCCGTTTCTCACACAGCTGTTATCTTGTGCTCCGAAACCCCAAGCCCGCCACGGTGGTGCTTCCGCGGGCCCACAGCTGCCCTCCTTTCCTGGCACCACCAGCCACCCCTCCTGCTCCAGGACGCCTGTGCAGGGGACCCTGGCTCAGAAAGTGTCGCTTGGGAGATGGAAGTGAAGACTGAAGCAACTTCCAACTCCCACCCACTCTCTAGGAGGCACTTTCTTTTTGTTTTTTTTTTTTGTTTGGTTTGGTTTTTTTCGAGACGGAGTCTTGCTCTGTTGCCCCAGAGGCACTTTCTATTACTGAGAAGAAAACCCTGGAAAGTCTCAGGCTTCCCCCAGGAGCTTGGAACTCCCCTTGCCCCCTGCTTCCTGCCCTCCATCCCCCAGGAGCGGGTCCCTGCGCCCTAGCGGGAGTGGAGAGAGAGGCTCAGGTCCTTAGTGATGGCTTCAAGGCCTGGGAACCCCAGGTCCTGGTTTTTAGACTCGGGACAAACTGCACTCGCATTACCCTGGCTCACTCTTGTGCTCAGGAATTAATTTTTAATATCTGCATAGCATTTCTTACCTATAAGAATGTGTCTTCTTGTTCTAAAAGAATTTTTTTTTGGTTCTACAGTGTTTTATTTCTGAAAATAAAACAACAAAAAATGATATTTGCAGTGAACAAGACAAAATGTTAACATCTGTTACATATGGATATGTGGGTGTCATACACTATTCTGTACTTTTGTTTGAAATATCTTACAATTTAAAAACTTAAAAAGTAAAATAATTTTGCAATCATCTTGAATGGCTGCACAATATCCCATTTTACATGTATTTATGTGTGCATATAACTATATATTGCATAGGATTTATATTATACTTTGATATATTTTCTATATTTCCTATCTGCAATCTGCATAGTACATAGATCATTTTATAGTAGAAGAAATAGAAGCTCAGAATGGTTCAGTATGAATTTTTACATGAATATTTCATGTGATGGTATTGTATAGTATTGTAAGTCACTTTTCTTTTTTTCTCATTAGAATAACCTGTAGCATAGAAACTCTTCCATATGGAAGAAATTGGTGTTAGCTTTTAATGAGGGGATTTTTAAAAATAGTGCAGTGTGCTGGCTATTTGTCAAGAAAACATTACATTTAACATGATGCCTGCAGATAAGTTTAAACTCTCTCCTTTCCCTTTATTCAGCTTCCTGTGAATCCAAGTCATAGCTCTGGTTCTCATTTCTTTTCGCCTCTGAACCTTTGTGGAGATGCCGTCCTGCCAGAGCAGCAACAAGGGAAGCCAGCCCACAGTGCATCGTTCAGCTCCCTCACTCGCTCCAAAATCCACCTGACCCAGCCCAGGAGGACCAGAGCAGGGCCCACTGCAGCAGATTCAGGTGGACGGGGCAGAAGTGAGCAGTGCTGTTGGCTGGGAGCACTGGGGGACAGAGAGAGACTCCTGACCATGCTGGGGCCTAAGAGAACCAGAAGAGATGCGCAGATGAGCTTTGGAGGACGGAGGAATGGCACACTGCAGTGTGGGGTGCATCCTTGGCCCAGACACAGGGCAATTTCAGGGAACTCTACTAGGGAGGTGCAGGGGTGGCTGAGAATGGCAGCCCCAGAGAAGAAGATGGAGCCCAGTCCTACCTGGGCCGGCTCAGTGGGTGGGCTGGAGACACCAGCTGACACATGGAGCAGCAGCTCAGCTCCTCACTGATCATGGGGCTTGGTTAAGTGTATAAAGTTCCTTCTACTGCCAACAGTCTATCCTCCCCAACTCCTGGGAATACTCCAGCACAAACTGGGGAACACCAAGTTGCAAAGTAACAAGGACAAAGCCAGGAATCCTAGGCAACAGCTCTTCATATTCCCAGCACCTCCACCTCCTCAAGCCTGCCTGGGTAGGCCTCTGAAATCTCCATGGACCTGGCCTGTGGCCACCACAGCACAGTTTGTTGATTAACATACAGTGGTTCCCTTTTAGAAATTGGGAACGCGGGGCTGGGCATGGTGGTTCATGCCTGTAATCCCAGCACTTTGGGAGGCCAAGGCGGGCGGATCACCTGAGATCAGGAGTTCGAGACCAGACTGGCCGACATGGCAAAACCCTGTCTCTACTAAAATTACAAACATTAGCCGGGCGTGGTGGTGGGTGCCTGTAATCCCAACTATTCAGGAAGCTGAGGCAGGAGAATTGCTTGAACCCAGGAGGCAGAGGTTGCAGTGAGCCGAGATCGCACTTCTGCACTCCAGCCTGGGCAACAGAATGAGACTCCATCTCAAAAAAAAAAAAAAAAAAAACAATTTCAACGTGGATAGCTGAGGACAATGGTGGCAGTGGTATAACTGCTTCTATCCCAAAATTTCCTCCCAAAAGACAGAAAAAACAAGAAAAGAAAGTAAAATCTACACAAAGCCATGCGTTCCACATAGTGTGAAGGTAGAGAACCCCAAAAGTGTAAAATATCTGAACTGAAAAGTGAAAATACCACCAAAACCCCAGCCTGCTCTCTCACTGCTGTCCCAGCCACAAAGCTTTACAGCAAATGGACAGAAAGCCCTAAGGGAAGTCAGAGGGGGTGCTGAGGTGATCAGAAGGTCCACCAGAAGGGGCCAGGGGGAACTGGGCCCTGGGAGGTGCTGTGAAAGGAGCAGGAGCACAGAAAGGGCCCATCTGGGGGCATGCAGCCTTGGGAAGGAAAGACCAAAGAGGAAGGGAAAGCTCCTTTGGGCAACCAAGTGGTCAAGTGGAAAAGAAAAGGAGGTAAAAGCGGAGTTCCGCAAGACAGGAGTCGGAGGACTGTGCTCTGCCCACGGAAGAGCGCCAGGAATCCTACGAAACACAAGCAAGCCCAACAGCATTAAATGAACAAGAGAAAAATGAAGTCACACCTACAGAGCCAGTGCAAACGCTATCAGGAGCGGAAATGTCACACATATCAGCTGAAGAAAATCCCCTCTGAAAATAACCGTGAAGCATGTAGAAGAAAACTACAAGCCCACACTTCAAAATGAATTCGCCATGCTCAAGCTTCAAGCAAGCATTAAAAATACAAACCCACCTTAAATCAGAGATTTGAAAACAGAAATGGGCAAATAACAGGGAGAAATAAAAAGTTGATTGAACTCAAGGATGACGTAACCAAGTTTCCTCAGAAATAAGGGGTTGTTTAATGGGTACAAAAAATAGAGTTAGTTAGAAGTAATAAGTTGTAGTGTTTGATAGCACAATAAGGCCACTATAATTAACAATAACTTATTGTATATTTTAAAATAACTGGAAGAAAGGACTTGGAATGTTCCCAAAACAAGTAACAATAAATGTTTGAGGTTATGGATATCCTAATTACCCTGATTTCATCATTACACATTGTATTATTGTATCAAAATATCACATGTCTCCCATAAATATGCAACAACTATTATGTACTCAGAGAAATCACTTTACAAAAGAAATGAGAAATAAATTAAAAGATGCCCAAAAGACAATAGACAAAAATGAAAATATAACAAGGGTCACTAAATAAAGATATCAAAGCAAGTGAGAGAATAAAAATGAATAAGTAAATAGATAAATTAAAAGGGCAGAGATAGTAGTGGAAATGGAATCCAGGCAATGAAGGAATAACATGTTTATAGGAGTCTCTTAGGGAAAAAATCAAATAGTAGAGTGAAGCTAATATTTAAAACTAAAATCTCTGTTATATGCTCTAGTAAAACTATAAGATTTCAAGGAAGAAGATAAAAATCATCAAGGCCACAGGCAAAATAATCAGACTGACATTAGGTCTTCCAAAATCAACATATAAACAAAACGACAATGGAGCAGCATTTTAAAAAATAAGTCAATGAAAAAAAAAAGTGTAACAAAGGATTCCAATCCAGCCAACTTACAAAGAACAGTTTATTTGGCTCATGGTTCTGCAGCCTCTGAAAGTAGAGGCAGACACCAATATCCACTCAGCTTCTGGTGAGGGCCTCAGGCTGCTCTCACTTGTTGGGGAAGGCAAAGGGGACCCAGGGCATGCTGAGATCACGTGGCAAAAGAGGAAGCAAGAGAGTGGGAGGCCCCAGGCTCTTTTAACAACCAGCTCTCACAAGGACTAATAGAGTGAGAACTCATTACCACAAAGATGGCACCATGCCATTCAGAAGGGATCCACCACCATGACCCAGACACCTCCCATCAGGCCCTACCTCCAACACTGAGATCAAATTTCAACATAAGGTTTGAAGGGGACAAATATCCAAACCATAGCAATTAGTAACTTCCGTAAAGTAGAAATATTTTGAAATACAAAAACCTCTTTGCTGCCAATGCAACCAAGCTAGAAAATTACTAAGAAAAACGAAAAACAGAAAGGCCCTTCTGCGAGGAAAATTAAAAATGTTCTATTGAAACAATTCTTGTGGGAAACAGAGACAGAAATTACAATTTTTAAAAAATGATGAAAACACTACATATCAAAATTTAAGGGATGCGTTTAAAGCAGTAATCAGAGGAAAACCATTGCACTAAACACATTTAATAACAACACCAAAAAAAAGATTAAATATCCAATTCTAAAAGCTAGAAAAAAACAAAGTCCACCAAATAAAGGAAGGAGATAATGAAGTTAAAGCAGAAATTAATGACATAGAGAATATAAAAACAGTATATTAATTAACCAACTCCCAGTTGTTGTTTTGAAAAAAATTAACAAGATGGACAAACCACAATCTAATTTGATTAAGGGGAAAAGGGGGAGAAAGCACAAATATTCAAAATAAGAAAGAACAACATGGAAATAATCATTGAAACAGAAGTAAAATTTAAGTCATAAATGACTAATTTGGAAACTTCTGTGAAAATAAATTTTAAATCCTAGGTGAAATGGATAGTTCCCTAGAGAAATACAGATTGCCATTATTGACCCCATCTGATTTAGAAAGCTTAAACAGACCTATTTCCAAAGAAATAAAAAGTTATTGAAGAAATAACTAGCCCACTCCCAAGAAAGGGCCAGGCCAAGATAGTCTCACAGGGGAATTGTACCAAGCCCTCAAAAACCAGATAGTCACAATTATCTATAAATTATTTCAGATTATTGAAAAGAAGGTAAATTTTCCTAACTCCCTTTATGAAGCAAATGTGACAATGATACCTAAACCAGGTAAAGACTCATTAAAAAAAAAAGAGTACTACAGAAAAGTATTACTTATGAATATCATGAATTACTAATAAATATCAGTGCCAAATAGAAAATGAAATATTAGCAAAAAGACCACATTAAGAAAATAATAAATCATAAAAAAGATAATTCATTCCAGAATTCAAGGTTGGTTCAATATTAGGAAATTCATTAGTACCATACACTCTATTAATAGATCTAAGTGAAAAATAATATGATGATTTCCATAAATACTGGGGGGAAAAATCTTTGTCAAATTTCAACACCCATTCTTGCTTAAAACACTCAAGAAAGTAGGAATTGGTGGATACTTTGTTAATGTGATAAAAAAATTATATTAGGTATATATATCTAATCCTAAAGCCAGTATCATATTTAATAGGGAAATACTAAAGGCATTTCCACTATGATCAGTGTGTCAGAATCTCCAAGACCATCCTGACACTTGGAGATTTTCTAGAAGAATTCTGCGAGTCAGCATGCAGTTGCACACCTGACTATCATTCATTACAGCCATGAAGTGAGGACACACAGCCACATCATAAGGGGAAAAGACGAATGTGGAGTCCACGTGAGTACAGATCCTTCTCGCTCTTCCTCCCATGGGGGTGCTCACAGAGTGCCCCAGCAATGAAAATGTAGCAACATGTGTGTTATGTTCCTGCCCAGATAAGCCCATTAGAGACTCAGGTTTTTATTGGGGTCTGACACATAATCATCCTCTGCCTAACATATATCAAAATTCCAGACTCCCAGAAAGAAAACAGGTGTTTAGCATAAATCAAATTGCTTGCATAAACAGTCTAGGCACAGTAAACTGTCATTATCAGTTAGATAATGGTGGGAATACTTCTGAAATTTGAGTTCCCAGATGCCAGCCAACGACTAACCTGGCAAGTAGACCTTTCTAAGCATGGCAGTCATAGGCCTGCTGTGTTTACCCTTTATTTCTGCTACTATTTAACATTAGACAGGGATATCAACTAAGGATAAATTAACTTACAAAAACCAATGGCCTCTATATACACAAAAACATAAACAGTACAGAACTTACTGCCAAAGAAAACCACATGCATAATATCAACAAAGATTAAATATTTTATAATACATTTAACAAAAAATGTGCAAAATTTATACAACACAATTTTAAAACATTCCTGAAAGACACAGAAGTAGACTTGATAAAATACAAAGACACATCCTGTTCTCAGATTAAATTAGTTAACAATATATAGATGACAGCTATTGCCACATTAATGTATGAATTCAATGCAATCTTGATCAAAAATGTCAGCAAGCTATTTCATAATCGAGTTAGACAAGTTGATGCTAATGTTCGCAAGAAAAAAGAAATGTGTAAGAATATCCCAAAAAGCACTGAAAAAGAAAAACTAAAAAGGGGACATAACTGGCCCTACCAGACATTAAAACATATTATAAAGCCTCAAACAATTTGATGCTGGTCCATTAACAGACAAATAGACATGTAATATAATAGGAAGTTCAGAAATAGGACCAAGGACATATGAAAAGTTAATGTAGGATAAAATTGACATCTCAAATCACTGGAGTATAAGTGTCCTCTTTAATAAATGGTACCGGGACAACCGGGTAGTCATTTGGAAAAATAAAATAAAATTAGATTCCATATTTCACACTATATGCAAGAAAAAAACCCAAATGTATTAGAGATTTAAATGTAAAACAAGATAGCATAGAAGTAACGGGTGATTTTTTATTTAGCCTTTCTATATAAGACTGAAAATCCAGAGACATAACTAGTAAATTTGTCTACATAAAAGTGTTTTAAAATTACATGACCAAAATAAACAAAGACACACTATAAAAAGTCACAAAACAACTAACTAGGAGTAAATAACTGCAGTCTATACCACAAAGAGCTAATATCCCTAATAAATAAAGAACCCTTGAACACTGTGAAACAAAGATGCAATCGAAAAACAGAAAACTGACATGAATGCACAATTAACCAAAAAGGATTCAAAAATGGCCTTCAAACATGGAAAAAAAAATGTTCAAAGTCACTTATCATTAAGGAAATGCAAATGAAAACAGCACTGAGATACTATTTTCAGAAAACTGACAAAATGAAAAATTATGACATTCTGTCAGGCAGACTAGGAAAATGGCCACACTCACATAATGCCAGTGGGAGTATAACCCAGCACAACTCTTGCAGAGGGAAATCTGGCAATGAAGAATAAAATATGCACTTACCTTTGACTCTGTGATCTGACTTCTAGAAATATACCCTGAAGCTACACCTCTAACAATACAAAAATATTCACTGTAGTGTGGTTTGTAATTACAAAAGACTGGAGACAACCTAAATGCCTCTATGTAGAAGGAAGGTTGAATAAACAATGGCACATTCACAAAATGGGGTACTATATAGTTATAAAAAAGAATCGGGAAGATTTCTGTGAACTGATTAGGAGTGATTTCCAAGACATACCATTAAGCTTATAAAAAGCAAAATGTGAAAGATTATCTACACTATGTTATTCTTCAAGTAATAAAGAAGGGAATACAAAATAAACAGTTGTATGTGCTTATTTATGTTAAAAAAAAAAAAATACGGCTGGGTGCGGTGGCTCACACCTGTAATCCCAGCACTTTAGGAGGCTGAGGCAGGTGGATCACAAAGTCAGGAGTTCGAGACCAGCCTAATCAATGTGGTGAAACCCTGCGTCTACTAAAAATACAAAAATTAGCCAGGCGTGGTGGAGGGCATCTGTAGTCCCAGCTACTTAGGAGGCTGAGGCAGGACAATCACTTGAACCCAGGAGGCAGAGGTTGCAGTGAGCCAAGATCATGCCACTGCACTCCAGCCTGGGCGACAGAGTGAGACCCCATCTAAAGAAAAAAAAAAGAAAGAAAAAAAGAAAAGAAAAGAAATATAAGACAGGTACATCAGCTACTTACAGGAAAGATCTGGGTAAGGCAGAAAGACAGGCGAAGGGGAACAGGATAGTAAGCATGAGGAGAGAGTGATACTTCCTTTCATATACATTTCTGTATGGCTTTGATTCTTAGAACCATGGTAATGGTTCAAATATCCCATCTTCGTCCATTTATGATGCAATAAAGAAATACTTGAGGCTGGTTAATTTAAAGAAAAGAACAGCCTGCAGGCAACTTGGCAAAATCCTGTCTCTACAAAAAATGCAAAAATTAGCCAGGTGTGGTGGTATAAGCCTGTAGTCCCAGCTACTTGGGAGGCTGTGGTAGGAGGATTCCTTGAGCCTGGAAAGGTTGAGGCTGAAGTGATTGTGCCACTGCACTTCAAGCAGAATAGAATGAGACCCTGTCTCAAGAAGAAAAGAAAAAAGAAAAGAAAAGAGGTTTATTTGGCTCACAGTTCTGCAGGCTGTAGAACAAGCATGGCACCAGCATCTGCATCTGATGAGGGCCTCCGGCTGCTTCCCCTCATAGTGGAAAGCTGGTGTGCAGAGATCACATGGCAGGAGCGGAAGTGAGGGAGAAAATAAGACAGAAGCGGGAGGTGCCAGGCTCTTTTAACAACCAAGTGTCTTGGGAATTAATAGAGTGAGAACTCATTCATTACCATGAGGATGGCACCAAGCCATTCTTAGAGGATCTACCCCCATGACCCAAACACCTTCCATGAGGCCCCACCTTCAACACTAGAGATCAGATTTCAACATGAGATTTGGAGGGACAAGTATCCAAATCATAGCAATCCCAGCCCCAATAAGCACATTACAAATAAATAAACATAAACATACTGAAGGCTATGGAGAAGAACAGAACTAATCTAAGAAATTTCGGAAAACCATATTTTGACAGGGTACTTCAAGACTAAAGACAAAAAGAAGTCTACACAAATACTGTAGTTGAGTTAGTAAATCTATTTCTCACAAAGATATGAGTTAGCAATTCTGTAACTACTTTAGGTGTATGCTAGGAATTGAACAAATAAGTGAGTATATATTGTAGATAGTGAGAGCAAGGGCCAAATCTTATGGTGTTGGATTGGAATTCAGGGAATCAATATGAGCTGAAGGTTTTGAACACATAGATGAGTAAATTAATATATAGATACAGATATGCATGTGTGGATGTGGGTGTTGGTATATGAACACATATGCCCACCTATGCTGATTGCAGAGGCCTAGATTCAGTGACATCTAAATTGCTACACGCACACCAAGCATCCAGATTTTGAATTCTAAACACCATTCTCCAATGCAAGGAATGAGAAATCTTTTGAGAGGCAGTTGATTCCAGGGCAAGAGCAGACAAAATGCAAAATGATTCAGGAACATTTTATGATGTGAGAAAATGGAAAACTGATTGAAAATTGATGAGGATGTGTCTAAAGAAGACAGGAGCCAAATGGACACCAAAGCTGCTCCCAATGGTCAAAACTGGAATAATCTGAGCAACAAAATAAATAACAATAGTACCAACTTACAACACATAGAATAAAATAAACATCCATGAACTTTTACAAATGTAAATAAATAAATAAAGGAGAAGGATAGCTCTTCCTTACAGATAAGCTCCAGTTAATAAATGTATTAATAGAAGCAATAAGGATAATACAAAATCATCATTAGGCAAACTCTACAGTCATAATGATTAGAGGCAAAGAGCTACTGACAAATGCTAAAATCAGTAAGAAAAAGGAAAAACACAATGTTAGTATAGTCCAAAGTATTTCCCGACAAGATAATTTGCCAGGGCTCCACTTCACAATACAGAAACCTGGCAGACACCACATGAGCCAAGTGATCGATGTTAACACATTCAGTAATAGCACATGCCAATGTTTGTACCTCAATATGATGCACTAGAAAAGGCACATCACCTCTGTGATCTCGCCAAAACTTCATAGCCTCAAAACTGTCATGAGAAAACATGAGACAAACCCAAACTGAGAAATCTCTACAAGGTAACTGACTAATACTTTTCAAAAGTGTCAAGATAGACTAAAGAATTTAGACAAAATTCAAGACATATGATAACTAAATGAAATGTGGGATTCTGGATAGAATATTGGACAGAAAAAAAAGTCATTAGGAAAAAACTGAAGAAACTGAACAGTATTTGTAGTTTTAGTAATATTCTACTAATGTTAATTTTCTGGTTTTGATAATTTTATCATGGTTGTATACTTTTTAACTTTAGGGGAAGTTGGGTGATAGGTAAATGTGGACTCTCTATACTTTTTTCCAACATTTATATAAGTCTAAAATTCTTTCAAAAGAAAATGTCCTTGTTTCCCTGTTTTTGAAAAAAAAAACATTTCAAGAGAAAGAAAGATTAGATATATCAAATACATCATCTTAAAAATGCTATCCATCATTGTCAAATTATTGTAACCCAAAAATGTCTTGCTTGCTCTCATTCATGATAAACTATTCCTCCATGTGTTTTGCAGTTTTAGATTGTGAGCTCATATATGTTGGTTCTGTCTATAGGAATACTGAATAGAGATTCCCCTTATGCTGCTAAATCCTTGTTATAAGAAGAGACTGCTACAACCTGAAAGAAAGTGGGGCCAAAACTGCCATGAAAATCTTCACATACTGTATTTAATGTGCCCATCAGATCAGATGAAGACATTTTCTAAAGATGAGCCAGTACCATTCTATGAAATGGCCTCATAGAATGAGTTAGAGAAGAGTCCCTCCTCTTCTGATACCAAACCTAGCACAGACACAACAAAAAAAAAAAAAAGAAAGAAAGAAAGAAAATTTCAGGCTAATATCCCTGATGAACATAGATGCAAAAACCCTCAATAAAATACTAGCAAACTGAATCCAGCAGCTCATCAAAAAGCTAATCCACTATGATTAGGCTCTATCTCTTAGATGCAACTTTGGTGCAACATATGCAAATCAACAAATGTGATTCACCACATAAACAGAATTAAAAACAAAAACCACATGATCATCGCCATAGATTCAGAACAAGCTTTTGATAAAATTCAACATCCCTAGGCATCAAAGGAGCATACCTTAAAATAATAAGAGCTGTCTATGACAAACCCACAGCCAACATCATACTGAATGGGCAAAAGCTGGAACCATTCCCTTTGAGAACTGGAACAAGATAAGGATGCCCTCTCTCACCACTCCTATTCAACATAGTACTGGAAGTCCTAACCAGAGCAATCAGGCAAGAGTAAGAAATAAAAGACATCCAAATAGGAAGAGAGGAAGTCAAACTATCTCTTTTCACAGACAATATGGTTTTATACCTAGAAAACCCCATAGTCTCGGCCCAAAAGCTATTTCAGCAGATGAACAACTCCAGCAAAATTTCAGGATACAAAATCAATGGCTGAAAATCAGTAGCATTTTTAAACACCAACAACATTCAAGCTGAGAGCCAAATCAAGAATGCAATCCCATTTACATCAGCTATACAAAAAATACAATACCTAGAAATATAGCTAACCAGGGAGGTGAAAGAGCTCTACAACAAGAATTACAAACCACTGCTGAAAGAAATCAGTGATGACACAAACAAATGGAAAAACTTTCCATGCTCATGGATAAGAAGAATCACTATTATTAAAATGGCCATAATGCCCAAAGCAATCTACAGATTCAATGCTATTTATATCAAACACCAATGATATTCTTCACAGAATTAGAAAAAACTATTGCAAAATATATATGGAACCAAAAAAAGAGCCCAAATAGCCAAGGAAGTTTAAAGCAAAAAGAACAAAGCTGGAGGCATCACATTACCCAGCTTCAAACTATACTACATGACTACAGTTAACCAAAACATCATGATAGTGGTACAAAAACAGACACATGGACCAATGAAACAGAATAGAAGACCCAGAAATAACACACGTACAACTATCAGATCTTTGACAAAATCAACAAAAACAAGCAATGGGGAAAGGACCCCCCATTCAATAAATGGTACTGAGATAACTGGCTAGTCATATGCAGAAGATTGAAACCAGACCCCTTCCTTCCATCACACACAAAAATCAACTCAAGATGGATCAAAGATTTTAATTTAAAACCTAAAACTATAAAAACCCTAGACAAAAACCTAGGACCTACCATTTTGGACACAGAGCCTGGCAAAGATTTCACGACAAAGACCCCAAAAGCAATTACAACAAAAACAAAAGTTGACAAATGGGGCCTCATTAAACTAAGAAGCTTCTGCATAACAAAAGAAACTATCACCTCAGTAAACAGACAACCAATGTAATGGGAGAAAATTTTTGCAAACTATGTATCTGACAAAGGTCTAATATTCAGAATCTATAAGAGACGTAAACAAATTTACAAGCAAAAAACAAACAACCCTGTTAAAATATGGGCAAAGGACATGAATAGCTATTTCTCAAAAGGAGACATACACATGGCCAACAAGCATATGAACAAATGCTCAACATGGCTAATCACGTTGCAAATCAAAACTGAAATGAGATAGCATCTCATGCCAGTCAGAATGGTTAGTATTAAAAAGTGAAAAATAACAGATGTTGGTGAGGTTGCAGAGAAAAGAGAATGCTTATACACTGCTGATTAGAGTATAAGTCAGTTCAGCCAATGTGGAAAGCGGTTTGGAGATCCTCAAAGAATACCATTCAGCCCACCAATCCCATTACTGTGTATGTACCCAAAGGAATATAAATCATTCTACCACAAAGACACATGCATGCATATGTTCATTGCAGCACTATTCACAATAGCAAAGAGGCGGAATCAACCTAAATGCCCATCAACAGTGGACTGAATAAAGAAAATGTGACACATATCATGGAATACTATGCAGCCACAAAAAAAGAATGAAATCATGTCCTTTGCAGCAACATGGATGCAGCTGGAAACCATTGTCCTTAGCAAACTAACGCAGGAACAGAAAACCAAATACTGCATGTTTTCATTATTATAAGTAGGAGCTAAACATTGAGTACACATGGACACAAAGAAGGGAATCATAGACACTGGAGTCTACTTGAGGGTGGAAGGTGGGAGGAGGGTAAAGATCAAAAAACTACGTATCAGATCCTATGCTTATTACCTGAGTGATGAAAAAATCTGTAAGCCAAGCCCCCATGACATGCAGTTTACCCATGTAAGAAACCTGCACATGTACCTCCGAACACAAAATGCAAATTGGAAAGAAAAAAAAGACATTTCCTGCCTAACAGTTTCATTCTAAATTTTCTTCTTCTAAGGGTAAACATGTTTATATTGATGTTATGACTCCCTATATCCAAGAATCATCCAGAAATTTTTAAACATGAATTTAAAGGACACTTAGCATTTCAAATCCCTATAAAACAAAAGGACAAGTAAAACAACGTTCCTTAACACAGGTTATTCATTACTAACTTTGAAGCCCTTCTAAATCTACGGAAATATGTTCCATTATCCAAATTTAGAAATACTCAAAATTGATCTTGAATTTCAGGGGACAAGATGTCTACAGTTTTCATTGTACCAACTACTCTATGGTTTGACCAAATTTTCTAGAAGACAATCTGACCTCAGTAACAAAGGTCAGTGCAACATAGATTAATAGACCCAAATGTGTCCAGCTGTTTTCCAAAAAATAGAACACACCTGACCTACTGTATGTGCTTCAGAGTGGGGCCTGTTTCAGAGCCACTGCAACATGACAGAAGAAGGATTTGACCCAAAATGTACGCTGGAGAACTCAGGTCCAAAATGGCAGGAAAAGGGCCAGGAAGCCCTCAAAATGTGGAAGAGGTCTTAGGGTAGGTGTTAGATAGCAGATGCAAAACGAGAGATGAAAGCCCAGGGCATGAAGATGAAGGCAGGCCACTCTGAAGGGCATGGCTGCTTGGGGTAGGGGAGCTGGGTGTGTGAGATCTGTGGGGCCCAGAGATTTGCCTAGGACCTCTGTATACAAACCTTACTCTCTTCGGGGCTAACAGTGAATAGTTTGAACATGAATTGGTTGAATTAAGCTTTTGAATCAAATTATTACTAAAAATGATAATAATAATAATAGGCTACAGCACTTTTTGAATGCCAACTAGGAGCTCAACATGGAGCTCAGTACTTCTATATGATCTTCTTGGTTCTCACAAGCAGCATGATTAATATTCTATAGATATTATTCTAAAGATAAGAAAATTGAGGCTCAGAGGTATTAAGTAATTTGTCTAAAATTTTAGAACTAGGAAGTGGCAAAGCTGAGCTTTGAACTTGGATCCATCTGATGTGAAAGCCTGTGCTCATAAACATCATGTGAACTATAACCTGTTTGCTTGAATTGGAAGAGTCCTTCCTGGACTGGCACGCAGATCTCTGAGCATGCCCACTGGAGTGGTGCTCTCATGGTCCTGTGGTATTCATGGCACATGAGAAAGCTTCCAACCCATCCATCTCCCCATTATGCCAGAGGCTGCATCCAGCTGCAATGAGGTCTGGTTAAGTTGATGATGATGGTCAGACTGCTCACAGAGAGGAGAAGCAAGGTGAGGACCTGTTACATAAGGATGAGTGGGAGCAAAATGAACAGGAATATCTGAGGATAAAATAACAGAGTTGAAAGCATCCAGGTCTCAAAATGGCTCCTAATAGGGCTTTTCCTACTTCAAAAAGGAGGGTCAGAGTATCTTGCCCAGTTGATTGTCCCTTTTGGGTCGAAAAGTCTAACACTTTTCAGAAGGAGTGTTAGGCTGCCCCTCAGGGAAGCCTGGGGAAGGCAAGCATCTGAACTGGCTTCCTTAAGGTTACACCTCATGAAGATTCCATTGTTCCTCAACTCCCCACACTTTAGACTACTCAAGTTGGAGAATTATTGAACATCTTGGAAAACCACAGTTCATACAATGTTACAGGACAAGCAAAGTTAATGCAATAATAATAAGCTCAGCTCCCTCTTGATTTTTTTTTTTTTTTGAGACAGAGTCTCACTCTGTCACCTAGGCTGGAGTGCAGTGGCATGACCTCAACTCACTGAAACCTCCACCTCCTGGGTTCAAGTGATTCTCCTGCCTCAGCCTCCCACGTAGCTGGGATTGGCTAATTTTTGTATTTTTAGTAGAGACAGGGTTTCACCATGTTGGCCAGGCTGGTCTCTAAGTCCTGGCCTCATGATCCACCTGCCTCGGCCTCCCAAAGTGTTGGGATTACAGGCATGAGCCACTGTGCCCAGCCCCTCTTGATTTTCAAGAAGATATAAGTAATTATGATAGATTAACATATTCTGCTGAGGACCCAAATAAAAACATGAAGGTTGGAAACTGAGGCAAGAATGCATCCCGTAGTTGTAGTCAGAAATCCTTCCTGTTGGTTTCTGAACAAAAATTGCCTCTTTCACTTAATACTCACATCAACATCTGTTTCAGAATTTTCTTTGTTAGAAAGCAGCAACTTTGTTGGGTTGGTTTTGTTGACATTAGTTTCAGTCACAAATGAAAATTCTTTGTTTTGCTCTAGTTGAAAACATATTATATCCCTATAGTTTCCAGAACTTTTTTTAAATCAACAGAATGAAATTTTACAAAATTGTATTCTGACTTATCAATATGAATAAAACCAATGCTACATGTACCTGCACTATTGCATACAAGTCCTAAAGGAAGCAGGTGGATAAATTGTCCCAGTTTAGTGCTCACATGCTGAAACTGCCTGATACTTATCATTAGGATACTGCAGCATAACAACGAATAGAATGAGAAGTAAGACAAAAGAGCCTTTCCCAGTGTCAAGGTAACTGAATCAATATGCTCAGTTTGGTTCCCCTAATTGCCTAGGTTAGTATAGATAAAAGAGAAAAATATTAAGAGGCAATTAGGGAGAGTGAAATAAGCTATAAAGAAGATATACAGAAAAAAATTAAAGAAATCCAACATGATGTATAAATAAAATAGCCAGGAAGATAAACATCATATAGTTCTCCTCAAAGAATCATGACTACTCTCATACCCACAATTATATGAGGAGGTGCTAGGTATTGGGTAGTAAAGACACACAAGAATAGTCCTGATCGATCCCATAAGCTCCTGGAATATATGCAGAGGACTTTAGCAACTTGGGAGTGCTCTAGGTGGTGCAATTATCACTCTGGCCATACTCTTTCATATTTAACCAAAGGATTTGAAGACTTAGGTCCACACAAAAAGTTGCACATAGATGTTCATAGCAACTTTATTTAAAATTGCCAAAACTTGGAAGCAAGCAAGATGTCCTTAAGTCATGGTGGGTGATAAATAAAGTGTGGTACATCCAGAAAATGGAATGTTATTCAGAACTAAAAAGAAATGAGCTGTTAAGCCATGAAAAGACAAGAAGGAAAGTTAAATGCACATTACTAAATGAAAGAGGCCAATGTGAAAAGACCACGTACTGTACTATTCCAATTATAAGACATTCTGGAAAATTCAAAACTATAGAGACAGGAATAAGATCAGTGATTTCCAGGGGCTGGGGGAGAAGATGGGATGAACAAGTGGTGCACAGAGGAATTTTAGGGCAGTGGAACTACTCTGTATGATACCATAATGATGGATACACGTCATTACACCTTGTCCAAACCCACAGAATGTACAATACCAAGAACCAAGAATGAGCACTAATATAAACTAAGGACTCTAGATGACTATAATGCATCAATTTAGGTTCATAAATCGTAACAACTGTACCACTGTGATGGAGGAAGTTAATAATGGGGGAAGCTACGCCATGTGTGGGGGTTGGAGTATATGGAAAATCTCTTTACTTTCCCCTCAATTTTGCTGTGAACCTAAAACTGTTCTTAAAAACTTAAGACTTGAATAGAGCAATCAACTGGGAATTAGTGAAGCCTGAAGGTTGTATGTGATATCAGCAAAGATAGACGCCTTAATGGAGAGACCAGGGAAAGAGACAAAGATAAGGAAAAAAACAAATAGAAAAATGTCAGATATAAATACTACCTTCTTAGCATTTACATAAACTGTAAATGGAATGGACATACCAATTAAAGGGCAGATATGGGCTAAATGGATTTTTTTAAATGTGATTCAACTGTATGCTGTCTACAACAGCTTACTGCTGTCACATTAGATTGAAAGACCCAAATAGATTGAAAGGAAAAAGATGGAAAAAGGTAGACCACACAAATAGTAACGACAACAACAAAAAAAGAGCTGGAGTAACTATGCTAACATCAGACAAAACTGACCTAAAGACAAAAATTGTTTTTAGGGTCAAAGAAGGACATTTTATTATGATTTCATATAAATGAAATCAACAACAAATTCAGGGAGATAAATCAGCATCTATAGTCGCTAAAATACATTATCTAAAATTTCTAACTTTTTACAAAAATTATGAGGTATGCAAAAAATAAAGGAAAGTGTGACCCCTGCTCTGGGGTAAAAACTGCCAATAGAAACTATCTGTGAGGGTGCCTGGATGCTGAAGTTAGGAAAGACTTCAAAGCAGAATTTTAAATATGTTCAGAGAATTAAAGAATCATGCTTTAAAAACTGAAAAATGATAACAATGATGCATTAAGTAGAGAATATCACAAGGAGATAAAAATTATTTTTAAGACAACAGAATGAAAATTCTGGAATTGAACAATACAAGTGAAAAGAAAAATTTATTAGAGGGACTCAATATAATATTTGAGATGACATAAAAATTACTCATCAAAAATTAAAATAGATCAACAGAAATTATTCAATCTGAAGAACATAGAAAAAAAAAGAATGAAGAAAAATGAATAAAGTATCAAAATCTATGGGACACAATCAAGCAAACCAACATGTCTATAATAGGAATTGCAGAAAAGGAAGAGAATAATTTAAAAAAAAAAGAGACAGAGAGAATAATGTATGCAAAAAATAGTAACCAAAAACTATCCAAATACCCAAAATTAATTTCAAAATTAATCTAAAGATCTTAAAAGCTAAAACTTTCAAAAAACATACACATAAGTAGGAGAAACACAAAAAGATCCACACCTAGATGCGTAATAGTCACACTATTGAAAGACAAAGTAAAGCCTCAAAAGCAGTAACAGAAAAAGGACTCAATGTGCATAGGGGGGAAACAATGATTAACAGCTAATTTCTCATAAGAAGCAATGGAGACCCGAAGTCAGAATGACAGATTTGGACTGGTGAAAAAAAAAAAAACTATCAAGGATTCTATATAAGTGAAACAAAACTATACTTTAAAAAGACAAAATAAAGGCATTCACCTATAAACAAAGAGAGAATTTGTTTCCAACAGATTTGCTTTACAAGATATACTAAAGGAAATTCTTCAGGCTGACATCATGTGGCAACTTAAATCCACACAAAGAAGTAAAGAATTGTAGGAAAGATACACACAAACACACACACACACACACACACACACACACAAACTGACCCTCAAACATTGTGGGTTTTAGGGGCACCAGCTCCCTACAAAGTCGAAAATCCGTGTATAGATTTTGACTCCCCCAAATCTTAACTACTAACAGCCTACTATTGACTGGGAGCCTTACCAATAACATAAAAAGTCAATTAACACATATTTCATTTTCTTTTGTTTTGTTTTGATACATGGTCTTGCTCTGTCATCCAGGCTGGTGTGCAGTGGCACAGTCGTGGCTCACTGCAGTCTCAGCCTCCCAGGAGCATAGTGCTCCTAGTGCTCCTCCCACATCAGCCTCCCGAGTAGCTGGGACTACAGGCATGCACCACCATGCGAGCTAATTTTTTAGTATTTTTATAGAGATGAAGTCTCACTATGTTACCCAGGCTGGTCTCAAACTCCTGGAACATGTATTTTGTATGTTATATGTCTTATACACTGTATTCTTACAATAAAGTAAGCTACAGAAAAGAAAATATTATTAAGACAATCATAAGAAACAAAAACTACATTTACAGTACTGTACTATATTTATCGATACCATAAGTTTACATCATCTGTTTGCAAGGTGAATCATCTGTCAGAAATAGTAGGCAACTGCAGCTGCAGACCGCAATCTATGGTACATATCAAGCAATTCGACTTTCTCCTGTAATGTTATGACTTTTCTCTGCTTCTTTAGAGCACTTCCAGCATCACTAATGGCACTTGCTATGGGTCCCATGTGTCATTCAAGGTTTAAGCATTGCAGGAAACACAAGAAATACACGGGAATTGACAGATCACTTTTTACTGCAATAGGCAATTTACTGAAGGGATTAACCACTCATGGAGATGATCAGCACCACACGGCATCTTAAGTAGATCCTCACTCACTGCAATAGCAACAGGAGGTGGCTGTGAAATTATTACAGTAGCACAGTATGTACCACAGTTAACTTTACAGTTATGATTGAATGCTGCATCTTTACATTTGTTTACATTTCCCTTGGCTGTGAATGGTACCATGTACTATCTGCGTTTGTGTAAGCTTTGATACATTTTAACTTTTTATAATAGATTTGTGTATATTTTATAGGAATAAATAAGATAGACTAGTATCTACAAAAATTTTATGCATTCATGACATACCTTTTGTGGTTTTTTGTTTGGGGTGTGTGTGTGTGTGTGTGTGTGTGTGTGTGTGTGTGTGTTTCTGTGTTTGTCTCTCCCATGTGCTTATTTTGGCCCCTGGCCACTCACAACCCACCATCATTTTTTTTAATAACTGGTTCAAAGGACAATTTTTTTTTTTTTTTTTTTTTTTTTTTGAGACGGAGTCTTGCCCTGTCTCCCAGGCTGGAGTGCAGTGGCGCGATCTCGGCTCACTGCAAGCTCCGCCTCCCGGGTTCCCGCCATTCTCCTGCCTCAGCCTCTCCGAGTAGCTGGGACTACAGGCGCCCGCCACCACGCCCAGCTAATTTTTTTTTTTTTTTTATTTTTAGTAGAGACAGGGTTTCACCGTGGTCTTGATCTGCTGACCTCGTGATCCGCCCACCTCGGCCTCCCAAAGTGCTGGGATTACAAGCGTGAGCCACCGCGCCCGGCCTTCACCCAGGTATTAAGCCTAGCACCCATTACTTATTTTTCCCAGAACCTCTCCCTCCTCCCACCTTTCATCCTCCAGTAGGCCCCAGTGTCTGTTGTTCCCCTCTTTGTGTCCATGTGTTCTCATCATTCAGCTCCCACTTATAAGTGAAAACATGTGGTATTTGGTTTTCTGTTCCTGTGTTAGTTTGCTAAAGATAATGGCCTCTGGCTCCATCCATGTTTCTGCAAAAGATATTACCTCATTCTTTTTAATGGCTGCATAGTGTTCCATGTGTATATGTACCACTTTTCTTTATCCAGTCTACCACTGAAGGACATTTAGATCAATTCCATGTCTTTGCTATGATGAATAATGCTGCAATGAACACACATGTGCATATGTCTTTACAATACAAGAATTTATATTCCTTTTGGTATATACCCAGTAATGGGATTTCCTGAGTCAAATGGCAATTCAGTTTTTAGCTCTTTAAAGAATCACCACACTGCTTTCTACAATGGTTGAACTAATTTACACTCCTGCCAGCAGTGTATAAGTGATCCCTTTTCTCTGCAACTTCATTAGCATGTGTTATTTGTTGACTCTTTAGTAATAGCTACATGACTGGTGTGAGATGGCATTGCACTGTAGTTTTGATTTACATTTCTCTAATGATCGGTGATATTGAGCTTTTATCATACGTTTATTGGCTGCATATATGTCTTCTTTTGAAAGCATTCATGTCCTTTGCTCACTTTTTAATGCAGCTGTTTGGTTTCATTTTCTTGTAAATTTGTTTAAGTTCCTTATAGACATTGGTTCCTATTAGACCTTTGTCAGAGATGCGTAATTTGCTAAATTTTTTTCCCATTCTGTAGATTGTCTGTTTACTCTGTTGATAGCTCCTTTTGCTGTGCAGTAGCTCTTTAGTTTAATAGATACCATTTGTCAATTTTTGTTTTTGTTGCAATTGCTTTTGGCACCTTTGTCATGAAATCTTTGCCTATGCCTATGTGCAGAATGGTATTGCCTAGATTGTCTTCCAGGGTTTTATAGTTTGGGGTTTACATTTAAGTCTTTAATCCATCTTGAGTTGATTTTTGTACATGGTATAAGGAAGGAGTCTGATTTCAATCTTCTGCATGTGGGTAGCCAGTTCTCCCAGCACCATTTATTGAGTAGAGAGTGCCTTCCTCACTGCTTGTTTTGGTCAGCTTTGTCGAAGATCAGATTTGTCATAGGTGTACGGCCTTATTTCTGGGCTCTCTGTTCTGTTCCATTGGTCTATGTGACATACCTAACTTTGACTTAATTTTTTTCAATATTTCTAAGCTATGCAGTTCATCTCTGTTTTTTCAAATTACCACAAATCTCCAAAAAAATTTCCCATACATTTATTGAAAAAGATCTCCATATAAGTAGACCCATGCAGTTCAAATCCATGTTGTTCAAGGGTCAATTGTATGTCTTTTTTATCATTTTTCTTTTTTCTCTTAAAATACATTGCATAAAATAATTGAAATGATAAAACTATTATACATGTTAGGCATAGATCATAGAAGTACAACATATGTGACCATCAAAGCACAAACAAGGGAGAACAAATGGAGCTATACTGGAACACGGTGTCTGTATTTTCCATGAGATAAGTTAGTATTAATCCAGCACAGATCATATTAAACTAAGATGTACAGTTTAACCCTTACAGCAATCAATAACAAAATAACTCAAAAACACAGTTTTAAAAATAGAAACAAAGAAGAGAATTAGTATACAATAAAATACAATTTAACACAGTAAGAAAGCAGTAAAAGATAAAGAGAGGAAAAAAGATATGAGAGATAGTGAAAATAGCAAAGTGGCAGACACGAAGCCAAGCATATGAATAACTGTATTAAATGGGAGTGGATTGAATATTTCAATTAAAATGTAGAAATTGTCAGGCTAGATTTTATCATTTTTAAAATGATAACTCATGCAAACAGTAAACAAAGTGGGCTGAAGTGGCTATGCCAGTATCAGGCAAATAGACCCTAAGACAAAAATATTACCAGAGAAAAAGAGACATTTAGTAATGATAAAGTTCAATTCATTTGGATGATGTAATAATTATAAAAGTATATATACTTAACAACCGATCCTCAAGATACATAAAGCAAAAGCTGACACACTTGAAAGGAAAAATACCCAATCCAACAAAATAGTTGAAGACTGCAATATCCCACTCTCAATAACTGATAGAACAGTTTCACAGAATATCACTAATAATGTGCAAGAGACAAACAGAACTGTTAACAAGCAAGACAAATCTGACACTCATAGAATGCTCCACAAACAGCAGCAGAATACACATCACAAGTAGAATATTCTCCAAGACAGATCAAATGCTAGACTGTAAAACAAGGCTTAATAAAATTAAAAGGACTGCAATTGTGCAACGTATGTCCTGTGACCAGAACTGAATTAAAAGTCGAAAACATAAAGAAAAGTGGGCAATCCACAAATATTTAGAGCCTTCAAAACATATTTTGAAATAACCCGTAAGTCAAAAAAAGAAATTATGTGGAAAATTAGAAAATATTTCTAGCTTAATGAAAATGAAAGCACGTTACATGTTAAATTGAAGAAATGCAAAGAAGTGGTGCTGGGGGAATGGTTTGAAGAGTAGTATCTTTCTGTGTTAGTAAACCTTCCTGTTTGAGGAGGACACAAATTTATAAATGAAGTCTCAAGATTTTGTGAGTAATTTTGTGACAACAATTGTAACAGAAACAATACATATTACTGATGTAGTCTTTTCCGTGATAACAGAAATGTTACTCAAATATCACACAAAATGAAACAGATCATCAAGGTCACACTACCTCATAAACTTGCTGTTATAAGTAACTTAGCTCCAAACTCAACTTCTAGTAAATTATATTTTATAGAAAATGAAATTAGAATAAGTTTACAAACCACAAAGATAATTCAAGAAAAAAAGCAAATACGCAGTGCTGTCAGAAATCTCTCAATGGCTAAGGTAAAGCTGGTTAACTTAAAATAGTCCAATTACAACCTCCATTGTTTTCCACTTAGAGAATATAAGGAAAGATTAATAGATGTAGGCTTTCTTCATTCACCAAATAAAACATGAAATACAAAAATTGGGTAAAATGCCATATAGCAAAAGTACTAAAATCTTACCTCCATCAGAACAAAGAGTGCTGCAAAAAACAGAAGGGTTGCCCATTCCACTCTGTGTAGAATTATCTCAAAATCATGAATATCAGCTAAAATTAGCAACCAGATGGCACCCAGAATAGCAATCCATCCTGAAAATAAGTAAATAGACATAGAGATATAGTTCCACTGTTAACACACCGATTCATTTTTTTATCCTCTGGTTGCCTTTTTCTTTATCAAGAATAATTGTCATACTACAAACTGCATATATGTAAAATGCATATAATTTCTATTTGGCTATGTGTACACTCATGAAACCAACACTGTAATCAAGATAATGAACATGCTCATTGACCCTAGAAGTTTATTCATGCCTATGTTCTTGTACCTCCTCTAGCTCCTCTTGTCAACCCCCACACTCCCAGTAAACCATTCATCTCTTTTCTTTCACTATAGATTGGCTTAAATTTTCTATAAATGCAGGTTTTCTGCAAATTGCACCATAGTTTGTTGTTGTTGTTGTTTTGCGGGTCTTTTTGAGACATAGTTTTGCTTTGTCACCCAGGCTGGGCTGCAGTTCGGCTCACTGCAACCTCCACCTCCCAGGCTCAAGCTAGGGAGCCTCAGCTTCCCAAGTAGCTGGGATTACAGGCATGCACCACCACACCCAGTTAAATTTTTGTATTTTTAGTAGAGATGAGGTTTCACTATGTTGACCAGGCTGGTCTCGAACTCTTGCCCTCAAGTGATCTGCCCACCTCAGCCTCCCAAACTGCTGGGATTATAAGCATGAGCCACCACGCCCCGCCAGTTGTATTTTTTGTCTGTTTCTCAATAGACAGATCACCCAGACGAAAAAAATTAATATTCAGCATAATCATGTTAAGATCCTTCACTGTTGGCCGGGCCCGATGGCTCACGCCTGTAATCCCAGCACTTTGGCAGGCCCAGGCAGGCAGATCACCTGAGGTCAGGAGTTCGAGACCATCCTGACCAACATGGAGAAACTCCGTCTCTACTAGAAATACAAAATTAGCCAGATGTGGTGGCACATGCCTGTAATCCCAGCTACTTGGGAGGCTGAGGCAGGAGAATTGCTTGAACCTGGGAGGCAGAGGTTGTGGTGAGCTGAGATCACGCCATTGCACTCCAGCCTGGGCAACGAGAGCGAAACTCCATCTCAAAAACAAAAAAAAAAGATCCTTCACTGTTGGTGTGTGAGTCAGTAGTTCATCATTTTTTAATGTGTAGCAGTATGCTAGTGTGTGGATATATTACAATGTACATACCATTCACCTATTGATGAACACGTGGATTGTTTCCAGTGTCTGGCTATTTCAAATAAACATGCTATGAACATTCATATACAAGTTTTTGTATGTACATATGCTTTCAGTTCCCTTGGCTAAATACCTAGGAATGAGATGGCTGGATATATGATAGCTTAATACTATGCAATGTTATATGGAACATTTATGCTTTAGGAAACTGCAAAACTATTTTCCAAAATAATTTTATCATTTTACAGTCCTACCAGTAGCGTATGAGAATTCCAGTTCTTCCACATCTTCACCAACATTTGATCAGCCTTTCTGATTTTAGACATTCCAATGGATGTGTAGTGGGATCTTATTGTGGTTTCCAATTGCATTTCTCTCATAACTAATGACATTGAGCATTTTTTTTTTTTTTTTTTTTTTGAGATGGAGTCTCGCTCTGTGGCCCAGGCTGGAGCGCAGTGGTGCAATCTCGGCTCACTGCAACCTCCATCTCCCAGGTTCAAGTGATGCTCCTGCCTCAGCCTCCTGAGTAGCTGGGATTACAATTATGCACCACCATGCCCAGCTAATTTTTTTATTTTCAGTAGAGATGGGATTTCACCATGTTGGCCAGGCTGGTCGCGAACTCCTGACCTCAAGTGATCCACCCACCTTGGCTTCCGAAAGTGCTGGAATTACAGGCATGAGCCACCATGCCCAGCCGACACTGAGCATCTTTTACTTATTTGACATCCATATATCTTCTTTCATAAAGTTTCTGTTTAAATGCTCTGGTTATTTTTTTCCTTACTGGTTAGAGCAAATGAAACCCAAAATAAGTAGAGGAAAAGAAATAATAAAGACTGGAGTAGAAATCAATGAAATAGAAAACAGAAAAAATGTTAGAGAAAAGCAATGATACCAAAACTTGGTTCTTTCAAAAGCTCAGTAAGATCAGTCAACTTTTAGCCTATCTGAATAGAACAACAAGTGAGAAAACAAAATTTCCAGTATCAAGAATAAGATCAGTGGCATGACTATAGATTCTATAGATATAAAAAGGTGTACTCGTTTTCAATTATATCATGATTTTCATAGGTCAGAGGATGCTGGTTCACAGCAGGATGTCTGCTTAGAGTCTCATGAAGTCACAGCCACAGTGTTGGCAGGGCTGTGTTCCTGTCTGGAGGCTGTAGGGGAGGATTTGTTTCTCTGCCCATTCAGGTGTTAACATAATCCAGTTCCCTGCAGCTGTAAGACTGAGGCCCCTGTTTCCTTACTGGCTTTCACCCAAAAGCTATGCTGAGCTTCCAGAGGCACCCACATTCCCAGCCTCTTGCCTCCATTCCTCCATCTTCAAAGCCAGCAGTGTCACTCTCACATTTCAGATCTCTCCTGCCTCTTCTTCTGTCACAGCTCTCTAACTGGCTCATCTATCTTTCACTTTATTTTTAAGGGCCCTTATGATTACATTGGATCTACCTGGATAATCCAGAAAAATCTCCCTTTATGGAGGTTTATAACCTAAATCCACCTGCAAAGTTCCTTAGCTATGTAATATAACATATATGGCCATTAATATCAGGGACTACAGGGTGGACTCCTTTGAAGCAGAGAGGTATGTATGAATTAATTTGGGAAAAATTAACATTTTAACAATATAGGAGCTTCTGACCTATAAACAACAGAAACATTTAAAAAGGAAGATGGGGTTGGGAAGGACATTGTCATTTAGCATGTGAAGGGCAGACCACGTTTTATATCATGCAAAAATGTTGGGACCCCAGTCTTAGACAGGGAGAAGTCAATGAGATTTCTCAGCAAAGAGGCTGCAGTGGCCTAATATTTCTACTTATGTCAGCTTTGTCTCCTAACCAGAATGTTACTTTTCTTTGAATTCTCCAGGGCACCTATCACACAGTACGGAAGACAGACACTTGCTTATCTGATCATCACATCTGATGGTGATTCCTTCACCACTCCTCTAACACAGATCACCACATCTTTTCTTTAAATTCTCAGTTAAGAAATAATTGCTCCAATTTCACTTCTCCTGGGTAAAGCTTTTTGACCCCAGAAATGGCATCACTTGTTTTCTCTGCTATATAGCAATAAGAAGCTCTCTCTAAAAGTCAGTAAGAACACAAGTTCTTTTCCACGATTCTGAGAGAAATTTCAGTCATGACAAAAAGCTGGAAGGTCCTTTAGGGCTCTTTTTATAGTTCTGCTTTCTCTTATCAATTGTGAAGGCCTGAGCTTTCCTCAGCCAAAACTCCTGCCATAGCACTCATCCATCTAACTTCAGAAAAGGTTCCATAGTCACGGAGATTTGTCTTGTCAGAAAAATTCCCTGCAATAGCCTACAATGGAATGAAGACCTTGTCCCTGCAAAACCTCAATTTCCCTCTTACTTTTAATCGCACTGCCTGCAGAGGCAGCGGCACTAATCAGGCTGCCGGTGCATAAGCCCGTCTGCTTGGTATTGCCTGGTCCTGCTCTGAGTCCAGACCGCACCTTCTACTGCAGCCCAGATCCCTGTGAGCAATGCTCCAGGCTGCTCTGCTCAGCCCCAGCTCCTCAGGGACACCGAGAAAGGTCGAGGCAGCGGTTCTTCCACAGTGTACTGGAAGCAAAAGCCACTGACGGGAACATCACAGTTTCCAGCTTCACATTCTATTACAAATTATAACAATGTGTCATTGAGACTCTTTTTCTAAAAATTAAAAATGCAGTTGAGTGGAGATGAATACAGATAAAAAGCACCATTTACGTGACCTGTCTTTATCCTGTGGAGCTTCTATCAAACCCTTTCCTAGAGTGAGCATTAATCTCTCACCAAGAGCTTTGCCATTTCTCAACTCAAAAAATCTGAGATAAGTGGCTCTGTACTTTCATTTGTGTCTCCAACAGAGTTAAGTTTCCATGCCGAACAAATAGCTAAAGGAGCCTCTTTTCCCTCTTTCCTAAAGCCCTGGGCAACATGATTCAAAGGAAAGGGCTTTCACTAGTCTCCCAGCAGCCTCCTACGCACAGGCATTTGCTGGGCATCTCTCAGCACCCCAGCCCAGGGGGAAACTGAGGCTCCCGAAGATGGACTGGTTTTCTCCAGGCTGCACAGCTTGCTGGGGTGAAGCCAGGATTCAATCCCCAGTCTGCAAGAATTTCCTTCCATGCTGCCACGTTGCATTCCTCTGATGTGCTCAGGCTTCTGATGGAATGATTTTGCTAATTATGAACAGATCTGGTTTATTTATTTCAAATCTCTTGTCACAGTGTGATTGGATGAATATGCTGAGAAATGTAACTTAATTTTGTTCTATTTGAAACCTTGTCATCTTTTATAAAAGACATACCGTACATGTTCCTTGCCCTGGACGTTGCGTAACTGACTTTGACCAAAGGCAGTACTGTCCTGATCAATTAAGATGAACTAACCTATGTACCTTGAGGTACACAGGATGCATCTCCGGAGAGTATTTCAACAGGTACTCATCTCATATTCTTCCTTCCAAACAGGAAAACCCACAGATGGACTGTGCATACTGTATATAGTACAAACCACCCTGCCTGCCGCCCTTTCATGAGGTAGTACATGAGTACTGGCCATCAACTGCCTGAAATAGACCAAGTGAGATCACAAATAATCAAGGACTTTCTGCTGCACAGCTACACTGTGGTTGTTCCTGGGGTAATTCTAGCTCTCTCACTTACCCAAGCACTGAACCTCCAGGGTGCAAACCCAGTGCTTCCTTGTGGGGAGCCCCCACTCCACAGTTAAGTGGGTGAGTAGGACAGGGCACATGGGATGAGCTGGCTTAGAAAGTCGGAAGGAGCCGAGTGACCAGGGGGTTAAGGTGTGTTACAGCACCATGCATCAGGCAGTTGCTACGGCAGCAGAAGGAGGGAGCATCTAACTACTCACTCAATTATCATGTAGACTGCACAGGCTTTCTCTCAAGAGAAAACTCCCATTCTTTCTAGTTTCCCTTTAAAATCCAGCAAAAGTAAGATCATTTTTTATAATCTTTGTGTCTTCCTGCACTGCTTAGCCATCAGCCTGAGCTGTTTGTTCATATCTCATGCAATCGTGCACCAGGCACTGCTCTTCAGGCCTGTGTGTATTACCTGATTCAATCCTCACAGCAATTTTAAAGCCTAGCTCCAACACTCAGTGGCTTTCATGGGCACCTGCTGTGTGCTGCAGGACACAGGCTTAGAACTAGGAAGATCGAGCTCCAGATCTGCCCTCTCCCTCCTAGACCCAGAAAGTGGCTGTGACTGCCCAAGATACTGGCTGTAGCTGCAACACCAAAGCTCGAAGTGAAGCTAATGGCTTCCTTTCAACACCTGGAAGCTTCTGTGTGGTTTCCAATCTGGCTTAGGAAATGCCACGATTACATCAAGTGAGTCATTTAAAAGAGTTGAGGTTGGAAAGAATAAAGATTATTCTATTTCTGAGCATTTTGCCTCAAATAAAGATTTCCACCAATATGGACAGGCCAGTGCAGGGGCAGGGGACGCTGCTGACTTTCCCCTCCCTCTCTCTTCACCATCCCCACACATTCTCTGCCGCAGAGGCTGATTTGTGCAGACCACATCAAAAGGTGCCATGCCCCAGGATGCCAGTCAGGCTCTGCCCTTGACAACCAGAGAGTAAATGTGCCTGTTTCTGAGTTCTTTATAAATGGAATCATATAGCACATATTCTTTTCTGTCAGATTTTTCTTTTGGCCAACATGTTTGTGAGATTCAGTCATGTAATATATTCATTTTTTATTTCTGTATAGTATACCACTATATGACTGTCCCACCATTTGTCCATTCTAGGGGTTGATATTTGAGTGTTTCCAGTTTGGGGCTATTATAAATAGGCTGCTATGAGCATTTTCAGAGAGTCTTTTGGTGTGCAATTGTACATATTTTTGTTGGGCATACCACTATGAACAAAATTACTAAGCAGAAGATACACGTTGTTCTAAACTTTAGTAGATGCTGTCAATTCATTTTCAAAAGTCACTGTACAAATTTACAATCTTATCAGCAATGCATGACACTTCCTACTGCTCCACAATCTTTCAGTACTTAGTACTGTCAGTCTTTTATTCTAACCATTTAGGTGTGGATATAATGGCATCTCGTTGTGGTAAGTCTTACTCATGACTTACAAGGTTGAACACCTTTTCATATGCTTACTAACACTTTCAGTAATTTCAGTATCTTCTTCTGTGAAGTGTCTACTTAAGATTCCACCCAATTTTCTATTGGGGGGTTCCATCTTTTCTTATTGCTCTATAGGTGTTCTTTTTATATTTTAGATATAATTTCCAAATGTGACAATGGATGCTTTTGCACACACTTTTTTCACTCTGTGGCTTCTTTTTCACTCATTTAGTAGTACATTTTGAGACACAAGTTCCTAATTTTAAGATAGTCAAAGTTATCAACCTAATCTTTTACCATTAGCACTTTTCATATCCAATTTAAAAAGTTGAGTCACAAATATAAATAAGAAAATGGGCCAGCTTACCCTAGTGATTGCATGTTATGCATGAATAGACTGTAAGGTATGTTAGTCAGTTATTGCTGCAATAAGGCCACAGAACAAAACAAGGAGTTGAGTCACATGGAGATGTTTGATGACATAATATGATGTGATGACACTCAGCAGGATCCCTATTTTACAGAGGCCACTGAACCTTACAGAGATTAGGTCCTCTTAAGCCAAATGGGCACATTGGGGAGGGAAGTGCATGTAGCTGTGCAGGAGGGGAAGGAGATACACACCTGCCTCAGCTGATGTGCCACCTAAGATCTGATGAGGGTCAGGAGGTAGCTAAGCATCCACCCTGTCTCACTGGGGGGCATTCTAGCCCTTCTGCCCACAACTTGCAGAGGCAAGACTCCAGGCTCATTGCTTGCTAGACCAAGTGGGCTGATTCCAGCTTTTCATCAGTAAAAGTGTTTCAATGTATGCATTCCACCCCACTTCCAAAAATGGAAGGGAGAAAATTGTGATGGCAGGGTCAGGGAATGGTACACCCCTGCAAATATGCCAGTAACTAAAACTTTCAGGACACTCAAGGGTTACTGTGCTTAGAGGCAGGTAAGTTTCACCAAATATGAAGACCTCTAATGAAAACACACAGACACAGACACAGAGGTAGGATCTTTGTCCTTGATAAACACAAGTACCAGTTACCCAGGCTGTCCCCTGAATGCCAGCTCACTCACATTCTAAAGCACTCACATTGTCAGAGAAAGACAGTGGCAGGCTGAGCTCCCAGGATGGACTGAGAGACAGCTGCATCGATGCACATACCCTGAGCACACTCAGGTATGGTCTCTGTGGCCTTGGGAGTGGCGGACTGGACTGAGCTCTGCCCCGAGGACTGCACAGGCTCATGGAGAAGACAGCTCACATACAACTACCATGATGGACCTGTGACGGCTATACTGACCTCACACACCAAGGTACCATAGGGGTCTCTCAGCTAAATCCATACCCTTGCTGAGGCCATGGGGGAACCAACCAGAGCTTAACTGAACATTGGAGCTGTTCTGTGGTCTCAAGCATCTTTGAAACATGTTGAAAATCAAACAGGCTCTGAGGAGCTTCGTATTCTTGATTGTCAAAATTCATGTGAACTAGAACATCTATGACAAACTCATGAAAATGTCAGCAAGAAAGGAAGGAGCAATAACTAATGCTTTCTTAATTTTTATTTTCACTATTTTAGGTCTCAATATCAAATGATTTTCTAAACTCTACTTTTAAAAAATTAATAGAAATGTTGGCAATGTTTATGATGAGTATTATTCACCACTCCAAACAAGACTCTGCTAATATTTGTACTCAACTTCTGGTACCCTCAGGGCCTATTAAATGCAGTGGTATGTAAAATATGAATATTATGCTCCCTAGATATCATGAAGGAGTAGAATTAAAATTGTGAGTGCTTAAAATGATGTCATCTCATTGTGATTAAATTCTGCATTTTACTGATGACTTATGAGGTTGAACACCTTTTCATATGCTCATTTATTCATTAAAATGAGTAAATCCTTGCACAAGAATAACTTAGCATAAAGAAATAATGCTAAATACAGTTGAAGAATTCTCATTTTGCACTTGTGCATTTGGGATTTGTTAAAGAATCAGGTTTATTATCACAGAGGCAGGTCAGTGCTGCAGGTGCATTAGACACGGTCAGGAATCGTGCCTCATTCACAGGTATCCCCAGTGCCTCTCACAGTGAGGAGTGGGTAAAAACACACTCAGAAATACCGGATCAACAAGTGAATGAACAAGCAGCGAAAGTATCTGCATTAAACAAGGAATGCAAATTCTCAGAATGCCACACAACTTGAGTCTTCTTGCAGAAAGTAACATTTACTCCTCATTGCAGGTTTTCCTGTGGTTCTTGGGAACCACCCAGGTCACTGGCTGCACAACTGCAGTGAGCTGCATTCCATGTGGATGGAGCCTGGAGAGGTGGGCCACAGAGCAGCCTGACCCTGAGAAACACACCCAGCTCTTCTTGGACTTCACACAGCTTTGCCATTGGGACTGAATCCCCTTTCTTCTCAGGCCCCTCAAAATCCAAATAAAATGCATTTCTGATTGATTCATTCCATGCTCACCAACATCCAAGCAGATTTTAGTCACCCCCACTGGTGGGCCACTATGTAGTATTCTAAAGTACCAGATAAAACATTATATCATGTAAAACCCTTAACAAATCGTGTAGGAGGTGTTTGGTTTATCGGTTCACTAGTAGCTTGTCAGAGCTCCCCACATCTGTCACTCTTCTCCCTACTGGACCCCCAGGAAGGTTTCCCAGCCCTGTAGTTAGGTGAAGCCACGGACCAACCCGGCCATCGGGCCACGAGCAAATGAGACACACATTCCTAGCCTGGCATTTACAGGCAGCTGTCAGTTCTATCCCGTCTCTTCCTTGCCAAGATGATCCCGAAAGCTGCTGCTGATACGGTGGCATCACAAAACGCCAGTGTCTCTGTCCAGCAGGGACTCTACTGACCAGCACTGAAGATGTCAGTAAGAAAAACTGTGGTTGTGTCAAGCTTCCAAGACAGCAGGACCAGTGTTTTACCCAGCAAAGCCTATCCTATCCTGATACATCCGGCATGAGAAAATATCAGATGGATAGGCTATATGTCATCTGGTCTGTTTGCAAACGTTGAAAGAAAAATTAGGTCAGTCATGTTTTCGGTTGTTCAGTTTTGTTCCAATTAACTGTGTCATTCACTAGCAATGGAACACCTAATTTCCACAAATGAACATCATAAACATCACCGAAAAACTGCTTTTTATTATTAAAAGTTTGAGAAGTGAATGGCCACAGCACTATTCTCTCATGATTTATTTAAATACTTCTTCAGATTATTAATGTTGAGGAATTTAAATGTGACCACAGTGTAGCTTCAGACAAGCAAGTGAAAATGTTGACACAACCTAACTCTTCTTAGCATTGTGACTGCAAAGTTAGGGATATCCTGAGCCCTGAAAGGAAGAATCTCTTGGTCCCAATATTTCTAATAAATCTGTAGCTGTGATTTCTCCAGATTTGGTTTTCTATAGCGAATATGAAGATTGTCTTTCTTATTAATGCTAAGGGGAAAATATAATTTACATAGAAAAATGTTAATATATATTGAGACAATGTAGACTGTTAAGGTTAATGACCAATGAAAAAACTGTAAGTAGTAATCATTTGATGTGAGAGTGTTAACAATTCTCTTGATGAATGCATATCTAACACCTAACTCTCCCACCCATAACTCACAGATATTTTTATTCAAATAGAGACCACTAACATTTCTGAAAAATCCACAGTTTAAAAGCTAACGTGGTACTCTGTCAAAATTATCTAACCTTTTAAAAATCTCGCAGTCTTACTGTTACATGCAGACCTATGTGATCCAAGCCATTTGGAATAAAAAATGAAGCGAGAAACAGTCATTACACGGATTTGCTCTACCCCAAGTTCATTAACCTGTGGGTATTCAATGGAGGATATTGGCTGCATTATTCAAAACATTTTGGAGCTAATAAAAGGAGACCACAACCAAGGATGAATCCCCGCATGTGAAGAATCATGACCAACCCTATGAAATGCTTCACTAGGCTCCTGGCAAGGCTGTGGTTTTAAGTAACTAGAGGAGAGACACTGGACTTCCTCATCCTCATATGTGTGCATGACGCTCAGGAAGGGAGACTCAAATGGGTAAAAATGCTCCAGAGTCAGGAACAAATCTCTTTCATAGCAAAAGAAGGCTGTTATTACTGTAAATCACAGCTGAAATTTCCAAACAGATGGAAAAAACAAGTTCACATGTTATTTAGTAAAAGAGCATTTCATAAATGGCCAATAAGCACATGAAAAGATGCTCAATGTCATTCATCACTAGGAAATGCAAATCAAAGCTGTAATGAAGTACCACTTCACGCCTGGTATGATGAGCATAATCAAGGACACACACAATAACAAGTGCTGGTGAAAGTGTGGAGAAATCAGAATGCTCATGCATTACCACTGGGAATGTAAAGGTGCATCTGCTCTGGAAAAGCAGTTAGGCAGAGTTTCTAAAAGTTCAACAGAGAGTTGCATATGACCTTGCAATTCCACTCCTAGGTCAAACAGCTAATAAATGGATAAATAAATTGCGATACATATTATATATTATGATATATATAATATATATGATATTATATATGATATACATATATAATATACATAGTATAATAGAAAACATATATATGAATATCATACAGCCAAATGAAATGAAGCACTAATCCATGATGCAACACGGATGCACCTTGAAAATGTTATGCTAAGTGAAAGAAACTGGACACAAAAGACCACATGATAAATTATTCCATTAAATGAGATGCCCAGAATAGGCAAATCCAGAAACAGAAAGTAGGATTAGTGGTTTCCAGGGTCTGAGGGTTGGGGAAAAGGGGGAAACAGTGCGTGAGTGACTACTAATGGGTATAAGATTATTTGGGGAATGATGAAAGTGTTCTGGAATTGGATACTGGCAATGGTTGTACAACTTTGTGAATATACTAAGATACACTGAATGATATAATTTTGCTAGATAAATTTTATGTTGTGTGAATTCTGTATCTCCGTTTTTAAAAAACTGAGTCATTCTCTCTCCCCCATGATTTCATTTCTTCAGTGTTATGATGAAATTTGGTAATTTTACCCATGGTGAGGATAATAAGGAAAGCAGCTAATTATTCTAATTGACTTATAAATCCAAGATCCATATTATATTACATTACATTATGTTACATTATATTGCATTATATTATATTTATCATCATTCTGAAATAATCTCTTGGATATTTACATTCATCTAAGATGAATATTTGATGAAAATTAGAATAGAGCCATCCAGGGATGTAAATATTTTTATTATCAGGTTAACACAAACTGTATGTAATAACTGCCTTAAATAGTTTACATATATCAGGGTTTTTTTCTAATATGCCAAAGCCTTTCCAGTAAGAGCTCCTCGTTTCTTTTGTGGATTTCATTAGGCCTTTCATCTGTAACTTTGTAAATCAAAAACAAATTTCTAACCCCTCAACCAACTGACAGACCCCCTCTCAGCCAAGGACATTTCAAAGAAATCTGAAAAACTAGTTCAAGGCATGAAGGGGGTCAGCCGTGCCTCACTGTACCCCCCTCCCTTTGGAATTCAGACACAACTGACCAGCATTCACATTAAAACAGGGATCTTAAGACTGATAGAATAGATGTAGCAATAAGATACCAAATTCCAGCCTGACTCTAGTATAGTATCACATGACAGACAGCAGGTCCTGAAAGAAATCAAAGTATTTTACCCCAAAATACGCTTCTTTGACACATTTGGAGATGGCTCTTCAAAGTTGTCTTTTGTGGGGAAAATCTACATTCTGTAGAGCATCCCCTTCCCTTTCCAAATCCTTTCCCTAAGACTCTGGTAATTTTTTAGGTCTGATAAGAGCTCTGAAACCTGCTACCTGGAGGCTTCATCTGCATGATAAAAACCTTGGTCTCCGCAATCCCATATCTTAACCCAGGCTCTTCTTTCTATTGATTCTGGGACTTTTGATAATAACTCTTTCAACCAATTGCCAATCAGAAAGTCTCTGAATCCACCTACGACCTGGAAGCCCTTATCCTGCCCCTGCTTCGAGTTGTCGCGCCTTGCCGGACTGAAACAATACACACCTTATATGTATTGGTGAATATCTTTCTGTAACTTCTGTCCTCCTAACATGTATAAAATCAAGCTGTAACTCAACCACCTTGGGTACATGTTCTCAGGATCTCCTGGAGTGGTGTCATGGGCCGTGTTCACTCATTTTTGCCTCAGAATAGATCTCTTCAAATAATTTACAGAGTTTCACTCTTTTCATCGACATCTTGACTATGGAAATTATCATTTTTGGCTTTACCATTTGGTACCCTTGGCTTGTCTCCGCATCAGAGCTCTGAAGGTCTTGGTGTCTAAATTAGCTGTGTATTCCTTGCTGGCCCTAATGTGACTGAAATCACCTTTGCAAAAATTGTATCAGTGAGAAAATTATGACAGTGAGGGAGATCTGATCTATCCAATCCCTTTCTTGCCTTTAGCCTTCAAGCTGCCCTCAATTATTCTTGAGCTTAAGGCAAGCTAACTTTGGCAGACATTTAGTTTATAGCTTAAATGATAACAGCCCTTCCCCAAAACTCAATTGCATTTGTAAAGCTAATCAAAGAACACCAGGCTAGGAGGATAGGAGAGACTGAATTATGCTAAAGTGTAGACATAGAAGATTGCCAGCCATTATTCTGGAGGTCACAAGATACGCAACTTCCCCAGTTACTCCTGCAGATAACATCACTATTGCAGAGCCTAAGAGTGGCCTTTTGAGATACCTTTTCAGGGTTTTTGCATGTTTGAGACTGATGGCTCCACCTGGACTGGCCAACTGCTCCTGTGGCTTACCCAGAAGTGACTCTGCATGAAGGAGAACCATTTCCCACACCCCTGTGATTTATACGCTCAACCAATTGGCAGCAAGCACCCATTGCCTAGCCACCCTCCCCGCCATTCTTCCCCAAAATTGTCCTTGAAAAACCCTAGCCTCCAAATCAGAGAGGCAGATTTCAGTAATAATACAACTACCGTCTTCCATTTAGCCAGCTCTACATGAGTAAAACTCCTTCTCTACTGCAACAACTCTGCCTCCATAAATCTGGTCTACCTGGGCAGTGGGCAAGAGGAACCCGCTGGACAGTTACATGAGTCCCTGGTAGAGTAAATATAGATCCATCTCCCCTCTAGAGAAGATGACCTAGGAGAGCAGCGATATGGTTTTTATGTTCACCACACGAGCCCCAACCAACCCCTAGGCCACTGCCTGCATGTGTTGTACAAATGCATGAATAAGTGAGAGGATGGATATGTGAATGGCTTAGCTTAAATGAATCTTACTAGAAACTAGAGTGCATAGAATATATATTAGGAAGCCTTGGGAATGTCTGTCCAGCTCATAGTGACCTCTTCTAAGAAGTATGCCTCAGCCACCCTAGGCCACATCTCACCACTTGTTCCCGTCCACCTGCTCAGAATTTCCTGTACTAGGAGATGAAAGAAACCAACAAGGCCAAGCAGACTCCTCTTCGCCTGGGAACTGGGGATTCAAAATAGCCTTTTCTCTGTGTGTGGCTGAAATCGAGGTCCTATAAACTGGGAAATTTATGAGGCAACCACTATTCTGCCATGAGCAGAAAAAAGATGTGCTAACTGGTTGCGGAGAAGCAAGGAACTGAGGGCGGAGCACTGCAGATGCCAGGGCGGGTGGGCACTCTCTGTCCGGACCCTTCCTCCTTCCTGAGCCTGCCCCCAAGAGGCCCCAGTGTCCTTGGAGCCTGTCAGCCTGTTATTATTCTAATAATCCTCTATTTTGCTTAAGACAGATCCAATAGATTGCTTTATTTGTAGCTAAAAATACTTTCACAAAGACAACAATAAAATCGCTCAACCAGAGGGACACCAAGGGACACGGAGAAGACCAGCAATTTCAAAACCGTAATCAGGGAAATAATGATGGAAAATTTTCCAGAACTGAAATCTAATCAAACACATCATGAGAGAATCTGGGGTACATTCTGAACTAATTATCAAAGGAGGAGGCCTAGGAAACCGCTCATCAAGGCTCTGAATTTTAAGGCCAAAGATAACATTTTCAAGCCTGCCTCGCTGATTCTTTTCACGGGTTCATAATCAGTTATCCACAATCTTGAAACCCTAATTTCAGAAAAGCAAACTTTTTCTACATATTTTGATGTAAAAAAATTCAAAAAACCCTGACTTGAATAGGAATGAAGTTGTTTGCAGTCTTTGTCTCACTTTGTGTAAATATTCATGTTTCACTGCAGAAATCATGCTCGGATGACAGGGTGCTGGCCCTGAACCTCTCAGGGTGTGTTACATTATATCCAAAATTCAGTATGCTCACTGAATTATCTTTCTATAACACACACAAAAAATCTGAATTTTGAAACTTCTGGGGCTCAGAAAGCAATACCCCAAAATGAAGGCCTCAGAAGTGTTAAAGCAAGCTAACGATGGCCTGAGGAGGACTCTGTACTTCTGTATTTGAGTCCTTGTGGATGAACTGTAACCTAGCTTAATAGCCAGACAAAGTGAAAACCTAACTTAATAGTATGCACCTCTAACAATAGCTGAGTGTCAGCCAATCCCGGCAGTCATACTTCAACCACTCATAGGCTGCTATATGTTCAAACTGTGTTCAAATAAGGCAACTGCCGAGCTGTAACCAACCTCACTGTTTCTGTACCTCACTTCCGATTCCCATACCTCACTTTACCTTTTTGTCTATAAGTTTGTTCTGACCACGAGGCACCCCTGGAGTCTCTGTGACAATCTCCTGTGATTCTGGGGGCTGCCTGATTTGCGAATTGTTCATCGTTCAATTAAACTCCTTTAAATTTAATTCGGCTGAAGTTTTGTTTTATCAGAAGGAAAAGTTTTCTCCACCCTCCTCCTGCCTGCCCATCTCTCAGTCCCATTCTCCCCCGAGACTGCCAAAGAAACTAGAATCCCTCCTTCCCAACGCAGGTCATCAAAACCAGAACCCTTTTCTCCAAAGCCAGCCATAAAACCTAAAGTGTTATTCTCATTTTCCCTCTGCCTTTCTGTGTGAAAACTGGCCATAAAGAAACTGTCTGGCCTGCCTTGTTTGACTGTAGGTCCTACAACCCCCATTCTAGAGAGGGGCCTGCCCCACACTCAGAAGGAAGGAGTGCCACTCAGAGAGGCCAGGAAGACTCTGGACAGACAGGCCCTGCCAGGTTTCCCACTCAGTCTGTCAGTACCCAATCATACACTTTTCCTCCAATCCCATTTCTACATGGCTGTCCATACTCGGTTGAACCTAAGCTTTAACATGAACAATTTCTCCTGTATCTTTGGGTTTTCATTCTGAAGGCTCCTGTGTACACATGTTAAATGAATGTGTATGCCTTTTCTCCTATTACTCTGTCTTCTGTGAGTTGGTTTTTCAGCAAAACTCGAGAGGCCCAAGGGGAAAGCTCTCCCTTGGCCCCTATGAAACAACCCATCTGGCACTAAGGGCTCATGCAGGGACTGCAGACCTCTGCGGAGCCAGCGCCCAGACTGGGCTTGGTCCTGCTGTGCTGTGAGGTGATGGTCTCTGCACACTGGGAGCCACCTCTTTGCCAGATGGGTGTGAACTGTGACCCTGGCCTTTGCTCACCCTTCTTTGCCATTGTGCCACCTCTTGCACACCCCTGGGTCCCTCAGGGCTCTCCTGTCTGTCACCGCAGCCAGCTCCGTGTGGCCCGACAACCCTCACACAGATGCACCTGGCAGGTCTGCCCTGGAGCACATGCCCCTGATGCCTTCTCCACCTGGGCTGCCCTTCGGGTGCAGTCGCATGGCCTTAGCACATGCAGCTGGACACATGCACTCTGGCATCCCACGGAAAGGAGCTGTGACCAATGGGCCATGCGCATCAACCAGTAAACATTCCTTCTTGCTCTACTCAACCCCACAGACAGCCCTGAGGTGCGTTTGGTACCTCCACTCAGACAGCCTTGCAGGATGGAGCCCCAGTGGCCCGTCACAAAGGCCAGCATGCTGGGGCAGTGGTGCCTGCGCTTGCTTTCCTCACTGCCCGGCCCCCATCCCTCACTCCTCTTCTCTGGGATGCTCCCGGATGAAGAACACACACATGAGCTTTTGCCTCAGGCTGTGCCCCAGGTTGGGTCAGCCACAAAGGAAATTCCCACAATAGTTAAGACGGAATCTGTGAGCAGCAACGAGAAGTTTGTTGGTGCATCCTGTAAACCTACACCTTGCTTTTACTAATGAACCAGGCATTAGCACCAGGCACCAGGGAGGGGAAATGCAGACACACGGACCATGTCCTTGAGTCTAGCTGGGAAGGGGAAGGTCAGAGGACAGACGAGGAAAGAAATCACAAGAATATATTTAAGGTTTGTATAATCCCCCTGTGGAACTTCAGGGGGATTCTCACTGTGCCACATGCCAGCAAGGGTGTGAAGCAGCTGGAGCTCCCATACATGCCGTGGGAACGTGACAGGGTTGGCCTCGCTAGAAAACAGGGCAGCAGTTGCTTTTAAAATAAAATCTATACCCACCGTATGACACAGCAGTGCCACTCAAGAGAAGGAAATTAACCCAGAGAATAAAACCCTAAGTTCACAGAAAACCATGTGCTCAGAAGCATCTGGAGTAGTTTTTTTGTTTTTTGGGTTTTTGTTTGTTTGTTTGTTTTTTCTGAAAAAAAAAAGAGTCTGCCTCTGTCATTGAGGCTGAGTGCAGTGGTGCAATCTCAGCTCACTACAACCGCCACCTCCCAGGCTCAAGCAATCCTGCTGCCTCAGCCTCCCAAGTAGCTGAGACTACAGGCGTGCACCACCACGCCCAGCTAATTTTTGTATTTTTTGTAGAGACAGGATTTTGCCATGTTGCCCAGGCTGGTCTCAAATTCCTGGGCTCAAGTAATCCACCCTCCTCGGCCTTACAAAGTGCCAGGATTACAGGCATGAGCCACTGTGCCCGGCCAAACATGAACTATTGATGCGCACAGCAACTTGGGTGAACCACAAAGGCATTACACTGCGTGAGATAAGCCAGTCTTGAAAGGTAGCGTACAATCTGATTCCATGTATATGACAGTCCCAAAAACACAAAACCATAGTGATGGAGACAAGATCAGTCCTTGCCAGGACCGGGGGAGGGTGGCCACAAAAGGACAGCTGAGAAAGTTCTATAATGGAGCTGTCCTGTGCTCTGACTGCAGTGGCAGTTACATAAACCTATCTATGTGTTAAAATCCATAGAACGCTACATCCAAAGGAAAAGTCAGTTTTGCTCTACAATAATAAAAAAAAAAATAAAGAAAAAGAGTCAATGCTATGTCTAGGTTAGGATTCCTAAATGAAGGAATGTTATCTGATGTCAAATTTTGTTCCACAATGCACATTTTTATATGACAGCACCCTGTGTTTTATGAAATTACATTGTGTTATAATGTCATGTAGTGTACAGTGTGTGCACTGTATTAGATGATGTCACATGTTACACGATGTACATCTTGTGATATGACATCATTTCATATTATATGACATCACATTGAACAAGGCTCAACTTACACAGCAGGACACATTGAAAACAGAACTTCTGGCCAAGCATAGTGGCTCATGCCTGTAATCCCCGCACTTTGGGAGGCTGAGGCAGGAGGATCACCTGAGGTCAGCAGTTTGAGACCAGCCTGGCCAACATAGTGAAACTCTAGCTCTACTAAAAATACAAAAATTAGCCGGGTGTGGTGGCGCATTCCTGTAATGCCAGCTACTCAGGAGACTAAGGCAGGAGAATTGCTTGAGCCCAGGAGGCAGAGGCTGCACTGAGTTGAGATTGTGCCACTGCACTCCAGCCTGAACAACATAGTGAGACTCTGTCTCAAAAAAGTTTTAAAAAACACTGTTACATTTAAAAAAAATTAAAAAGAAAACAGAACTTCACCAAAGATAAATGATCACATTGCTACTGGCTGAAGACCTGGGAAGATCTTGTATCCATTTTGCCCTTGTTCTATCAGAAAAGTTCTTATAACTCTAAGGAAACTGTATTCCATTAAAATACATGCCAATCAAACTTCTCTCCTAGTCAACCTAACCTATCTTGATGAATATGCAAATATAATCACCTGAACACAAGCCCCAACTAAAAACAAAACAGGATTTAAAAGCAGAAAATAAACATGTTCATCATTCACAGATGTAACAACCACACAAAAGGAGATGAGACATTTTGTAAACAAAATGTGACTTCCAGGCTAAAAGTTTCATAGTAACCAAGATTTTTTATGTCCATATAGTTAAAGATGTGACTTTAAGTATTAAAGTATTGTTTTTAATACAAAGACTGTTGCCCAATGTTAATAAAATTGAATGCAAGCTCTTGTGTTTTTTTAGTTTTTAAAATGCCTGCTATGTTCCTCTAAAGTAGACTCTCAAATAAAATTAGGAGCAAAATTATCTATGAACACCTAATGGAACCTCTCTGCCCACAAAACACTAGTTTTTTAAATTTGTTTAATTACCAGTGGTGACCACCTAACATTCTTGTAGTCATTAAGGTTTCTAATGTTAAAATTACATTAGGCCTGAGGTGTAATTAAAAATAATTACACTGCAGCAATTTCTAGATGTAATCCACCAAATACAATTGAAATTCACAAAATCATTACCACTCCAGCTTTGGATCATTACCTCATCAGGATTCCAAGCAGATCAGCTCTCAGGTGTGGATAAATAATACCTGCCAGCTTGAACCAAGCCCAGGCCACCTGGCAAGTTGGATTTGAGATTATCAAGAGAAAGAAATGGAGGGGCTGCGAATACATAACATAAAGCTGGACCTCTAGTCAAAAGCACATACATCATGTGTTGTGTGAGAATCTAGAAATGTAGCTTTTTTACATAAGAGAAAAGGAAACCCAGCTTCCAGCCCATGAATGTCTGATGGTTTCCAGGAACCCCGGAAGCAATGATGTGGTGCGAATCGCTGAAGCTTGCGGCATTATCCATTTATTTTACAAAATGAAGAGGCTTCACTTTCTATGGCAGCTGCACTCCTCAAATTTCACAGTGAACCAAGGCTTTATATAAAATAAGATAAAAGTTGGGTATTTTAACCATCTTAGCAGAGCTCACTTTTGAAGGAAAACTATGGGTAAAGCTTTGGTAAAAGAAAAGTCTGTGACACCACCTCAAATTTATGCTTCTTATAAACCTACACTTTCATGTGGGGTGGGTTTTGTTTTGTTTTCAATAAGGATACCAATGGAGATAACTGTGAAATTGATAAGAAACGCCTAAGAGAGTGGAGAATGTTTATGGAGGGTGGAGGAGGCCAGGGGTTGACAAGCTCTGTGGTGAGTTCCCCCTGAGAGAGCCACATCTCAGGTGGGGACAGGTCCTGGCCTCGACACAGGCTAGAGGAAGTGGAGAGGTCTCAGAGCCATGGGTGTGGTGAACGTGGGAGAAGAGAAACCAATGGTGGACGGTGGGAGAACAGTTTCATGTGCCAGATGCACCCTCAGACAAGGCAAGTGGGCCCTGCAGAGCGCTGACCATTCGCCAGGGCTCTCCTGAACTCCGGAACAGGCTGTCACCTAACTGGCATGGCAGGCGGCACAGACGGTAGCGCTGGCCTTGCCCATGTGGCTCCGTCTCTTCTGGGAACCACGTAAAGATGTGGTTATTAACTACAATAGACAGGACAGCGCCCACTCTATATTCCTCCTTGTGGTCATCCCTGGAGGAGCTGAGGACCCATGGCACAGAGTCTACGGGGCCGGAGATGCATCTCTCTCTCCCTTCCTCCTGCCCAGGAAACCAAAAGGAAAGGCGCCCTTCTTCCCAGGGCAGGCTGCCCACCCTCCATCTCAGCCCTCTCTGGCCTCCCACCAGCCTGGCTGCCTGTGGGAAAAGTCAGTGTCTGGGAACAGGCTCTGAAACCTTCCCATCCAGAATGTGACAAAGCCTATGAACTAAAGCTAAATTAGACTCACCAAGATCAAGATGAATGCCAGGGACAAACGAATTGAGGAAAAACATGAAGATAACAAATCCCAACACCGTCAGGCATTTGGCGAGCAGAATCCCATCAGATATCCTATGCTGTAAGAGAGAAACCACAGCTCATTTACTCTGCATAACCTTCTGACTCCTGCAGTGCGTCATAACCTACACAACTGGAATCACAACAGATTTCACGAGGATGAAAAGTGTAACCTCTCAAACTTGAAAGAAAATGACAAAGTACTGTGTTACAAGGAAACCCGTACAGATTCAGGATTACTGCATTCAAAACCTTTATGAAAGATAAATACAGCAGATGTCAACAGTAGTACAGTCCTGTTATGAAACACCTGGCCAGCAGGTATCAGAGGATGACGGGGCGTTTCTACAGGGGCCTATGCTGTCTTCACTGTTCCTTTCCCTACCACGCCAAGCATGCGGGCAGGGCAAGGAGGCTGAGCCTTCTCACGAAACTGTGACTCCCAGATAAGGCTCTGGCCATGTTCTTCACATGACATGCACGAGGCCCTGGGAATGCAGGGGGTGCACTCTTAGTGCAGGGATGACACCTACGAGAATCCACCCGATCATAGGGGGAGGGCGGGCTCTGAGGCACCTCAACCTCTGCAAGGCCTCCATCAACCTAGGAGTCAGCACAAGATGGGGCTCTCCCTATGAGGCCCCAAGGGTACTGTGCTCCACAGGCCATGGCTGCGTGGGGCCAGCAGAGGGAAGCACGCACAGATGGGCAGCTGGTTGGCCTGCCCTGTTAACAAGGTCCCCATGTGAATGCCGGCCCACTGTGCGAAAGGAAAACTGCACCAGGTCCTTTCTCTTTCTTTCTTTCATTTATTTATTTATTTTTATTTTTATTTTCATTTTTTGAGACAGAGTCTCACTCTATCACCCAGGCTGAAGTGCAGTGGCACAGTCTCGGCTCAACGCAACCTCCACCTCCCAGGCTTGGGTGATCCTCCTACCTCAGCCTCCTTCCCGAGTAGCTGGGACTACAGGTGTGCGCCACCATGCCCAGCTAGTTTTTGTATTTTTAGTAGAGATAGGGTTTCACCATGTTGCAAGCTGGTGTTGAACTCCTGGGCTCAAGCAATGTGCCCACCTCTGCCTCCCAAAGTGCTGGGATTACAGGTGTAAGCCACCACACCTGGCAAGCATCGGATCCTTTCTTGAGTCTGGTCCCACCAGCACACCTGTCTACCCATCTGTCTAATCTGTCAAGGTGGATAGATGGAGACAGCAATGATGACGGTTGTCAATGGATCTAGATATCTACCATCATAGCGATCTATAGCTATCTGGATTTGGACAGATATAGACATAGATATAGACACACAGAGGTAGAGCTAGAGCTAGAGCTACAGAGAGATTTTCTCTCTTGCTTCCTCTGGTCACAAACGTAAAGCTGCTGCCATCAAAAACATATGCAAGCCCCTCCGTGTCACAACAACTGACACAGCCCCTCCGCTATGTGCAATGGGGCCACTGGTGAGCATTTGCCCCTCCCTGCCCACTGCAAAAGCTCATGGCTGGGCCAGCCCCTTCTCAGCTTCCCTGTTGCCCCTTTGGGGAAGACCGATTTTCCTACATGATTCTGTGCTGAAGAATTAGGGCCAAAGGAGCATGGCAAGAAAAAGATTTGAAATGCTCAGAGGAGAGTGATGTGGGTTCTCATTAGGCGTGAGGGGTGGCATTGCAAACCTTCCCTGAGGTTGCAGCAACCACAGAAAGTGGCTATTGCCACAGCCAATGCAAAGATCGGAGGTGGAGGAGCAGGCAGGTCAAAGAGCATTCCAGCATCCTGCAGCTCATGGAAGTGGAGGTTTTTGGGGGGTATCATTCAAATTTGCTCCTTCTGGATACCTGAGGTCATTTCTTTTTTTTCCTTTTTTTTTTTTTTTTTTTCTTATTTCAATAGGTTTCCAGAAGACAGGTGGTGTTTGGTTATATGGATAAGTTCTTTAGTGGTGATTTCTGAGATTTTTGGTACTCCCATAGCCTGAACAGTGTACACGGTACCCAATGTGCAGTCTTTTATCTCTCGCCCCACTCCCACCATTCCCTTCAAGTCCCCAAAGTCCATTATATCATTCTTATGCCTTTGTGTCCTCGTAGCTTGGTTCCCACTTATAAGTGAGAACATACAATGTTTGGTTTTCCATTCCTGAGTTACTTCACTGGTCACCAAGTCCATCCAGATTGCTGTGAATGCCATTATTTCATTCCTTTCTATGGCTGAGTAGTATTCCATGGCATACACACACACACACACACACCCCTAGGGTCTTTTCTGTAAGAATTCTTAGATGTGATACAGGGAAGTTGCCAAGCCTTACCTCTCCATTTCATCTCACCGTAGTCCTCATCCAGGTGCATAGAGAGGCACACAGTTCTTCTCCAACTCATGACTAAAACACCACAGTCTAGCAAGGCAGGCATAATCTGTATGAACTTGGGGCCTGCAAGAGTATCATAGCTACACCTTTCTTTTCTAACCCTGGCCATCTACACGGGACAGAGTGTGAAGGCACTGAGGCACCTCATCAGACTGCATCCAACATCTTTATGGAAAATAAGCATGATAAATGTGAGGTGTGCTGAAGCCCTGTGAGGAAACACCTGACTCGCATGGAGAGTGTGCCCATCACAGTTAGAGTGGGTATTCAATCTCTCCCTAGAAAATAAACTGCACGGATTTGAAATGTCACTGAGATGCAAATGACTCCTAGCAGATCTTGAGCAGAGCTCTCTCTACTGGGAAGGGGCCCTCTGTGTTCATAAATGGGCTGAGAAAGTCCACCCCCATGGAAGAATGAGCCAAAAAACAAAATAAAACAAAACAAAACAAGCTCTGCCCCAAGAAGTCAGAGCCGTCGGCAGGACACTCACACATCCTATGTCTGTCCCTAAAGCTGCTCCACTTCACGCAGCATGCCTCGCCGGTCTCCCCTCTGCAAAGTGTGAACCTTGGGCCTGCCCTTCCGGGCCAGGCGAGGGCTGGTGGTCAGGGACACCCGCTCAGAGGGCAGGCCCTGCAACATGCAGGGACAGGGAAAGGCTCTATAAAATGTTCGCTTTCCACGTCCTCACAGAATCAGCCTGCTGTATCCAGAAATCATTTTTCCCCATCCACTCATACACACAAACCACAACGTCTTGTGTATAACCACAGAAATAAAAAGAGAAACGGCGTTCAGTCATGTGAGGGAAGGAAAAGGCATCACTCACTCTCTTCTTGGAGAAGTGAATCAGAAATCCCTGAGAAAAGAAAGCTGGGTACCTTTTTTTGGAGTTCCTGGATATTGGTCTCCCAGTTTTTGTCCTCCTGTGAGATCTGTCTAAAACAGAAAAGAAGAGACTCATTACTTCCCCGGTCACGCTGCACGGTGAGATCGCAGAGCAGCAGCCCCCAGCACTTCGTGCCTGGACGCAGTCTGCGACATGGAGCCTGGCAGGACTAGTCATGGGGGGCCGGTGGGGCTTCATTTGTTGGCTGGAAAAGGTGCTCACTCTATATTTTCCCAAAAAAATACATATAATGACCCGAACGATGAAAGAAGTGTGCGTGAGGAGGTACGTGTGACACCTTGCACACGGGAAGCTTCATGAAAACCCCACACCAGCGTGTGGACGAGGGCAGCGACCGTCAGCCTCTTTATTTTCCTCTTTATGCACACTTCTATGGTCCTGAATCTCTTTGTTTCCAAAATGAGGGCACTGAACCTGTACAACTATTACAACCAACTAAAGAAAAACATGGTAAAAGAAATGTCACTTGCTTTAATGTTGATTTTTATCAATCGATGATCAATTCCACGCCTGAAATCCTAGGACTTTGGGGGGCCACAGGGGAAGGATCACTTGAGGCCAGCATTTGGGGAAGATCGGCTTTGAAGGCTTTTCTGTCTGTGCTGCTCCTGCCGGGGTGGTCTCCTCCTGCCTGTTTCAGCCCCTTCAGTGGCTCCCACTTGCCTCTCCTTTTTCATGTTTCTGACTCAGCCCACCCCTCCTGGCTGACTTCCTCCCACACCAATTAGGGAAAAGGGGCTGCACAATGAAGAATGCAGTTTTAGTATCAAAGGAGGCTGACCATACAGGCAGTCTGGGTCGTAAGAAATCACAGCAGACAGAGTCGAATGATTCTGAGGACAATTTTTAAAAAGAAAATGTAAAAATAAGACTCTTGCAGGCCAAGCGTGGTGGCTCACGTCTATAATCCCAGTACTTTGGGAGGCCAAGGTGGGTGGATCACCTGAGGTTGGGAGTTCGAAATCAGCCTGACCAACACGGAGAAAGCCCGTCTCTACTAAAAATACAAAATTAGCCAGGCGGGCTGGCACATGCCTGTAATCCCAGCTACTCGGGAGGCTGAGGCAGGAGAATCGCTTGAACCCAGGAGGCAGATGTTGCGTTGAGCCGAGATCGCGCCGCTGCACTCCAGCCTGGGCAACAAGAGTGAAACTCCGTCTCAAAAAAAAATAAAATAAAATAAAACCTGCAGAGCTCGACTTTGCCTTAGGACACCCTCATGGTAATCTGCTTCTCAGCAACTGTGTGGCCTTGGGAAGCCACGCCCTCCCCAGGTCTGTTTCCTCCTGTGTGACTAATACCAGAGGAGCTGATGGGAACGTGGTGAGCCTCAGAGCCCACATATTTCCTCACATTTGTAACCTGAGATGCACTGAGTGTGTCTTTAACACCCAACACCAGGACAATTTATTCCATCTTCAGTTTATGAAGTGTCTCCTTTAAGATCTGTGCCTGCTGCTGAAGTTGGTCATTCTTTCCCCAGCCTCCAACTCAGGGCCTCCCTGTGGCCTGAGGACACTGGTCCTGCTGCTCCACCATTACTGGGCGAGGTGGGTCCTGGGCCGGGGATGAAGCCAATGGCACTGAGCCAGCACTTCATCCCAGGATTATGTGGGACTCCGTGTGACTGCCTGTGAATCCTCCCACTAACAGACCAGACCTTGAGACACCCATGCAGGGTGACCCCTTAGAGCTCAGCGAATGGCAATATGCAAGACCATTCTAGATTTTGTTCATAAGGGTTCACATTTCCCCTTGCCTAGATGGACATCTCCACCCCCTCTCAGCTCAGCTGTGGGGACGCTTCAGCTTCAGCATCCCTTGGGGGGTCACCAGGCTCCTGCTTCTTCTGTCTGAGCTTCCTGAACAAAGACTGCTTGGAACTCAGCACCATGTCACAGCAAGGAGAAAAACCACCAATTCATGGTTACCCTTTAAGTCTCAGCTTCGATTAACAACGAATGCCAGGAAACAAATTGAGTGGGGCTTTCGTATTCTTTCAGGTGCCTGAAAATCAACTGCTGGCAAAATAGTTTGTCAGATTAGTCTTTACATTAATGGTTTTTGGTTTTTGTCATGCAACAATTACAATGTGGAGAGATGGGACAGCCCAGTGGTTGAGAGTGTGAGCTCCATCCCCAGCGCCACTCCTTCCAAGCTGCACAACCCTGGGCACACTGCTCAAATTCTCCGAACCTCTGGTTTTGTGTTTTTTTTTGTCCTTAAACTCGGCTGTGTACCCCCTGCAGAGCTCAGTGAGGGTTAGATAAAATGTACTATAAGAGGCTTAGCACAGCGTGTGTCACCTAAATATCACGCATTAGTATACAGCTAGTGTCGCTATTTTGTAGGGCCATGGAATGTTCTGCTGCACACCAAGCACAGTCTGAGCAGGACCCCCCCCGGTACCTGTGGAAGGTGTGCAGCCTCCGGGCGAGCAGGTGCTCCAGTGCCAGCACCTTCCCCAGCAGCAGGCGGCGCACAGCAGTCTCCTCGCGGCTGGCCGGGCTGATGCGCTGAGCAGTCAGGCGCCAGACATGAATCTCGTGCTTCAGTTCTACAGAGAAAGGAAGGCAAAGCTTGGGTCTCCCATGACCTCAGACATCAGCAACACCCTCCTCTGCTCCCCACACAGCCGATGCCTGACAGAGCAGACACAGACTCGAGACGTGCAGGTAGCCCAGGGTCACCCAGAGCTTCTCAGCACCCGAGCTATTGCAATGGAGCCCAGATGACAAAGCCGACATTTAAAAATTATCACAAATTGCAAGGACAAAAAACCAAAGGCCACACGTTCTCACTCATAGGTGGGAATTGAGCAATGAGAACACTTGGACACAGGAAGGGGAACATCACACACCAGGGCCTGTTGTGGGGTGGGGGAGGGGGGAGGGATAGCATTAGGAGATACACCTAATGTAAATGACGAATTAATCGGTGCAGCACACCAACATGGTACATGTATACATATGTAACAAACCTGCACGTTGTGCACATGGACCCTAGAACTTAAAGTATAATAAAAAAATATATCACAAAAGTGAAGTAATGCAATTTCAACCCTTTCAGTGAAGAATAAATTCGTTTCTTGAACAAACACATTAGAGCTAGCGCCCAACAACCTTTCCCCTTCTTGCAGGAAATATTTCGGATCTGCTTCCAGCCAAAATCTAGACATTGCCCAATCTTTGAAGGTTTTCAGGAGCAGATCTAGTGAAAATTGAAAACACAAGTGTAATTCTCAGGAGAAGGTGCTCAGGGCTCTCCAGCAGGGCATTTGGTAAGCAGCAGAAGACAGGGAGGCACCCTCCAACCAGGCCCCACTGAGCTGTCTCTGACACAGGCAAGAAAGAGAGGTAGACAACCTGATGAAATGCTGAAATCTATAGAATGAGCAGAATTTTCACCCATCACTGAATTCAGACACCTTCTGATAGAGAAGAGTAGAGAGGAAATGATGTGTCAATTCATTGCCTCTTAAGATATTCAAATATTTCATGAAAACCTACATTTAACCTCTATTTTACTGTTAAAAACATTACATATGTTTCTCAAAATATCCATTAAAAGAATATAAGAAAGCACAATATTTTCATGAACCACCCCTTATGTGCAATGCTCCACACTGCCTATCACAAGAATTAAAGATAGGATGAAAAGACAAAGCCTTTCAAGCAGGCGCTGGGGCACTGGAAGAGCAGCTCAGGGCAGATTCAAGGCATGGCGATCACCCAAAGACCTGGGAAGCAGCATGAACATCGTGGGTTCAGTGGAAAGGGAAAACGCCACCTTTTAAGCCCCTTCTGTTCAGTACGTGAGTGCTCATCACCCACTGCGTCGCAGACCTACTGCAACAACAAAGATGAGTTAGGCAGAGGGAGGCAGTCTGGAAACGAAGCATGTCATGACTCAGAGAGAATGCGCAGAGCCTGGGAGCACCAGAACTATTTCAGTTAGCACATGGCATTTCTAAAGCTTCAGCCTTACCAAGATGAAAACCTTTAGAACTAAGACACATAATATGTTTTCATTCAGTGCATATGGATGCTTTGTAGCTTACTAAAATAAAAGGAACTTGGGTATAATTCAAAGGCCTCTTCAGAGAAACAGATCCATAATTTCCTCTTGAAAAGTCTCACACTTCGTTAAACCACCTATGAGGCTATGATAACACAAAAAGAAAGGGGAAGAGGAAGTGAAGGAAAAAACTAATGAACTCACTCTCTGAAACACTGAACACAAAAACACCATCTGTGGAAGGTCTCCAATGTAAGTTCAGACAGAGCCAGTATTTCATCCAGTGCTCTAAATCTTGCTAAAAGCCCGTCCATAAAGTACCAGAGACTTTCCAGCCATTCTCTAAAGGCATCACGGTGAAGGGCCACTTTCTGAAGCAGCTGATCAGCTTCAAAGTGCTCACACACCTGCATGGTTCATCTCTGGTGCCAGCCCCTGGGTGCAGGCTGGAAGTCTCTCCATGCCTTTATGTTTGGAGAAGCAAAGCCTGGGAACCAAGGCTATGTTAGTGGAGCCGGCCTTCCAGTCCCTGTGCAACTACTGCAGGTGCTTACTCTCCAGTGGAGCCTCAGCCACCTTCATGCACACCCAGCACCCACCTGCCTTCTAACCCATAAAATCAAAAAGGAAGTGCTGCTCCACTCAGGTCAACCCACGCATTAATACTCAGGTAGTACACTTTTGTATTCCTAGTTGTGAAATGTAATATACAAATTATGAAGGAATTTAGTCGGGAGGGATTTTGCCCAGAAGGGTTCACCCAGAACTCAGTTTACCAAAACCTGTCCATGTATCAGTTCCCAGGCTTCCTCTGCACCTCCTCTGTCATTTCCCCACCCTGTCTACTCTGCTGAGGTCCAAGACCATAGACCCAGCTGGCTACCCAATATTTCCCTCTGAACCCTGTGCTGCAAACTCATAGCTAAACACTTTATCTTCCTCCCATGAAGTTTCTCTCCTACCCTTACCTTCTTAGTTTTTATATAATGCAATTGCTCCTCCAGGTACACAAGACTGAAATGTCATCCTGGTCTTGTCAATGTCATTCTCTTTTATATTTCCACATTAACATTATTGTGTCACAGATCTGTGTTTGATACTAAAGGATAAAATTTAATTGCTAAGTTACAAGATGGCCTTCCAAAACTGGGAAGAGATATAAGATACATCAAAATAAACATATGCTAGGGCAGTGTGAGCCTCAAGAGCCGCCCAGGATATGCTGGCACGGCTCTTGGCTTGTCTGCTTCTTCCTGTCCTAGGTTACCTGTTTGTCCAGGCCTCACCTTCTCACATTTCTTAATTCTTATTATTCCTTAGTAACCTTTAACTACAGTCACTTCCTATAAACCTGCCACTGCTTAATCATAAAACACCATTTGTTCTATCTATCTATCTATCTATCTATCTATCTATCTATCTATCCATCTATCTATCTCACGCCTGTAATCCTAGCACTTTGGGAGGCCGAAGCGAGCAGATCACCTGAGGTCGGGAGTTCGAGGCCAGCCTGGCCAATATGGTGAAACCCCGACTCTACTAAAAACACAAAAAAATTAGCTGGGCATGGTGGTAGGCGCCAGTAATCTCAGCTACTTGGGAGACTAAGGTAGGAGAATCACTTGAACCCAGGAGGTGGAGGTTGCAGTGAGCCAAGATTGCTTCACTCCACTCCAGCCTGGGCATGACAGAGCAAGGCTCCGTCTCAAAAAAAAAAAGGTAACAAAAGCCAAAATTGACAAATGGGATCTAATTAAACTAAAGAGCTTCTGCACAGCAAAAGAAACTATCACCACAGTGAACAGGCAACCTACAGAATGGGAGAAAATTTTTGTAATCTATCCATCTGACAAAGGGCTAATATGCAGAATCTACAAAGAACTTAAACAAATTTACAAGAAAAAAACAACCCCATTAAAAAGTGGGCAAAGGATACAAACAGACACTTCTCAAAAGAAGACATTTATGCGACCAACAAACATACGAAAAAAAGCTCGTTGTCACTGGTCATTAGAGAAATGCAAATCAAAACCACAATGAGATACCATCTCACTCCAGTTAGAATGACAATCATTAAAAAGTCAGAAAACAACAGATGCTGGAGAGGATGTGGAGAAATAAGAACGCTTTTACACTGTTGGCGGGAGTGTAAATTAGTTCAGCCATTGTGGAAGACAGTGTGGCGATTCCTCAAGGATCTAGAACCAGAAATAACATTTGACCCAGCAATCCCATTACTGGGTATATACCCAAAGGATTATAAATCATTCTACTATAAAGACATATGCACACGTATGCTTATTGCAGCACTGTTCACAATAGCAAAGACTTGGAACCAACCCAAATGCCCATCAATGACAGACTGGATAAAGAAAATGTGGCACATATACACCATGGAATACTATGCAGCCATAAGAAAGGATGAGTTCATGTCCTTTGCAGGGACATGGATTAAGCTGGAAACCATCATTCTCAGCAAACTAACACAGGAACAGAAAACCAAACACTGAATGTTCTCACTCATAAGTGGGAGTTGAACAATGAGAACACATGGACACAGGGAGGGGAACATCACACACCGGGGGCTGTCGGAGGGTTGGGGGCTAGGGGAGGGATAGCATTAGGAGAAATACCTAGTGTAGATGACAGGTTGATGGGTGCAGCAAACTACCATGGCATGTGTATACCTATGTAACAAACCCGCACGTTCTGCACATACATCCCAGAACTTAAAGTGTAATTAAGAAATAAAATAAAATAAATAAAAATAAAAATAATTAAAAATTTTTTAATTTATTAATTAAAATAATAAAACAAATCTATTTCTCAGATGATAGGAAGATGACTGATATTTATCTAGCTGTCATCTTCCTAGATCATTTCCTAGATTAGATGATAGATTATAGATAGATAAATAGAAGATAGATAGATAAATTCCTTCTTTCAAATATCCAGTAGTTCCCCGTGGCCTGTAGAATAAAGCTAAAGATGTCAAAGATCTTCAGAGAAGAGTCAAAACCCCAAATGCCCAGCACCACTGTGAGCTCTGATTCTGCCATATAAGTTTCAACTCTTTGTCTTTGCCACTCTAGCCTCTTACTAGGAGACATCATCAGATATCCCATCTCTTACCTCTCTATCGCCTCTATCTTTCTGAGCTTCTCAACCAACTTCTGATGGTATTACTTAGAGTGGCCACATACATGTTTCAAACAGGCAAAGAAAGTGCCATGTGGGATGTGCTCTCACATGGGAGGTGATGGCTTCCAGAGAAGCCTAGAGTAGTGAGCTCAGAGCTAGGAATCTCAGGAGAAGCAGCCTAGGCCAGAAAGAGAGAAATGGAACTATACTAGTGTTAAGTTCTTCTACTGTATGTTAGGTAGTATAATATCACTCAAAGTTAGTGGTATAATAGTCACTAAAATCACAAAACAGAATTAAAGCCCAAAAAAGTAACAACCAACAGAGGAGAAAGTTTAGAATATATTTAAATACTCAATTAATTCAAAAGAAGGCATAAATGAAGAAAAGGGTAATAATGAAGCACAAATATAAAACAATAATATGATGTTACACTTAAATTCAATCACATCACTAAGCACATTAAATATAAATAGTCTAAGAGAGACTATCAGAGTAGATAAAAAAGCAAGATGCAAATATATGCTGCTTACAAGAACTGTACTTTAAAGATATAAATAAGTTAAAAGTAAAAAGATGGAAAAAGACATACCACACTAACACTAGTCAAGAGAAAAATGAAATTGTTATATTAACAACAAAGTATATTTCAGAGCAAAGAATATTAACATGGATTGCAAAGATTGCTTTTATAATAATAAAGGTGTTAATTCATCAAGATGAAAGAACAATCCGAAATATTTATATGCCCTAATAGTAAACTTTTAAAATGCATAAAGCAAAATAATAGAATTACAAACAGAAATAAACAAATCTATAATCACCCTTAGACACGTCTGTATCCATCTCTCAATAATTAATAAAACAAGTAGACAGAAAATCAGCAAGAATATAGAATACTTGAATAACATTATCAGCCAATCTGACCTAAGCTACATAATTGACATCACTGAACATCCCTCCTAACAAGATCAGAATACATTTTCATTTCTAGTGCACACAGAATGTTTACAAAGGTAGACCACATTCTATAGCCATACAAGCCTCAATAAATGTTAAACGATTCAAGATTTATGAAATATATTCTCTTACTACAGTGGAACTAAATTAGGTAACTGCAAAAACTTTCCCAAATACTTGGAAGGTAAATAAACCATCTAAATTATCCAAGGATCAAAGAAGAAATAAAAAGATGCATTATAAGATAATTTGAACTGAATGAAAATGAAATAAAATATTTAATAAATTAGTGAGAAGCCATTAAAGTAATACTTAGAAGGAAATTTAGAGCACTAAAGGCCTATATGAGAAAATAAGATGTACATAAAATCAATAACCTCAGCCTCCACTTTAAGAAACCAGTGAAAAAAATAAGTAAGTCCAAAAGTATGCAGAAAAAAAATAATAAAGAGCACAACAGACATTATTAAAAGAGAAAAAAATTCTAGAGAAAAATCTATATAATCAAAAGCTGGTTCTTTGAGGTCAATAAAATTGATAAACCAACCAAAGAGAGACAGAAGACACAAACTATCAAACTATCAACATCAAGAATGAGAGATATGACATTATCAAAAATTTGATAGCCTTTAAAAGGATAATGAAAGAATATTATGAAAAATGTTATAACAATACATTCAACAACTTAGATTAAATGGACAAATTCCTTGAAAGACACCAACTACCAGTCAACACTCAAGGAGAAACAGATAACTTGAATAGCCATTCCTGTATGTATATTAAGGGATTTGAATTTGCAGTTAAAAACCTTTCCACAAAAACATCCAGGCCTATAAATGTCCAAATAAACATTTAAGAAAAAAGTAATAGCAATTCTACAGAAATTCTTCCAAAAAATTGAAGATGAGGAAATATTTCCGTACTCCTCCTATAAGGACAACAAAAAAAGACATTACAAGAAAGGAAACTACAATCAAGATCCCTAATGTACACAAATACAAAATGCTAAACAGAGTATCAGCAAGAAGCAGCAAGAGTTGAACATCTGGTGATCAGAGGGATAGGCTCTGGTGATTATTGTTCTTTTCACCATGTAAGTCATGCTCTCTCCCATTCTGAGCACCTGGCAGGCTGGCCTGTCCTGGTCCCTTGTGACTGGGTGGGGCCTGCCTGTGTCACTCGATGGCAGAGTGGGCCCATGCTATTCTCTCTGCCTTCAAGGCCAGCCGCTCAGGACTCTAAGAACAGATGATGATCAGAGCCCCTGCCAGTCCACTGGGGAGGGCGCGGGGGGTACAAAGCCAACACGAGGAAGAAAACACAGTTCTGGAAGTCACTGAGATTTCAGGGTTACTTTTTCACTGCAACATAACCAAGCCTGTTCTGACAATGCTCTGTACACCACCACAGGCCTGCTAAACTCAGATCTCTTGAGTGGGGCTTGGGAATCTGCACTTTTACCAACCACTCCAAATTTGGAGCCCTCTAGGCCCCACAGTGGCACAGAGCAATCACCCCTCCCTGCACTGCCGGTCTTAGCTCTGCCATAGGGTTCCTGCATCACCAGGTGTGTCCACTTCCAACCATCCCTCCCCACTTCCCTCAAAGCTTTTCTCTGTTCCTTAGTCAGGAACGGTGAGGAATTGATTACAGAGATTATTTTCTATGTATCTAAATCTGTGTATCCCAAATTCATCTCAAGATTAGACTCTTCAGGACAGCTTACCAACAACACAGAATTCCTGGGGATGACGCTGGAAATCTGCCTATACAACAATTGTCCCAGGTCACTGTGATCACCAGGGAGGTTGGGAGAGGCTGGCATAGTTGGGCAGGATGACAGCTGAGCTCTCCACTAAGGCACAGCTGTGCACACACAAGCTCCAAGAGACAGGCCAATTATCCACCACGGTCACAGTCTCCTTCACTCTCCCTTGGTTCTAACATTTTCATCAGAAAATGAAACCTATATATTAATTTATCTTACTTTGCATATATTAGTTGATTATAAAACATTCTGAACACCTCTAACTAGTTGTTATGGGTTGAACTAGGTCCCAGCCCCCAGGTAAGATGACTAGATATTCCCAAGAACAAACTTGTTTTGACAGATGAATCCTGAGGAGGAATGCAAAACAATGTTTTCTTAATAAGATTCTTTAAATACTCAAATTCTGAATAACATGAAAGTCACACAGATCTGTCTTGGACAGTCAGCATCGGAGGAACTGGAGTATGGCAGGACCATGTCCTGGCTTCCAGCCGTCCATGTGGAAATGGAATCTGGGTATCTTATCCAGAACAAAGACAAAGTGAGATCCTGTAAAACACAGGCCAGCGAAATCACAAAGGCTGAGAGAGATCAACATAAAATCCGTGAGCTCTACAAATTCCCGAAGAAGAAGAGCGCCTTCATCTGCTGAGCTCTGGTCGCCTGATGCCCCTGTTACCCAGGCAACCTGCACAGCATCCACATTCTAGACCTCGTCAAGGAAAGGCTGCCTGTTTCCCAAATAATCTATTGTTCCTAATATATTCTAGTCAGTAACGATCTCAGCAAAACATCTACTAAAGTGTTTTAGTGATGAAAATGCAAAACGATAAGATGGCCCTAAGCCCTCATCCTGCTGGCTGGTGCTCAGCAACTGCTGCTTGTTTGTTTGTTTGTTTGTTTGTTTTTGAGATGGAGTTTCACTCTGTCGCCCAGGCTGGAGTGCAGTGCCACGATCTTGGCTCACTGCAACCTCCATCTCCTGGGTTCAAGCAATTCTCCTGCCTCAGCCTCCTGAGTAGCTGGGATTACAGGCCTGTGACACCATGCCCGCCTAATTTCTGTATTTTTAGTAGAGACGGGGTTTCACCATGTTGGCCAGGCCGGAGTCAAACTCCTGACCTGATTCAGGTGATCCGCCCACCTTGGCCTCCCAAAGTGCTGGGATTACAGGCATGAGCCACCGCGCCCGGGCTAGCATGTGCTCTTGATTGACAGGGCCCATCACCTCCTTTGCTGGGTTATGTTGCTGTATTTGCAGTCATATTTAAGACTCAAGCTATGATACACTATTACAGCACTACAGTCTATATATTAGTGTATTTGTACCATACACATGTGGCTTTAGGGGTTTATGACATGTGAGTTGTACATGCTGGCCATTACTTCCCACATTTTACCACAGTACACTTCACAGGAAACTAAAGAGGCACAGCTCATGATAGCAGCCCTGAAAACACAGTGTATACTAGAAGGCGGACGTGGAGAGTCACCGGTATTGAGCATCCAGCAACCCATCAACAGATACTTCCTGATTAGAAGTTCTCCTGGTAAACAACAATATTATGGTCATGAAATCTGAGCCTACATGAGGATGCACTTGTACTCACCAACAATCTCACTGGGTTCCTTGTTATAAAGCTTTCTGTTCCAGTAAAGGAGTCTGAGGAGCGGAAAGCAGACCAGGAGAACAAGGCAAATCCCAACGAACATGTGTGCAGTGAATCCAGCAAAGTCCAGGCCCTGGAAATAAACAAGGGGAAATGAAATGGCAGGCCGGGCGTGGTGGCTCATGCCTGTAACCCCAGCACTTTCCGAGGCAGGTGGATCACGAGGTCCGGAGATCGAGACCATCCTGGCTAACACAGTGAAAACCTGTCTCTACTAAAAAATACAAAAAATTAACTGGGCGTGGTGGTGGGTGCCTGTAGTCCCAGCTACTCAGGAGGCTGAGACAGGAGAATGGCGTGAACCCGAGAGGCAGAGCTTGCAGTGAGCTGAGATCACGCCACTGCACTCCAGCCTGGGCGACAGAGCGAGACTCCGTCTCAAAACAAACAAAAAGAAATGGCAGACAGGCCTTTCCTCCACACAGGTAGCAGCTCCCCGAGTCAGGGTCCAGGGAGGGCCAGAGCCCAGGAGGGAAGGGGCTCACCAGGAGTTCCAGGACCTTAGGCAGAGGTCCTGGAGCCCAACACAAAACCCACAAAAGACCACGGATTCCTCACCATGATTTTGAAAATTGTTAACGTTTGTTTCTTTCATGTCGAAAACCAAAAACCAATTCTTACACAAATGACAAGCCATCATAGGAAGAAACAAAAACAGGCTACCACATCTAACTAAACCTTGGCTTGGTCTGTCTTCACCACTAGATTGATGCCTTCCCCAAGATAGGGTGAAAAAAGACTGAATGGGACAAAACATTAAACTATATGATAATATTTGCCCATTTAAAGGTAAGTTGAATTTTTAAACACTTCATTTAAGTCCCTGCCATCGGTCTGAAAGTGTCCTCATGGCTGGAGAGCACAGCCCTTTGCAGGGCACTCTGGGCCCATCAGGGCTGGGATCGCTTAGAGCATAGGGACCAGCCACAGGGACCCAGGCAGGTACATCTCCTTCCCGGCACGCTTCCTTTGCCTGCCTAGGGCTCTGCGCGTGGCCGGCCACTGAGGGTATCTTTAGAGTTGAGCAAATCCCCACTAGGTTGATTTGTCCTGGAATAAGTCAGCAGCGTCATTGGTTGGTTCTGTTCTTTCACACACAAACGTCCTGGAATAAGTCAGCAGCGTCATTGGTTGGTTCTGTTCTTTCACACACAAACGTCCTGGAATAAGTCAGCAGCGTCATTGGTTGGTTCTGTTCTTTCACTGACGTCCTGGAATAAGTCAGCAGCGTCACTGGTTGGTTCTGTTCTTTCACAGACCACCTGGAATAAGTCAGCAGCATCATTCGTTGGTTCTGTTCTTTCACAGACCATGTGCTTTTATACCTTCAGCACGTCTGTGCAGGCACCTCCTGAGCCCCCAGCAGGACAGATGAGGCTCCTATCCCCATGAAGCTGGCCATCTGGCAAGAACTCAAGGTCTTTTCTGTAGTGTCCATGGATCACAGGTGCCACAGCGGGGGTCAGAGGCACAGTGACAACGCACGACCATGGGGAGTGACAGAGGGCAGGGAGGGAGGGACCACAGGCAGTCCAGCTCTGCCTTGGGAACCTTGGGAACCTCGGGAACCTCTTACATAGGTAGGGGGTGGCAACTCACACAGAACGTTAGTGAGGATCCCATGACGGGAGTTTGGAAAATCACCTTCCAAAGATCTGGGTTTGAGTGATTTAAACTATATTAATTGTTCCTTATTAAAATTTATGTATTTTGCCTCTCGCTTTTAGAAAATATGTGACATTACTTTCAACATTATTAAAGATACAACACAACTAGAGGCCATTATCAATGAAGTTGTGTCAAAGTTTAGAGCTTGCCAATATACAATAATCTGAAATGCTTAATCCCTTACAGTTACCGGTACATCCAAAGGTTGTCCTTGAAAACAGCATTACAAATGACAGATGGAGCTGTATAAGCTAATTCCTGGACAGATGGCAGGGAAACCACACAGAGGCAGGACTCGTGGAATGCTTTGAGTGATCATATAGAAGAATTCACCACTTTCCCGATAGTTCTTCAATGTGGGTATTACATTGAATTTTGTGTTTATCTCTATAATTCATACCCCAGATATCTGAAAAAGGTCCACAATACTTTTAAGGGCTTATGAAACTGTTTTAAATTCTTCTAAACTCAGAAGCAAAAAAAAAAAAAATGAACTGTTGGGTCAGAGAAAATGATTTAAACTATAGTACTAATGTATTTATACACTAGCTGGGTCATGAAATGCAATTGTTAATATTTTTTAGAGAAAATGTCCCAAGAAGACAGAAGTACCTATATCCTGAGTAATTCTTGGTCCCTTTAGAACATAATAACTATAAAGTTTTGCCCCATTTGAAATGTTGGGGCAATTGGAGAAAAAAGTGATGAGTAGATAAAAGAAAAAAAAAGTAAAGAGGTCCTGGGAGTGCGTCCACAGCAAAATGACACAGCACTAAGTGAAGCATTTAGTTGCTAGTAGACTTGTGACGGGTGGATTCATCAAAAGAGCAACGATAAGGGAAAAATCTAAACTGATAACTTTAGGAAACAGGCAGATGCAGTGTGCAGTGGGATGAAGATGTTTGCACTAAGCTTATTAGGTGCAGGTATCTGGGCCACCCTGCTGCTTTTACGTGCCTCTGTAATTTCCTAGACTCTCCTCTGTGTTCCCGTAACAAAACTACCCACCAGCACACTCATATCAATTCAGCGCCTAAATGCGCTCTTTCTGCTTCAAGGTGCCACTTCTGCTTTGTATTGTTTTGTTATGGGCTCCACTGAGTCATTTTCTTCTTAATTTTCCCCATTGTCCTCATTTGATGGATTAAATGGCCAAATTTTAGGCACGTAAACCAAACAAAAGAGGAACCCCCAATCAGATTAGAACATTCCCAGATTCATAATCTACATACATTTAAGGGGACACACCTAAAGGACTTCTGGCCCACCAATATCATTTTCTAAGAATGACGCTTCAGGCTAGCTCTGTGACAAATCAAAATGGTCCATTAGGTTGTAAGGGAGGGGCTCAAGCCAAAATGATTTCTTGAATTCTTCCATGTGAAAAACTAAAAAAAAAAAACTTCTTATGAAGTGTTTAGCTGAATCTATTGAATATTTTAGTAAAATATGCATCGTGTAATTTGAAAATATAATCCTGTCTAGACGCCCAGTAAGGAGAGGACCCAGCACTGCAGGAATGCGTGTGGGCCGGACGGGGGTGTGGGTCTCGATGCTTGTGAGGGATCCATCAAGCATAGGTGCAGGGGTCCTGGCACACATGGGTCTAAAGGTAGAGCCTCTGGCAGAGACACAGATCCCAGCATGCTGAAAACAGAGCAAGCCACAGAGGGAATGAGCTCTGCTAGCCAGTGCTGATCTGAGAGGAAAAAAAGGTCAAAAAGGAAGACCCCTGAGTCCACAGATATTGAAGAGGTGTGTGGAAACCAACAAACCAAAAAAAAAACCTGCAAAGGAAATTCAGAGGGGGCCAGAGAGGCAGAGCAGGGCCCACAAGAGAGAGACACTGTCTAAATTATCACCCAATGGAGTGGGGGAAAACAGTAGTGGAGGAGAAGCCAAAGAACTTCACAACACATGCAGCATGGCAGGAACGCATGAAAAACACCCCAGCAGGCACCGCATGGTGGGAAAATATGAAGAAGGTCCCAGCACGCACAGCATGGTGGAAAAATGTAAAGAATGTCCCAGCACGCACAGCATGATGGGAAAACATAAAGAATGTCCCAGCATGCACAGTATGGCAGGGAAAGCCTGAAGAACGCATGCTGGGAAAACGTGAAAAACATCCCAGCACACACAGAATGTTGGGAAAACATAAAGAACATCCCAGCATGCACAGTATGGCAAGGAAAGCCTGAAGAATACCCCAGTACGCATGGCATGGCGGGAAAACGTGAAAAACATCCCTACACACACGGGATGGTGGGAAAACAGGAAGAACGTAGCAGCACGCATGGCATGATGGGAAAACGTAAAGAACGTCCCAGCATGCACAGTACGGCAGGGAAAGCCTGAAGAACTCCCCAGCAAGCACGGCATGGTGGGAAAACGTGAAAAATGCCCCAGCACGCAAGGCATGGTGGGAAAACCTAACTGTAATGTCCCCGCACGCACAGTATGGCAGGAAAGCCTGAAAAACGCCCTAACATGCCCGGCGTGGTGAGAACGCGGAAAAAACGTCCCAGCATGGAAGGCATGATGGGAAAACAAGAAGAACGCCCCAGCATGCAGGGTATGGTGGGAAAATGGGAAGAATGTCCTAGGAAGTCCAGCGCACAGTATAGGGGGAAAAGTATAAAAAGCATCCAAGTACACAACCTGGGACATGAAGGGAAACCTGTCTTCCTAGGAAGATACCATTCAGAAGCATAGGGGCACGCTTACCTCAAGAGACTTTTCAGGTATTATTTTAAAAATATTTGAATAGTTTTGTTCACCACGGTGAGTCTCTGTAGAACAGGCATAAAGGAGCAAATGTAACCAGCAAAGAAAAACTTTATCCTGTCAGCTTGTTAGGAGCTGAAGGTGCAGTGGGTTGGTGCACATGGATGCTACAGCCAGGCCGACTCATGCTTACCCCAAGGGAGGCTTGTGGCTGGGGAATAAGTGGTTGTCCATGTGGTGGATCCTGGAGGTCCTCCCTACCTACCTGTCCAGTGCTGGAAATTCCACCGACAGAGTTATCCCAAGAAATCTGGGAGACCTAAGCCTGGTGCAGCATTGGTAGGTGGCAAGAACTTTCCTCACAACTTCCTGTCATTTCTGCCTAATGCTCAGAAAATGTGGACGAGTTTTCAGATGTGACTTCTTTACTGTTCCAAACTCTAGTACTGATTTGTTTATTATTCCTCTGAACTACGTTAAGTATTCATTTTCTTTGTGAATTTTTTTTCATTAGCTTTAGGGGTACAAGTGGTTCTCGGTTACATGGATAAATTATATACTGGTGAAGTCTGGGATTTTAGTGCACCCGTCACCAGAGTAGTGGACATTGTACATAATATGTAGTTTTTCATCCATCAACCCCTCCTGACCTCCCCTCTTCCTAGTCTCCAATGTTCTCATTACCAGTGTATGCCTTTGCATACTCACAACTTAGCTCCTACTTATAAGTGAAAACATGTGGTATTTGCTTTTCCATTTCTGAGTTACTTCACTTAGAATAATGGCCTCCAGTTCCATCCAAGTTGCTGCAAAAGACATTATTTCATTCTTTTTTATAGCTGAGTAGTATTCTATGGTGTGTGTGGATGTATATACACGCATATCTCTCTCTCAAATTTTCTTTATCCACTTATCTGTTGATGGGCATTTAGGTTGAGTCCATATCTCTGCAGTTGTGCATTGTGCTGTGATAAACATAAGTGTGCCGGTGTCTTTTTGATATAATGACTTCTTTTCCTTTGGGTAGATACCCAGTGACTGGATTGCTGGATTGAAGGGTAGATATACTTTTAGTTCATTGAGAAATCTCCACAGTATTTTCCATAGGGGTTGTATTAATTTACATTCAAACCAGCAATGTATAAGCGTTCCCTTTTTACCACATCTGTGCCAACATCTATTGTTTTTTGGCTTTTTAATAATGGCCATGATGGCCATTCTGGCCGTAGTAAGGTGATATCTTATTTTTTTAATTTGTATTAACCTGATGATTAGTGATGCTCAGCATTTTTTCATATGTTTCTTGGCCAGTTGCATATCTTCTTTTGAAAAATGTCTACTCATGTCATTCGCCTACTTTTTATTGGGATTATTTGGTTTTTTTCTTGCTAATGTGTTTGAGTTTCTTGTAGATTCTGGATATTAGTCCTTTGTCAGATTCATAGTTTGCAAATATTTTCTCCCATTCTGTAGGTTCTCTGTTTACTTTAATGGTTATTTCCTTTTTTTTTTTTTTTTTTTTTTTTTTTTTTTTTTTTTTTTTTTTTTTTGAGACAGAGTCTCTCTGTCACCCAAGCTGGAGTGCAGTGGTGCGATCTTGGCTCACTGCAACCTCTGCCTCCATGGTTCAAGTGATTGTCCTGCCTCAGCCTCCCGAGTAGCTGGGATTACAGGCATGCACAACCACGCCCAGTTGATTTTTTTATTTTTAGTAGAGATGGGATTTCACCATGTTGGCCAGGCTGGTCTCTAACTCCTGACCTCAAGTGATCCTCCCACCTTGGCCTCCCAAAGTGCTGGGATTACAGGCGCGTGCCATCATGCCCAGCCTGCATTAGTTTTTCAGTTTAATTAGATCCCATTTATTTTTGTTTCTGCAGCATTTGTTTTTGGGGTCTTTGTCCTAAATTCTTTGCCTAGGTCAGTGTCCAGAGGAGTTTTTCATAGGTTTTCTTCTAGAATTTTCATAGTTTCAAGTCTTAGATTTAAGTCTTTAATCCATCTTGAGTTATTTTGTATATTGTGAGAGATGGGGATCCAGTTTCATTCTTCTACATGTGGCTAGCCAGTTTTCCCAGCATCATTTATTGAATAGAGTGTCCTTTACCCACTTTATGTTTTTGTCCACTTTGTTGAAGACCAGTTGGTTGTAAGTATTTGGCTTTATGTCTGCATTCTCAATTCTGTTCCATTGCTCTATGTGTCTACTTTTATACCAGTACCATGCTGTTTTGGTTACTATAGCCTTTTAGTATAATTTGAAGTTTAGTAATGTGATGCCTCTAGATTTGTTATTTTTGTTTAGGATTGCTTTGGCTATTCAGGCTCTTTTTTGGTTCCATATGAATTTCATGATTGGTTTTTCTAATTCTGTGAAAAATGATATTGATATTTTGATAGGAATTGCATTGAATCTGTAAGTTACTTTGGGCAATATGGTCATTTTTGTGATACTGATTCTTCCAATCCATGAGCATGGGATGCATTTCCATTTGTTTGTGTCATCTATGATTTCTTTCGGCAGTGTTTTGTGGTTCTCCTTTTAGACATCTTTCAACTCCTTGGTTAAGTATATCCCTAGGTATTTTATTTTTTCATAGCTATTGTGAAAGGGATTGAGTTCTTGATTTGATTCTTGGCTTGGTCATTGTTGGTGTATAGCAGTGCTACTGATTTGTGTACATTGATTTTGTAACCTGAGACTTTACTGAATTCATTTATCAAATCTAGGAGTCTTGGAGGAGTCTAGAGTTTTCTAGGTATAAGATCATATCAGTGGCAAACAGACATAGTTTGACTTCCTCTTTTCCAATTTGGGTACTCTTTATTTCTTTCTCTTGCCTCATTACTCTGACTAGGACTTCCTCTTCATGAATAATTTTAAAGTTAATTTCAAACTTAAGTTTTATTTCATAATCTGTTTTCTTCCTATTTGAGTTCCTTGATGAACTAAACAATGCAAAATAAATATGCACATCATGTGATGCAAATGTATGGCTGTGCTGTCACTATTGATAATGAGGCTTTATCAATTTATCTCTGCTGAAGACACTGTCCCTGAAACTATGAGTGCATCTGTGTCTCCATACAGAGAAGTATTTCCGTATCTCCAAACTACTGTGAAATAAATTAAAATCAAGGCCAGGCATGGTGGCTCACGCCTGTAATCTCAGCACTTTGGGAGGCCAAGGCAGATGGATCACCTGAGGTCAGGAGTTCAAGACCAGCTTGGGCAACACAGTGAAACCCCGTCTCTACTAAAAATATAAAAATTAGCCAGGCGCGGTGGTATGCACCTGTAATCCCCGCTATTCAGGAGGCTGAGGCAGGAAAATCACTTGAACCCAGGAGGCAGAGGTTGCAGTGAGCCAAGATCACACCACTGCACTCCAGCCTGCGCAACAGAGCAAGACTTCATTACAGTTTAATTCAAAATTCAGGGAAAGTCATTAAGTAGAAGACAAGGAATGCCATCTTCAGTAAAACAAGGACAGTCCTAAGGCCATCTCCCCAGAGAATGTCACTTTGGCAGAAAATTGTATGACAAGCCTGGGCTGAGCCTCAGCAAGACCACAGAGGGTACTCACCTCCAGGGCCTTCTGAGTATTTTTGCAAAAACCTCACCTTTGTCTCCTACCATCATATTTAAAATCTGGATATCTTAAAACGGCTTGTCAGTATGCCATGGAGGATTGTGGCAGTGGTCTGACAGACTGCTTTTTGCCCTCAGTTTTCTACATGGCTTGGTAGAAACACAGCCAGTGTCTGTCTTGGGTCACATAGTATTGTTTAGTTCAGAATATTTCGATCTAGGACTGTAAAGGCAGGCTTAAAATGATGCAGAGTTAACTCAGGTTGTGTGTAAGAAATACACCATGCCTAGGATTTTACATTAACACTAATGTGGTGTTAGTCAGGAGAGTTAAACTGTTGCAGCATTCATTAAATGCTGTCATAAAAAGAAGAGAAAAAATAACAAGTTGAAAGCCAAGTTCTAATAAGAGTCTAATGAAGTACAGTAGCCACATCTTCACTTGAACTATTTTTCTACCTATTCTACTACAACTTAGGTTTTCCACTAGAAATTAAGGTTTTAGGTTTTACACTTACATCTATGATCCAGTTCGAGTTAATTTGTGGATATAGTGGGAGGTGTGGACTGAAGTTCATTTTTCCTGCATATGAATATCCATTTGTTCCAGGACAATTTGTGGAAAACGCTATCTTGTCTCTGCTGACTTGGCTTTGCACCTTCTTTGTCAAAAATCAGTAGTTCACTTATGTGTGGGTCCGTATCTACACTCCCTACTTTATTCCATTTATCTATTTGTCTGTCTTGATGCCAAAACCACTGTCTTGGTTACTGAGACTTTATAATAAATCTTGGTGTCAGGAAGTACTAGCCCTTTCAGTTTGTTTTTGTTTCTTTTTTTGTCATTCTGGATACTTTGAATTTCTATATAAATTTTAGAATCTGCTTGTCAATTTCTACCCAAAGAAAAAACCTGCTATAGTTTTGATGGGGATTGCTTGAATTTATAGATCAATTTGGAAAGAACGAATAGCTTAACAATATTGAGTTTTCCAGCCCATAAAAAGGTGTACCTCTTAATTTGTTTAGATCTTCTTTAATTACTCTGCAGTTTTGTAGTTTTCAGTATATAGGCTTTGCATATGTTTGGTCATATGCAATATCGAATACAGCATATGTTTTGTGCTACTGTAAATGAAACTTTAATTTTAATTTTCAGCTATTTATTGCTAAATACAGAAAACCATTAATTTTTGTATATGGACCCCGTATCCTGCAACCTTGTCAAATTTATTTATTATTTGCAGGAGCCCTTTTGTGGATTGCATCAAATCTTCTACATGGACGATTTTGTGTCATCTACAAATAAAGACTTTTAATTCTTCCGTACCAATATTGATGCTTTGTATTTCTTTTCTTGCATTATCGCATGAGCTATAGCCTCCAATAAAATGTTGAATAAAAACAGTGAGAACAGACATTCTTGTCTTGTTTCTAATCTTAGAGGGAAATCATTCAGTTATTCTCAATGAAGTATGATGCTAGCTATAGATTCTCAGATGTTCTTTATTGGGTTGATGAATTTCTCTTTCATCCCTAGTTTCTTGATTTTATCAGTAATAGATATTGGATTTTGCCAAATGTTTTTTCTGCATCTATTGAGATGATTGTATGGTTTTCTCATTTAGTTTGTTAGTGTAGTAAATTACATTGATTAATATTTCAAATATCACAAGAATCTTCCATTCCTGGATAAATTCTACTTGGTTAAGATGTATTACCTATTTATATATTGTTAAATTGGATTTACTAATTTTTAAAATATTAAATCTATGTTCACAAGAAATATTTATCTATAGTTGCCTTTTCTCATACTGGTTTTGTCTAGTTTACATATCAGGGCCTCATAGAATTAATTGGGAAATATTCTCTCCTCTTCAATTTACTGTAAAGCTTTGTATAGAATTGGTATTATGGCATTATTTTTTCCTTAACTGGGAGAATTCACCAAAGAAGCTATCTTAGCCTGAGTTGTTTATGTTTGTTTTGTTCTTTGTGGGAAGGTTTTTAACTACATATTTGATTCTTTCTATAGATATAGGGCTACTCAGGTTACCTACTTCTTCTTGAGTGAAATTTTAGAGTGTGTCTTTCCAAAAAATTGTCTATTTTATCTAAGTTGTCAGACAGTTTACATAGAGTTGTCCGTGATCTTCTCTAAGAATAGTGTTAATGTCTGTATGCTTTGTTGTAATATAACAACTCTTATTCCTGATATTAGTAATTTGAATCTTCTGTCTCATTTTCCTCATCAGCTTGGCAAGATGTTTATCAATATTATTGATCTTGTCAAAGAACCAGCTTTTGCTTTCATTGATGTTTCCTATTTTTCTAGTCTGTATATATTTTTTTCTTCTGCTTACTTTTAATTTCTCTTTCTGATTCCATAGGATAAAGCTGAGGTTATGGATTTGAGACACATCTTTTCAAATACAGGTGTTTAGTGTTATAAATTTCCTTCTAAATACTGCTTTAGAGTAGGGACCAGCACACGTGGAGCTGGAATACAGCCATATCCATTCATTTATGTGTTGTCTATGACTGCTTTCATGCTACATAGTGGTGCAGCTGAGTAATTGCAATGGAGACCATACAGCCCACATGCCTATAAAATTAACGACATGTGGCCTTTTAAGAAGTCTACTGACTTCTGCTATAGAGGAATCCCACAAATTTTGATATGTTCTGTTTTCACTATAATTCAACACAAAATTGCTCAGGACTGAATTGTGTTCCCCTGAAAGTACTGTGGCCGAAGCCCTACCTCGCCCCCTCAATGGGGTGGTATTAGGAGATGCAGTCTTTTGGAGGTGATAGGGCTTAGATGAGGTCATGAGGGTGGAGCCCTAAAGCTGGGATTAATGCCTGTATAAGAAGAGACGCCAGAGAGCTTCATCTCTGCCTCTTCTCCCCGTCTCCCTGCCACATGAGGACACAGTCAGAGAGTGGCCATCTGCAAGCCTGGAAGATAGCCCTCACCAGGGAATGAAATCCACTGGATCTTGAACTTTCTAGCCTCCAGACTGAGAAATAAATTGCTGTTATTTAAGCTGCCCAGTTTATGGTATTTGGTTATGGCATTCCAAGCTGATGAGTACAAAAATACTAATTTCAATCTCACTTTCTTCTTTGACCCTTGGATTACTGAAATGTGTGTTATTTAGTTTCCAGATATTTGAGGATTTTCCAAATATCCTTGTTATTAATTTCTAATTTAATTCAACTGTGGTCAGAGAAAATATTTTATATTACTTGAATCTTTTTAAATTTATTGAGATCTGTCTTATGGCCTAGAATCTATTTCGGTTAATATTTTAAGTGCACTTGGAAAAACATATACATTCTTCTGATATTGAGTGGGGTTTTCTATAAATGTCAACTAGGTCATGTTAGTTAACAATAATGAAGTTTTCTATATCCTTGTAGATTTTCTCTCTGCTTGTTCTTTCAATTATTGTGAGAATTGTCCTGAACTCTCCAACCATAATTAAGGATTTATCTATTCCTCCTGCAGTACTCCAAGTTTCACATATTTTAAAGCTCTGTCATTGGTTGTATAAATGTAATTTTTATGTTCACTATATGAATTTACCCCTTTATTATAATGAAATGTTCTTTAATCCTAGAAATATTCTTTGCTGTGCAGTCTACTTTGTCAGATATTAAGATAGCCACTTTGTTCTGATGAGTCTTTTGCCATCCCTTTACTTTTAACGCATTTGTGTCTATATATATATATATATATACACGTATATATACGTGTATATATATACGTATATATATACGTGTATATATATACGTATATATACGTGTGTGTATATATATATACATATATATATATATACACACACACACATTTTTTTTTCTGAGACAGAGTTCCACTCATCACCCAGGCTGGAGTGCAATGGGGTGATCTTGTCTCACTGTGACCTCCATCTTCCGGGTTCAAGTGATTCTCCTGCCTCAGCCTCCCGAGTAGCTGGGATTCCAGGTGCCCGCCACCACACCCGGCTAATATTTTGTATTTTTAGTAGAGATGGGGTTTCACCATGTTACCCAGGCTGCTCTTGAACTCTTGATCTCAGGTGATCCACCAGCCTCGGCCTCCAAAAGTGCTGGGATTACAGGCATAAGCCACTGCCCCTGGCCTTGTATCTTTATATTTTAAATGTGTGTCTTGTAAGCAGCATAAGGCAGATGTTCCCTGAGTTAATTTGGTTCAATTTACAATTTTTCAATTTCACAATGGTGCAAAACCATTTTGACTTTGACGTAATGTACAATATTCAATGTTACATGAGCTATCCAGCACTCTATTATAAAATAGACTCTGTGTTAGATTTTGCCCAACTGTATGCTAATGTAAGTGTTCTGAGCACATTTAAGGTGGGCTTAGGCTAAGCTATGATGTTCAGTAGTTTAGGTGTATTAAACATATTTTGGCTTATGATATTTTTAACTTACAATAAGTTTATCTGGATGTAATCCCAAAGTCAGTTGAGGAGCATCTACAGTTGGATGGGGCTTGTTTGTTTGGTCTGACAATTGCTGCTTTTTAATTGGGATATTTAAACTATTTATATCTTATGTAATTATTCAATATAGTTAGGTTTAACTCTTGCAATTTGTTTTATATTGTTCCATCATTTCTTTGCTTCCTTTTGCCTTTTTTCTAAATTTCATTCCATTAAATACTATTTATGATTCCACTTATATTCTTTGTTGGCATTAGCTGTTACTCTTTGTTTTTCCTTTTAGTGGTTGCTTTAGAGTTTATCATATACACTTTTAACTTTCACGGACTACCTTCAAATTATACTAGTTCACATATGCTATAAAAAATCTTACATTAATATACTTTTTTTTTTTTTGAGATGGAGTCTCACTCTTTCGCCCAGGCTGGAGTGCAGTGGCTCAATCTCGGCTCACTGCAACCTCCGCCTCCTGAGTTCAAGCAATTCTCCTGCCTCAGCCTCCTGAGTAGCTGGGACTACAGGCACGTGCCACCATGCCCAGCTAGTTTGTTTTTTTGTTTTTTGGGGTTTTTCTTGTATTTCTAGTAGAGACGGGGTTTCACCTTGTTAGCCAGGATGGTCTCGATTTCCCGACCTTGTGATCCGCCTGCCTCAGCCTCCCAAAGTGCTGGGATTACAGGCATGAGCCACCGTGCCTGACATATTAATATATTTTAATTTCTCCCCTTCCAGGCTTTATTTTATTGTTGTCATCAATTCTACTTACATGTTACATTATTATTTTGTTTAAACAATTATCTCAAAGTGGTTTAAGTAATTTTTTAAAGTATGTGAATTTACCCATGTAGTCACCCTTTTCAGTATTCTTCATGACTTTGTGAAGATCCATGTTTCCATTTGGTGTCATTTTCCTTCTGCCTTAAGGACTTCCTTTAGTATGTCTTACCATGTGGGTCTGCTGCTGATGCTTTCTTTTTAGCTTTTCTGTATGAGAAAAAGTCTGTTTTGTGTACATAAGAAAAAGAGATTTTCACCGGGTGTAGTAGTCTGAGATCACAGGTGTTTTTTTTCAGTATTTAAAGGTATTGCCCCACTGCCTTCACATGTGCATTATCTCTAAAGAGAAATATATTGTCATCTTTATCTGTTTCCTTGCCTGTAACATGTCTTTTTCTTTGGAAGCTAAGATTTTCTCTTCAATGATGTAAATCATTGCTTTCAAATAATTTGATTATGATGTGCCTTACTGTAGTGTTCTTCGTGTTTCTTGAGCTCTGACTTCATTGAACTTCTTGATTCTGTGGGTTTATACCATTCATAACATTTGGAATTTAGGATCATTTTTCAGATGCCTTTTTCTGTTCCCCTCTCTCCTTCAGAGATGAGAATTCCATGTTAGGCCACTTGAAGTTTTCCCATAGCTCACTAATGCTTTTCAGTCCTTGTTATTATCTTTTTACTCCGTTTCATTTTGGATCTATGTCTTCAAGTTCATTAATCTTTCCTTATGTAATATCTAATATGCCACTAATCCCAGCAAGTGTATTTCTATCTCAGACATTGTAATGTTCATGTCTAGATGTTTGACGTGGGGCTTTTTTAATATCTTTAATGTTGCTACTTGGTGAATATCTGTAACACCATTATAATAACAGTTTTAATGTCCTAGTCTGCTAATTCTAACACCTGTGTCTGTTGTATGTTAGTTTCAAATGGTTTGTATCATCGCTGTCATAGATTATATTTTCTTGCTTCTTTACATGCCTGATAATCAGTGATTGGTTGCCAGACGTTGCAAATTTTACCCTGTGTATTGTTGAATATTTTTGTATCACTCTAAATATTCTTGAGGTTTGTTCTGGAATGCAGTTAAAATACTTAGAAACAGTTTGGTTCTTTGGGGTCTTACTTTCAAGATTTCTTAGGTGGAAGCAGAGCAGTGTTCAGTTTGTAGTTAATTACCCCTCACGACTAAGACAAGACCCTTGTGAGTACTCTACCCAGTGCTCCATAAATTAAGAGGTTCCAGTCTGCCTGGCAGAACAGACATCATTACTATTCCTGTCGTGTGCGTCAAGCACTCGTCCCTCTCATCTTTCTGGGTTGTTCTCCCCGGGTGTCCTGTAGTCTTCTCGCATGAATGCACTCATCTGAACACTCCAAAGGGACCCTCTGAGGATCTCTGTGGTTCGGCTGTGTCCTCTCTGGACTCTTCACTGCCCTGGTCTCCCCAGACTTCCAGCTTCATCCTCTCAACTCAGGGGGTCTCGTGGGCTCGGCCAGGGTCATCCCTCCCTGCACCGCACTCTGGAAGTTCTCTCGAGGTAGTGAGCTGGAGCAGTCATAGAGCTCACCGCATTTGTTTCCCATCTCACAGGGATCCCTGTCCCTTTGTGCCTGGTGTCCAGTGACTTTGTTACCATTGTTCCATGTGTTTTGTCTGGTTTTGGTTTATTTTTGTTTGTTTTGTTTGACTATCGCAAGAGAGTAAATCCCAGCCCTGTTACTCCATGTTGGCCAAAAGCAGAAGCTGTGCTGTCTTTTGTATTCATCTATATCCACATACAAATGCTCTAGGATGCTATTTGCACCAAAATATTAAAAGAATTTACCTCTGGTTTGTGGAATTATGAATTTTTATTATGTGTGCATGTGCATGTCTGTGAGACTTCTGTTTTCTACCAAAAAAAGTATTACTTTTTTATGGAATGAAACTAACAATACAATTTTTTTCTAAAAATACTTCTATTCCATGAGCATGAGCTCCATCCTGGATAACAGGTGCCCCTAGGATAAACTGCAGGGTCTGTTACCACCTGACATGCTCCAGGGTGGCGTGATCATGGCTGCACACCTCAGCTCACATGGCAAAGTTGGTGAAGTGTTGCCAAGCAGTTTCCCAGGGCAGCTAGGGAATGCAAAGCCATACCCAGAACCTCTGGAGCGCGCTGCTTCCATGAAGTGGCCATTAACACCCTGGAGCCACGGATTCTCAAACGTTTAAATATTTTTATGGAACACAGCGTTCAAATACAAACACAATGACACCCTTCAGACGCACACACACACACACACACACACATCATCTACAAGAAATAACACCAATGTGGAAGCATTTTCACTGATACCTCAGAGGAGGAAGATTGAGAAAATTCTAATGATCAAAGAGTAGTTCAATTTTCACCTTGAAGATATGCACTTTCTAATACTTTGTCTTTATTACAGTATACAAAGAAATTATACCCTAATATTTATATGAGGCTTTCAAAGAATTTCTAAAGACATTCATTTCCAACCCTTAAAAAACAAATTTTAAGTCCTTCATCAGTAAACTAATCCACCATAGTTAAGAAGGGAATCCCATATCTCCAGTGAGAGGGGACAGGTCATTTTGTTTTTAATGTAAGTTGGAAGAAACCTCAGTTCCTATTAATACAATTAATATAACATACTATGACTAACTATATCATGCTATCCAGTCATTTCTTTAAAAACTGACCAGAATGAGTATGAAGTCAATTCAAGCCAGTTAACTCTAGGATTGAAGGACCAGTCACCTAACATCCCAGTCTTGAGATGCCCAGTAGCACTTACTGTGAAGAGGTGGCGTGATGATCTTGATTTCTAACACAGGCGTCTACGTGGAGTAGAGTGCTAAGTAAGTGGAGGTGTGCATTTACTGGAAGCAACCCTAGCATGCTGGTACATACCATCTTCCTCAGCTCTTGGTTGGAAACAATAATGACATTTGGAGGGTCCCCGATGGCAGTGGCAGCTCCTCCAATGTTTGTGAAGATCACTTCTGCAATCAGGACTTGTCTTGGATCGAGGTTCAGCACCTCACACAACCTGTCACAAATGGAGGAAAATGAAAGTAGTCCCACTGTACACATCATGAAAGGCCCACGTGCAACCCAGAGATTTTTAAGGCGCTTGCTCTTATAAGGGAGGTGCACACACACCACACACACACACACACACACACACCACACACACACACCTGTGGGGAAGGCAGTGCTGGAGAGAATGAACAACTGCAACAACCCCCGCAGGCCACAGCTCACTCCGAGAGTTACATTCCTTTCCAGAGTGAGCCTCCAGCCACCAAACCCTCAGTGTGGTTAGGTACCGTTTCCCCAGCACTCCCAGGTCTGGAGGGAGCACTGGCCCCCAGGGCAGGGCAGGCCCTCCACAGGCCAGCTGGTGCTGTGGGGGTAAGTGTGGAGGCAGTGCGGATGGCTAGCACAGGGCCTGCTGACTCAGCCCCTTTCCCACCTCCCGCTTCCTGGACACCAAGGCCCTAGGCTCTCTTCTCACCCCCTCCCTTTGTTTCATTCATCTTGTATTTTCTATTTATTTACTTTTTATTGCTATAATACATACTAGATATATACATACATACATACATTTTCAGGGTGCATATGATAATGTAATAATTCACATAATCAAACCAGGTAACTGGGATACCCATCCCCTTAAATATCAATCTGTTCTTTACCCTGGGAGCATTCCAGTTATTCTCTTCTAGCTATCTTGGAGTGTACAATCAATTCGTGTTAACTGTATTCACCCTACAGATCTGTCAAGCCACATTCTACAACTGTGGAGCTCCACCGATGGCCTCACACTAGATTTGTGCTGGAATCTGGGAGTCCTACTACTTGGCCAGCGCAGACCAGTGCCTGGGAGTGGGCCCGGGGAAGTGGCGCTCTACAGCTCCCCAGGGGACCCAGTATGCACACAGTTGGGAAACATTGCTCTAAAGAAAGTGTAGAAGGCACATCACAGCATCTCCCATACCTGCTCATCCGCACAGCCCACTCCCACACAGGACCCGGCCTCGGGTCTCACTCAGAGGCCTCCCACCACCTCCCGGCCCTCAGCTCTGAGTGCAGCCAGCCACACAGCCTCCCCTCTGCTGGCCTGAGGAGCATAGGCCCGTGGAGCCATGTGGGAGCTGAGGAAGGAGCGTGCCTGGGGACCGAAGCAGGAGTGGCTCCACATATGAGCCTCTGATCCCAGGCAGCAGCGGCACTGTGCTGAGGAAGCTCCCAGGATCTGCTTCTAGCAAGAAAATATGTGTGTGCAGCAGTCAACAGTGCCAGATCAAGCAGGGAGGCGCATCCATCTCAATGGAACTAGCTGTTAACTATAAGGACCAAAGCCACTTAGTCCAGACAAAGGGGAAGAATGTGGCCAGCACTTACAAAGCCATAAAGAATATGGTCAGATAAATAGGGAATCTTAGAACACCAGCATTGGAATCTTGAAAGATGTAAATTTTTGACTAATAAATGGAATTACTGCTCTAACAACATGACAAAGGCAGTTCCAAGTAGTGAGGACATGAACAAATTCTGGCAAGGCTGAGAAACCCCTCAGCTGCCCGGGCTATACAGGGATGCTGGGAACAAAGTGCCCAGTGCACCCCAGCCCTGGAACCGTGCTCTCAACAGGCTGCCATGGGGGAGTGTGAGGACACGTGGAGGTCTTCAAGCCAGGGCAGCAGCAGAGTCATGCTGGTTAGAAGGGGCAGATGGGCCTGGCTCTTGTCCCCTGATGTGTCCAGGAGGCACAGTTTGGTGCCGTCAGTAGTGCATATGACAGTGTACCGCAGCCTTCAAACACGTTCACGCCCTCCCTCATTGACTCTCCACCCCGGGCACTGAGAGGGGCGGTACCACACCCCGCGAGGAGGCTGAGAGCCCGGCACCCCTCCCATGCCACACAGGGTGTGACAGTGTAGCCCAGCTTGCAGGAGCCTGGGTATGAACCCAAGTCTCCACATGGAGGCAGCAGATGGCCTGGGGATGCTGCATCTACCTCTATAGTGGCGCTGGCCACTCCCTGCCCCTCCCCACCCCACTCCTTCTCTAAGACCCACTACTGTTCTAACACCAAAGGCATCCCCCAAATTAACCCGGAGCCCTGGAAGCAGCCCTGTGGGGCCTTGGAACTTGCTCTGTGTCCCATGCCTTGTGTCCAGGCAGGCTCTGTGTCTCACAGAGCCCTCAGAATGCCAGCTCAGGTTAATCTCTTTGCTGTTACAACCCAGATCAGTCCACCTGAAATGACTTGTTCAAGACATCCTACTACCAAGCAGGACCGGAGGGTGACTCCCTGAGAGGCCCCTCTCTCGCCCTCTGTGTCCTCAGGGCCAGCCCAGAGGCTGACATGCTGGGGAGCCATCTTTAAAATACAGAGCATACATATGGAAACACACAGGTCCACGTCTTCAGAAGGGGCCCACATGAGGACCGGGACCGCAAGTCACGCTTCAGAAGATTCTGGGCAAACAGGCCTATGGCCCTCAATAAATGACGAATGATTAAAGTAGATGGAATTAAAAGAATGGAATGGAATCGAATGGAATGGAATCGAATCGAATCAAAGTTCTCTTTCCCAGAGTTGCCCTATAAAGCCATGCCAGACTCAGCCTTGGTTCTGCTGAGCCCCGTTGGTCCTGCGACCCTCCGAGCATCTGATGAGGAACCTCACAGTGGCTGTTCCAACTCCCTCTAGCTACGTGACCCCATGAGCCCTGGGCATGTGTGTGACCTGCCGAGCCAGCCCAGGTGGCAGATGGTGATGGAGAAGAACATGGACAGGGACTCCTGGCACCTGGGCACCTGGTGGTCTGGGGTGAGCCGTTCTTTTTTTTTTTTTTTTTTTTTTTTGAGATGGAGTCTCACTCTTTCGCCCAGGCAGGCTGCAGTGCAGTGGCACAATCTCGGCTCACTGCAACCTCTGCCTCCTGGGTTCAAGGGATTCTCCTGCCTCAGCCTCCCAAGTAGCTGGGATTACAGGCATGTGCCGCCATGCTCAGCTAATTTTTGTATTTTTAGTAGAGACGAGGTTTCACCAGGGGTGAGCTGTTCTTGTCCAAGTGTCTCCCCATGAGACCACAATCTCCAGGAAAGCAAGGACTATGTCTTCCACCTCCCATAGGCATTTCTGCCACCAGCTTCTGAGGCCCCACTGCTTGTAGCATGTACTGCAGTCACAGAAAGCAGACACAAGCTGGACTGGAATGCAGTGAGCTGTGGGCTCAACTGCCCACCTTTTCATGCACCTGAGAATGGAGCCTGGAGCCAGGCCGTGCAGCCAGAGCCCGTGCCTGTCAGAACCTGGCCGCAAACCCCACGGCAGAGGTGCTTTGCATACCTTATGGTCACAGGTGTGAAAAGGAGCATGGTGGTGACGTTGTCCAAGAAGGCAGAGAGGACGGCCGCGATGAGACACAGCATGATGATCATGGCCCACACCCGTCCCCGGGAGAGCCAGTATGCCTGGCCACACACAGAGAGAGTACAAGCCAGAGTCAGCAGGCTCATAGAACAGAGGCAGCCTCTCATTAGTGACTTTAAGAACAGGGAGCCAAACATTGCCCCATGGGTTAAGACGTAGACCCACGGACTCCTAGTGGGGCCGGGATGAGAGAGTGCTGGCCACCGCAGTTCCTGGGCATTCTAAACCCTCCCTAGCCAACACTGCCAGCCCTCTGATCCTCCTCCTTCACAGAGCCCCTATGATGGCTAATTTGTCACAAGGTGATGACCCTCAGTCCCCATAATGCCATCGGTATTCTGGTTAGACCACCTGGGCTTTGACATTTGGGATCCATGTGAGCCTAGTGTCTGCTGATCTCTGGGGAACTAAGGGACACTTTTAATAGTAAGGAGTAATAGACCAAATATCTACCTGGCATGTATAAGATGGGGCACAAAGATGACAAAAATCACAGCACAGTTCTATCAGTCAGAGTTTGCAAAGGGCTTTGTTGAGTAATTTTTTTTTTTTTTTAGACAGAGTCTCACTCTGCCGCCCAGACTGGAGTTCAGTTGTGTGATCTCAGCTCACTGCAACCTCCACACCCGGGGTTCAAGCAATTCTCTCGCCTCAGCTTCCCAAGTAGCTGGGACTACAGGTGTGCGCCACCACGCCCAGCTAATTTTTGTATTTTTAGTAGAAACGAGGTTTCACCATGTTCACCAGGATGGTCTCAATCTCTTGACCTCGTGATCCACCCACCTCGGCCTCCCAAAGTGCTAGGATTACAAGCATGAGCCACTGCACCCAGCCTGTTGAGTAATTTTTAAAAAGACCTTTTCAGTTTCAAATATATATATATATTCAAGCACAGCACTAGAGTGCATTAGCAGGGCATGGTACACATTGAGCTCTCCTCTTGCCAACCCTGAATGACAGGACAGGTACAAATCCTGGAGGCCAGAGCTGGCTGGTGAAGCTCCCCAGGGTTCCAGTTAAAAACATAAATGTGTATATATTCAATATTTAGGAAGTAATCATGGAAATTATTTCACCAAAAAGCAAAGTAATCAGAAGCTAATGGCTTGAAATATTGGGATACTCTAATATGTAAAACAATTTTTGATGTGTAGCTCTCACCAGACAATTTAAATAATACACAAACATTCAACCTGAGTACCCTTTTCCTTGACCTCCTCCTTCATTTATTTACTGAGCAGCTGAAAGTGCCGCTCAGAGCCATACAACTTAACACAGCAAGCATACCCTGCCCTGCAGAAGCAACCTTTAAAAGAAGGATGGAATTTTTCAATGTTTGTTTTAAATGTTTGTTTCCTAAATATATAATGTCAGAAAAATACATATATAAATTAATCAGGATAGAATTATTAAATGCAACATCACACCTACCTTTACAGCACAATAATCGAAAAATCCCGTTTCTGAAAATATGGCTACTAAGATCATCTACACGGAAAAGAGAAGAAGAAGACAAGGATAATCTTTTAGCAGGACACCATATTAAAACGACATCAGCATGATCCCTTACACATTTGAGCTCTGGCCTCTGAAAGCCACCAAATCACCAAGCTCCTCACTCTGAGATGCAGCAAGACCGTCGCTTCCTGGAATAGTATACTCACTCACTCCTCGAATGGAGCCTCTTGCTAGCAGTTTTGTGCCTATATGTGTGCCCAGGGAGTTGTCCTCAAGGCACATTACCATCCCATCCGATCCCCACACACACACACAAAAAAAACCATCAGGTGCTATTTTCACCCTCTGTTTTATAGACTAGAAAATGGGATCAGAGGCCGGGTGCGGTGGCTCACGCCTGTAATCCCAGCACTTTGGGAGGCCGAGGCGGGTGGATCACAAGGTCAGGAGATCGAGACCATGGTGAAACCCCGTTGCTACTAAAAATACAAAAAAAATTAGCTGGGCACGGTGGCGGGCGCCTGTAGTCCCAGCTACTCGGGAGGCTGAGGCAGGAGAATGGCGTGAACCCGGGAGGCGGAGCTTGCAGTGAGCCTAGATCGCGCCACTACACTCCAGCCTGGGCAACAGCGAGACTCCGTCTCAAAAAAAAAAAAAGAAAATGGGATCAGAGTGCTAGGTGGCTTGCTCACAGCCACAAAGCTAGAAGCAGGGCAGGGGCCGGCACGTGGCCTTCTGCATCTACGTGTCCACACCAGCAACACTTAAACATTCTACATGCTAAAACTGGGTTCGATTTTGTTTTCTAAAATAATTAAACTGATTTTTGTCACCAATTTGGGGGCAGTTGTATTGAAACGATTGCTCCCTGGGTTCCAGGTGAACCCAGAATGCCTATCGCCTGTTTCTTTCCAGTGAGGATGATGAGTTGGTGAAAATAGCCATCCTGGATCCTAATAAAAAGTCATGTCCCAGTTGTTCCGAATTTTATCAACCAGACATTTCAACTAGTGAATGTTCTGGAAGTTCCTCTGCTTCACCTCTTAGATGGCAGTCAGCATGTGTTGAACTTGGAATGAGAAGATGAAAGTTCAGATCCTGATTCTGCCACTTAAAAATAGTCCAAACTTGAGGCCAGGCACAGTGGCTCACGCCTGTAATACCAGCACTTTGGGAGGCCGAGGCAGGTGGATCATGAGGTCAGGAGATCGAGACCATCCTGGCTAACACAGTGAAACCCCATCTCTACTAAAAAAAAAAAATACAAAAAATTAGCTGGGCGTGGTGGTGGGTGCCTGTAGTCCCAGCTACTAAGGGAGGCTGAGGCAGGAGAATGGTGTGAACCCAGGAGGCGGAGCTTGCAGTTAGCAGAGATCGCACCACTGCACTCCAGCCTGGGCGACAGAGCGAGACTCCGTCTCAAAAAAAAAAAAAAATAGTCCAAACTTGAACAAAAATATGAATTAACCTTTCTGTCCTTCAGTTTTCTCACCATACCTCTGAAAGTTCTATACTTTGTCAGGTTGTGAAAATGCAATATAATTATTCAAATTACAATACTTGGTAAACAGGAGTCCCAATAGACACTATTGTCTCTCAAATAAACTAGAGAAAACAAAAATGTCCCCAGTCAATTTAGACCCAGTGTAAATATCCACTGTGTCCAGAGTGACCATCAAAGTTCATCTTCACCCAAAAGGCCACTGAGAGCTGACGGTGGAGCGTGGGGCTTTGCACACCAATGGAGCTTCACGTGAACACACATAAGGAGACAGGCGTGTACAGACCTGTGTGGTGTTTTACACATTTGCTGACAGAACCACCCAGGGAGATTAGAACTCAGGGATGGGGGTAAATGGCCCCATGGGTGGTTGGCTGCCAGGAAATGGGGGAGAAAAGGCAGGGACCTGGTTGTAACGACCCTGTACCCTGCAGTTCCAGAATCGCAGAACCTGCCAGTGCTTGCTGAACTGAATTTCACCGAGAAAAACATGCTGAAGCCATTTTTATAGGCTGAACTGTGTCCCCCAAAATTCATATGCTCACGTCCTAGCCCCTAGTACCTGGAAACGTGACTGTATTTTGAGTGAGAGCGTTGAAGGAGGTAATTAAGTTAAAATGAGGTTGTTAGGGTGAGCCCTCATTCAGTGTGACTGATGTCCTTATAGGATGAGGGTCTCAGGACTCAGAAACACACGGGGAAGACAAAGTGAAAACGCAGGGAGAAGGTGCCATCTACAAGCCCAGGAGGGAGGCTCAGGAGAAACCATGCCTGCCCACACCGTGATCTCGGACTTCCAGCCTCCAGAGCTGTGAGAAAATACATTTATATTATTTAAGCCACACAGTCTGTGGTACTTTGTTACATAGTCCTAGCAAATATAGCATTCCTTTTTTAAAAAAGGCATATCTCAGGGATGTCTGGTACACTTCCTCTCTTCTATCCAGATGCCCAAACCCTGTATACGTCTCAGGCCCGACACAAGTATTAGTTACTCTGTGAAGCCAGGGTTAGAGCACTGGCCTGCCTCCCTGCGTGCCGCCCACAGAGGATGGCGGCACGGTTTCCATCAGGTCACATAGCTGGGCCCTCCCTTATGTCAGCCAGCCTTGGGAGGGATGAAATGTTGGCAAGGAAAATGAGGATCTATAGTGCCCAGCTGTACACAGAGCAAGTCTAGCCCAGAGAGGAAGAGCCCTCCTGCAGACCACTGGACCGTTTGGGGTCTGCTCAGGAACACGTGGGCCGCCCCTACTGCCCAGGCTCCACTGGTTCTAGTTAAGCTGGGTTAGGACTCATGTCCCACACTGGCCCGCTTGGGCACTTCGAGATCCTGCAGGTGGACTTGGTGGCATTCCTCACAGCACAGAGTGGCCACTGGGCACTATGATCAATTAGCAAACACCAAATTAATACTTAGGAGTGACACCTTCCTTTATTCACATAATGAAAGGTACTCTCCCACTGAAACTCCTACATGGTTTATTTGGGATAGTCCGTTTTTTTATTTTAACGGCAATAACTCAAAAGAATTGCTAGCTTTTCTAAATGGCAATATTATTTCATTGTCAGACATGCTTTGGGCTGGAATTCTCCCGCTCACGAACCATAGCCCCATTCCATTCCTCCTCAGGAGAGATTCATGAGACCTGCACTAACACTTCTCAGTCAAGCCCTAGGCACTGTGTCTTTAACATAATGAAGGATCCTCAGCTGCGGAGGCCAGAGAAGGCCCAGTTACCGCAGGCGTGTAGCCCAGTCCCACGGGGAGGGCTGTAATTACCATGCCAAACAGCAGGGCCAGCGTCTCAAAATCAATCCACTCCACCACATGGGTCAGGCTGGGTCTCTGCAATCAAAGCACAAATTTGCCAATTAATCCGTGCGCCGCCATCCCAGTGATGAGCCTAATGAAGCGCTGCCCCCTGCTGCACCCACTCAGTGGGCGGGCCAGGGTTGGAAATCTCACCATCCACTTGCCTTTGAAGTTGGATTATATCGCTGCTGAAAAACAGTCTTGACCCATCTAAAATGTCAAATCTATGCATTTAGTAATAAAATTTTTTCTAGCCCCTGCCTCTGGCAGCTCCCACATAGCGGGACTGGCCCCTGGTTACATTCTTAGTGGAGTCTGTACGTGCTCTCTGCAGTGCCATGCCTGAGGCCAGAGGACGGGAACTGGCATGGCCATCTGTCCCACTCTCAGCTGGGTTCCAGTACTGCCTCTCAAACAACTCTGGGCCTCCATCCCCAGTGGCCACTGGTCTCTGTTGTTTCCCTACATTTGTTTCCCAAGTCCCTGCCAGAGAGGCCCTGCTCAGACCCAAACAGGACACCCTCATCCCCAGACACGCCTCTTCAGGGGCCTCCTGATCTCTGCAGGACAGACCCTGGCCCAACTGACTCCCACCTTTCTGCACCAGCTAGGATGGTCCCCTCTAGTTCCAACACCCAGATCCAGCCCCACCACAACCCAGCTCCACAGCCCTAGGCAAACATGCCCATGAGGAGCCTTTCCTCAGCCACGATGAGGAATCACACCACTGGGATGTGAGTGTGTCACAAAACCGAATGAAAAATACTCTTCAATGCTGTAGCTTGTTAGTTCATACCTCTAGCATGGTTCTTGGGCAAAAACATGGACGTGGCATACAAAATAGTGAAAAAACCAGCGAAAGCCTGAATCCTGGAACATCTTTGAGCTGACATTCCACTGAGTGGTGAGCCAGGGATTGGGACTGTGACAACTTACGTCGCCAATCACAGCCAGTGCTGCCAGTGCTGCAAGGGAACCCAGCATGGCCGCCAGAGTTCTGTGCACAATCTGGAAAGAAGCACAGGAAATTACTGCGTTCCAGTCCGCAAGGGAGTTAGCACACACGAAAGCCTGTGTGGACGTGAGGGGGTCGACATCTGCCACTGTGTACCACATCTATTCAAATGATAAGTCATGGGTCTTGATGTTTCAGGCCTGGACACCCCACAGACACATACAGCTACCACCAACCTGCCATCTAAGGGAAGCGGCTTGCATTTCCTAAATAATTAGATGACCCTGATAAAGCAGCGGAAGGCCAGATGGAGTATGTTCTATAAGAAAGGCCACAGCAAACTGTCATTAATTATTTGCCATATGCTCCCTTGGCAACTGGCCCATTTGTTCAGCAACATAAATCAATTCCTCTCAATTACTAGGCTGCTGTTAAACCAAAAGTACACAGTCCAACACTTCATCTAATTGAGATTTCTGTGTTATCACAAAAGCATCTTTTCTATTTGATTATAATTCAAATGGAAGTGGAATTTCTAAGACAAAATATGAGAAAAGGCCAAGATGTGGAGAATTGGAGCCATCATACATTGCTAGTGGGAATGTAAAAAGGGCTAGCCACTGTGGAAAGCAGTTTGGCAGTTTCTTACGAAGTTAAACATAAATTTACCATATGACCCAGCAATTCTACTAGGAATCCACCCAACAGAAATGAAAACACATGTCCACACAAAGCACTGATGCTCATAACAACATTATACAAAGGAGGCGAAAACTGGAAACATTCCAAATGTCCATCCATAGTGAAGGGATAAAGAAAATGCGGCACAGCTCGTGCACGGATGAATGCTTAGAAGTGATGCTGGGGAAAGAAGCTAGACACAGAAGATGGGGTCGGTCCATCTATATGAACTTTCCAGAAAAAGTAAATTTAGAAAAACAGAAAGATCAGGGCTGCCCAAGGCTGGGGAAAGCAACAAGGGTTGACTGGAAACAGGTCCCAGAAATCCTTATGGGGTGATGAAATGTTCTAGAACTTGTGATGGTGGCAAAACTCTAAATCTGGAAAAATAATTTAATCATACATTTCCAAGGGGTGAAATTAATGGTATTTAAATTAAACCTCGATAAATTTGTTAAAAAAAAAAAAAAAGAATGTGGCAAGAACAAGCGGAAAATTAAACGCTAGCACACATTATTCATTTCTTAATCCTCTAAAGGGACTTTCACTCCATTTTTTCATGGCTTCCATCTCACAGAACCTGACTCCCTTTACCAGTAATTACCTGAAATGCAAATTCTGACTAAAATTATTTCATTTATAATGTGTACTACTAGATTCAAAGTTCATTTTCAGGAAATGTGATACTAGGTGTTGGCTTTTCACAGTTTTGGTTTTTAAGAGTTGTTTGTTTTGAATGTAAATACCTAAAATCCAATAAGTTGCTACGAAACTCTAATAATTCCTTCTCTTCATTCTCTGCTTTTTAGTCTTAGTTTAGGACCCTTTTTTTTTTTTTTTTTTTTTTTTTTTTTTTTTTTTTCAGATGGAGTCTCACTCTGTCACCGAGGCTGGAGTGCAGTGGCACCATCTCGGCTCACTGCAACCTCCGTCTCCTGGGTTCAAGCAATTCTCCTGCCTCGACCTCCCAAGTAGCTGCAATTACAGGCACCCACCACCATACCCAGCTAGTTTTTATATTTTTAGTAGAGATGGGTTTCACCATGTTGGCCAGGCTGGTCTCCAACTCCTGACCTCAGGTGATTCACCCACCTCGGCATCCCAAAGTGCTGGGATTACACACGTGAGCCACCGTGCCCAGCCAGTTTAGGACACATTTTAAGGATACTTCCTTATCTGATGCTGAGGGTGGCCCCAGGAAGCAGGCAGGGTAGGCATTCATCCCCAACTTGACAGCCATGGTGCCGAGAGTGGAGGTTCACCCGACGGACATGGTGAGCAGGCGCCAGAGCCAGGCTGCCCTCTCTGCCCTACACAGAGCAAGGCGAAGACACTTCCCACTTTGGTATGTCTCTTTTTTGGCATTTAATTAAGTCTTCATGAGTAGAACAGGATGTGACAGTATGCAAACACAGCCCATGGATGACAGGAGGAAGTCACTGCAGGGACAGAGCAGATAGAGATGAAGCCTGCTCCAAGCCAGCCCTACGACCTCACTCTATGACATGTTCCTTTCTTCTGGCTTAACCTTTGGGCTAACTTTGTCTGGAGGGAAAAGAGACTTCAGTAAAGGAGCAAAGAGCCGGCCTGGCATGGTGGCTCACACCTGTAATTGCAGCGCTTTGGGAGGCCAAGACAGGCGGATCGCTTGAGGCCAGGTGTTCAAGACCAGCCTGGCCAACATCACGAGACCTTGTCTCTACTAAAAATCAGAAAAAAAGTAGCCAGGCATGGTGGCACACACCTATAGTCCCAGTGACTCGGGAGGCTGAGGTGAGAGAATTGCTTGAGCCCTGGAGGCAGAGGTTGCAACAAGCTGAGATTGCACCACTGCACTCCAGCCTGGGCAACAGAGCAAGACTCCGTCTCAAACAAAAAACAAAAAAGAGTGAAGAGCCATGACTGCTGGCCACTGGTCAGCAGGATTGGATAGCAGCAAAAATAACTAATTTTTATTGAGCACCTACTGTGCACCTGGCCCTGGATTAAGTGCTCTACACACACCATCTGCACCTTTCACAGCGACTGCATGAGGTAGAACTATGATAATCCACTTTGCAAAGGAGGTAACAGTCTCAGCTGAGTAATTGTCCCTGTGTCAGAAAACAAAGGACACGCACACCCAGGATGCAGACCAGCATTTTCTTACTCCAGAGCACCACCTCTCTCCTCGTGGGGCCTTGTTTGCTCATCTGTAAAATCAGAAAACTGCACTACATACCTCAAGGAGCCCTCAGCTATGGAGGAGGTCCATGGACATCATGAAATCAGGAGTCCTAGCAGATCAACACACAAATGAGCAAATGACAAGGCAGACAGCCACGGCCCTCTCAGGAAAGGTGGGCTCATCGTGGTCTCACGGACACCCCTAGCACCTTCGCGAAGTTCGCTCCGCCCGCTGCCACTGTCAACACCTTTCTCCCCTCCCTCGTCGCACACACCGGCTTGCAAGTGATCCACACATGAGCATCTCTGTGGCCTACAATGAGTGCTTAGGACATGTGGATGCAACTATCCTCACTCAGAAACCCACCCTCTTCCACCAGCTAAGGGGCCCCACACACCACGTGGGAGGAGAAACCGTCACTTGCCATTTAAAAAATGGAAAATGCTGATGATCAGCCTCTAGGATGTGGAATAAAACTTTTCAAACTACATGGTTCTAGAAAAAGATGAGTTCATTACTTCACATGTAATGATGGACATTACTAAATTTCTATGCTTAAGAAAGAATTTTCAGCTATCAGGAATAAAAAAATTTCTGGTAAATGGACCTAAAGAGTAAAAATAATAAAAATTCTTAAAAGATGCCTTAAAGCAGGGGTCCCCAACCCTCCTAACCCCGCCAAGGACTAGTACCAGGGCCGCACAGTGGGAGGTGAGCTGGGCAAGTGAGCATGACCGCCTGGGCTCTGCCTCCTGTCAGATCAGCGGCAGCATCAGATCCTCATAGCAGCGTGAACCTTATTGTGAACTGCGCATGTGAGGGATCTAGGTGGCACACTCCTTATGAGAATCTAACTAATGCCCAATGATCTGAGGTGGAACAGTTTCATCCCAAAATGATGTCCCACCCCATGGTCCATGGAAAAATTGTCTTCCATGAAACTGGTCCCTGGTGCCAAAAAGGTTGGGGACCACTGCCTTAAAGGACTGTATAAAGGTTCTCTTCCTGCCCATGCTCTGGGAAATACAGCACACTTATTCCTACACCCAAATTTCTTTGGCAAGAGTCCAACTGTGAGCTCCTGTGAGCGTGGTGTGCCTCTCTTGGTTTCTTCAGTGCTCTGCAGGGTAAGCAATACATTCTGAGCAAATGAGAAGCAGAAAATGCATGAACAGAGCCTGCAAAACAGAAGGCCAGCATCGCTTCCTGGGAGAAGAAAGGAAAGAGTTTGGGGGCAGCCCCCAAGGAAATTATCTAGGGCATCTCTGATCTTCGCACATCTGCCCCTCCATAGTCACAAAGGTTTACAGCTAGTCATCAAGTAAATTCCAGATAGGTGGGATACCGAGCAGATGGAAAGACAAGACTTCTTTTGATTACCATTTGCATGGAAATGGTAACCAAAAGACAGCAGGGATATCTAAAGTTATATCAGACAAAATAGACTAAGTCAAAAACTGTCTCTAGAGACAAAAAAGGTCATTACCCACCCTCTTCCACTGATAAAAGGGTCAATTCAACAGGGACCTATCACAGTTATAAATAAGTACACACCCAACACCAGAGCATCTAAATATACACAGTAGTATTAACAGAGCTAAAGGGAGAAATTGACAGCAATACAATGTAATAGGGGAATTCAATGTCCCATTTAAGACAATGGATAGAACATCCAGACAGGAAACAGCAGACTTGAACAGCACTGTACACCAAGTAGACCTAACAGACATAGACCAAACTTTCCACCCAACAGCAGAAAAAGACATTCTTCTCTAGCATACACAAAAAATTCTTCAGGATATATCACATATTAGGTCACAAACAAGTCTTAACAAATTTTATTTCTTTTAAAAAAAATTTTGTCTTAGAGACAGAGTCTTGCTCTGTCACCCAGGCTGGAGTGCAGTAGTGCAATCTTGGCTCACTGCAGCCTCTGCCTCCCAGGTTCAAGCAATTCTCCTGCCTCAGCCTCCCAAGTAGCTGGGACTACAGGCAAGTGCCACCACGCCTGACTAGTTTTTGTATTTTCAGTAGAGACAGGGTTTCACTGTGTTGGCCAGGATGGTCTTGAACGCCTGACCTCATGATCTACCCACCTCAGCCTCCCAAAGTGCTGGGACTACAGGTGTGAACCACCACACCCAGCCACAACACACTCTTGAACAACCAATGTGTCATAAAAGAAATAAAATGGAAATCAGAAAGTATCTTGAGACAGACAAAAATGGAAACACAACATACCAAAATTTATGGGACACAGCAAAAGCAGTTTTAAGAGGGAAGTTTACAGTGACAAATCATTAGCCTGACTGGATGACACTACAGTGTATACATGAATTGAAAACCACATTGTACACCATACATATATATAATTTTTATTTGTTAATTAAAAATAAAATAAAACTTTAAAAAAGAAGAAAGAGCTCAAATAAACAACCTAACTTTCTACCTCAAGGAAATAGAAGAGCCAGCTAAACCCAAAGTTGACAGAAGGAAAAAAATATTGGCAGAAAGAAATGAAACAGAGACTAGAAAGACAATTGAAGAGATCAACAAAACTAAGAGTTGGTTTTGAAAAGATAAACAAAATTGATGGAACTTTATCTAGACCTACCAAGAAAAAAGAGAGAGGACTCACATAAATAAAATTATAAATGAAAAATAAGACATTACAACTGATATCATAAGAGGCTACTGTGAACAATTACATGCCTACGAATTGATAGCCTAGAAGAAACTGGTAAATTCCTAGAAACATACAACCTACCAAGACTGAATCAAGAAAAAAATAGAAAATCTGAACAGACCAATAAGAAGTAAGAAGATTGAAGCACTGATCAAAAACCTTCCAACAAAGAAAGTCTCAGGACAAATGGCTTCACAAGTAAATTCTACCAAACATTTAAAGAATGCCAATCCTGGAACTTTTGTAAAACTTCAAACTTTTGCAAAAAAAATGAAGAGAAGAGAACACTTCCAAACTTGTTTTATAAAGCCGGTGTTACCCTTCATACAAAAGCCAGATAAGGACACTACAAAAAAAAAAGAAGAAAGAAAGAAAAGAAAAGAGGAAAGAAAAGAAAAGAAGAGAAAAGAGAAAGAAAGAGGAAAGAAAGAAAGAAAAGAAAGAAAGGAAGAAAGAGAAAGAAAGAAAGAAAGAAAGAAAGAAAGGAAGGAAGGAAGAAAGAGAAAGAAAGAAAGAAAGAAAGAAAGAAAGAAAGAAAGAAAGAAAGAAAGAAAGAAAGAAAGGGAAAGAAAGAAAAAGAAAGAAAGAGAGAAAGAAAGAAAGAAAATTAATTTCAGGCCAATATCCCTAATGAACATAGATGCAAAAATGCTCAACAAAATACTAGCAAACTGAATTCAGCAGCACATCAAAAGGATCATATACTATGATTAAGTAGGAATTATTCCTGAATCCAAGGACAAGTTCAACACACATAAATTAATAAATGTGATACATTGCCTTAACAGAATGAAGGATAAAAATCATAGGATCATCTCAATGAATGCAGAAAAGGCATTTGAGAAAATTCAACATCCTTTCATAATTAAAAGCTCTCAACAAATAAGGTATAGAATAAATGTACCACAACATAATAAAGACCGTATATAACAAGTCCACAGCTAACATTATACTCCATAGTGAAAAGCTCAAAGCTTTTCTTCTAAGATCAGGAAAAAGACAAGGATGCTCACTCTCACCACTTCTATTCAACGTAGTACCAGAAGTACTAGATAGAGCAATTAGACAATGAAAAAACATTAAAAATGTCCAAATTGGAAAGGATAAAGTTAAACTCTATTTGTTTACAGATGTGATCTTATATATAGAAAACACTAAAGACTCTACCAAAACTCTGCTAACACTAATAAACAAATTCAGTAAATTTGTAGGATACAAAATCAGAACACATACCAAAAAAATCAGTTTTACTTCAATATGCTAACAATGTACTATCCAAAAAAGAAGGAAAATAATCCCATCTGTAATAGCATCAAAAAGAATAAAATAGGAATAAACTTAACCAAAGAGGTTTAAAGATCTGTACACTCAGGACAGTAAGACATGAATGAAGAAATCAAAGAAGATACAAATAAATGGAAAGATATCCCATGTTCATGGTTTGGAAAAATTAATATTGCTAAAATGTCCATAACTACTCAAAGCAATCTACAGATTCAATGTAATCCCTATCAAAATTCCAACAGCATTTTTCATAGAAATAGAAAAAAAAATTCTAATTTATATGGAACCACAGAAGACCCTACATAGCCAAGTCAACACTGAGTAAGAAGGAAAAAGCTGGAGGCATGACACTTCCTGATGTCAAACTATATTACACATCTATAGCAATCAAAACAGTATGAAAAAACAGATATATAAACCAACAGAACAGAAGAATCAAGAGCCCAGAAATAAACCCATGCATGTTACAGTCAACTAATATTTGATAAGAATGCCAAGAATACACAGTGGGGAAAGGATAGTCTCTTCAATAAATGGTGTTGGGAAGCTGGATAACCACATACAAAAGAATGAAAGTGGCCCCTATCCTACACCATATACAGAAATCGACTTGAAATTGATTAAAGACTTACATGTAAGACTTGAAACTGTAAAACTTCTGGAAGAAAACACAGGAGAAAAGCTCCTTGATGCTGGTCTTGACAATGATTTTTTTGGATATAACACCAAAAGCCCAGGTAACAAAAGCAAAAAATAAACAAGTGGAACCATATCAAATTAAAAAGCTTCTGCACAGCAAAGGAAACAAACAACAAAATGAAAAGACAACCTACAGACTCAGAAAATATTTGCAAACCATATACCTGATAAGGGGTTAATATCGAACATATGTAAGGAACTCATACAACTCAAGAGCAAAAAAAATAAATAAATAACCTGACCAAAAAAATGGGCAAAGGATCTGAATAGACATTTTCCCAAAGAAGACATACAAATGGCCCCCGGGTGTATGAAAAGGTGCTTAGCATCATTAATCATCAGAGAAATGCATGTCAAAAACACAATGAGATATGGCCTCACACCTGTTAGAATGGCTGTTATCAAAAAGACAAGAGATAACAAGTGTTGGGGAGGATGTGAAGAAAAGGGAACCCTAGTATGCTGTGGGGGTGCAAATTAGTACAGCCACATGGAAAGCAATATAGAACTTTCTCAAAACTTAAAAATAGACCTACCGTATGACTGAACAAATCCCACTTCTGGGTCTATATCCAAAGGATATGGAATCAGAATCTCAAGGTGATATCTGTGCGGCCATGTTCACTGCAACCATACACACACACACACACACACCCACACACACACACACAAATGGAATATTATTCACCCTTAAAAAGGAAGGAAATCCTGCCAATTTGGAACAACATGGATGAACCTGAATGCTAAGTGAAATAAGCGAGACAGAAGGACAAATATTGCATGATCTCACTTATATGAGGCTGAAGGGAGCTCTGGGGTCAGGGGTGGAAGGAGAAGAGGGTGTGGGAGATGAGGAGCTGACCGCCAGAGCTGGGCACTGGGGCAATGTGGTCAGGGAGGGGTTTGGATTTAATTCTACATTTCTCATTTAAAACATAACCAACTACTTGCCAAAAAACACATATTTTTCTTTCCTTGTGTGTCTGTGAAAGAGGAGAAAAATAAAGAACAAAGAGGAAGGGTGAAGGAAACTTGGAAGTTGCAGAGAAACTTCCAAACCACTTGGACACATCAGGAAGGAATAGATGAAGGTACCCAAGCCACAGGACAGCTGCCTGAACTCACAGCACTGCCCCCAGGGAGCTGCAGCCCCAGGATGTGGTGCTGGAGGACAGCATGCACCTCAGCGATGCCCTGAGGCCACGCACAGCCCTGACAAATGCCCAGCCGGGCACAGCTGCAGAGGAGCCACAGAGGCACCTGGTTCTCTGCAGCATCAGCTCCGCCGACAGATTCCAGCCAGGCGACCTGGAGCCTGGAGAGGCCGAGAGCTGCTGGGCCCACGGCACTCTGCACCATAAGTACAACAGAGTGGGCTGTGTGCACCAAGATGTTCAGGTAGGTCACTGACACGGCAAACATTGGCTAACAGAAATTGGTTCAGATGTGGGGCACTCCAGAAGCAAAATGCTAAAATATATGGCAAGACTTTCAAGGTTGGGCAGGAGGCACCAAAAAAGCTGATACAAGAGGCCAAAAAATGGCAACTAGGCTTGTACAGTAGCAAAACATGAAGTAGGGGTGTCCCCTGGGATACCAAGGAAGTCAGAAAATATACGTAACCAACTTGGATCTTTGGAACATAGAGGCTTGAGCTGAGGCTGGAACAGGGGAAGCTAAGAGGTGTGTGTCAGATGCTGGACCATGGAGCTGCAGGGTGTGGTCCGACCCCATGGGGCCTCCCTGCAGGGCCTGCTCTGCCTGCTTCCTTTCTCTGCAGGGTGGAGGTGGGCTGTGGTGAGTCCCCTACCTCACTGTGGTCTGTAGGGTGCATGAGGGCAGAGAATTCCCACTCAGAGGCTGTGGCTGCTGGTCCTCATCCCATCACCGGCTCCTGCACTGGGGGCAGGAGCCCTTAACGGGATGAAAGCTTTTGGGGAGGAGATTGTGTACCTGGTGTGAGGAGTAAACCTGTGGCTGCTGAGCAGTCCAGGAGAGCCACGTTCCTGTGTTCCCAATCATCTTCTGCTGGCCTATCCTCAGCGGGCTGATGGGGAGGGCTCCAGGCCACGCGGGAGCCTCACAGGGCTGCATCTGTCCCTGCCGCCAAGGCCTGCTTTCCTCTGCTCTTACATGGATGTGATGAGTTCCTGGCCCCTTGTTCTTGTTGATATTTTGTCATTATTGTGTGTTATCTGATGTGTTCCCTTTGCAAGGCCCCTTGGACACCGTGTGACCCAAGGAGAAGGTATACACTCCAAATTCAAATACCTTCTGAATTCAGTTATTGCCCACAAATACTGAGCTGATTTTCTAGCCTGGCTTATGTTATGCAGAACAATAGATCCCAGAGCTCGAACGCACCACAGCAAATCAGTGGAGCAGTCCTCGAGCATCCGAATCCTCCTGGCTGTGATTTCACTTCTGAAGTGATGACGCCCAGCTGTGGGCTGTGGGCTGTGGGCTGTGGGCTGTGGGCCTGCGGGTGCAGGTCAGCCACGCACAGACTGTGCTTCTTCCCCCATGTGATCCTGCCTGGCCTGCAGGGAGAGCTGAATTTTCAGTACTCAGTTCATAAGGTACAAATTCCTATTGTATATGGAAAAGCGTTCTGCTTAGAAGCTATAGAAGCTTAGCTCCACAGTAAAACAGCCTGTGAGCTGCCAACTCCGCCAGCTTCAGAGAGTCACAGCAGCCAGCCACACTTCCCCAGCTTAGAGACTCGAGATGTTCCAAAAGCTGCTTTCACCTGACTGTATCCCTAAATACACAAAATTGAACAGGCGCTGTCCTTACCCCTGGTTCAGACGAGAGACGGCTCCGGAAGCTGGTGGTCCCCACCCAGGACGCCAGTCCATGCCCCACACGCGCTGCCGCGTTCGTCTCCCAGAAGAAGCCAGGAGATGTTACTCTGTTTTGTGGGTGAAGGGAGTAAAATGTGGAGAAACCACAGCCTAGAGTCTGGAAGCCTTCATTCTGGCTGCTGCACGCTGGCTGCGGGGAGCGACGGGAAAGCAGGGTCCTCGGTGGTGCAGCGCGTGAGCCGTGCGCAGGGAAGTGTGCCCCCCGAACGCTGAGCCCGAGGTGTGCCAATGACACGGCCCTCGGGGGTTCTTAGAAACGGGATCTCAAGAGTTGGCGGATGTCTGGAGACCGCCCTCGACGTCCACGAGGGTGGCGGTCCCACCCCCAGCCCAGCCTGCTTGCGTCCTCGATCTGGGTGCTCCGAAGGCCCAGGGCCACCCCACGAACCCGCCTGCGCCACCGCCTCCCTCCACTGCGTCACTCTCCAGCCTACGCCCCGAGCGGGGAAAGGTGACCTGAGAGTGACGCGAAACCGAGGGTCTCAGCCTGTCCCTCCCCGGCTCTGCTGGTGTTCACGTAGGGCGCTGCGCGCCCACTCGGAGACACCGTCCAGCCGCTGCCACCCAGGCCCTGGGCCCCACGGGTCTGCAAGACACCCGGCTTTTCCTTCCTGTGGGTCTCTCTTCGCGTCATTGATCCTTCCATTTACCAAAGTAGCCCACGGAAGAACATCAGTCCATCGTCTCCTGTTTTCAACATGGAAAAGCAGCCTAAGACATAGAAAGACCTGTGCACACTAGACAGCAGAAGCTGCGGGCCCTGGGGTAGGAGCATCCCCTGCGGCTCAGCCCCCTGCTGGGCGCCCTGCGGCGGCTGTCCCCGTAGTGTGCTGCATTGTCCCCCGGGGCACTCTTGCCTGCCACCCAGCTCCTGAGAGCACGGGCTCTGGAAACCACCTCTCCAACCAGAGTGTGAGCAACAGGCCTAGGCCCTGACTTTGAAGCTGGGCTGCACGAGAGCCTGCGGGGGCACCAGCAGAACACCCGGACTGTCGGGCACACACCCACACACAGACACACACAGTCACACGCCCTCACCTCACATACACGGTCTCACACCCACCCTCCCTCACATGCCCACACACTAACACAGTCTCACACTCACACACTAACTGGTACATATAGACACAACCATGCAGTCACACACTGTGACACCCAGACACATGGTCTGACACACACCCTCACATGCCCACACACTAACAGTCTCACACACTGACTCACACACTAACTTGCACACACACAGAGACACAACAGAGAGTCACACTCTCACATGCAGTCACACACACGGTCTCACACACAGATACCCTCTCTGTGACTCACACACAGCCTCACATGCACTTAAACAGTAATACACACACTCATGTACTAACACACACACAGTCACACACGCACGTGCACCCCAACGTCCTTCCACTTGATCCCACGCTCTCACAGCAGCCCGATCTTTTGATAACAGACAGGGCCATGAGGGATCATCAGACTGTGGGGGAGGAAGCCCCTCCACCCCTTGAGTCCCAGATTTCTTCCTGTATATAAAAGAAAATCACGCCTCACAAAGTGGCTGTGACAGAAACCGTGTGCCAGCCTTGCCTCGCACTGCCGCTGCGAGCTGGACCGTGGTGTCAGGGCATCCAGGAGGGAGGCAGGCTCGGGAGGCTCATCTCACACTGCCTGCAGCGCAGCTCAGCTCAGCTCAGCTCAGTTCAGCCCGCCAGTCCTCAGCAACCCCACTTCCCCTCCTCAGAAGAAGGCTGATTCCATGGAAAGGGCTGTGATTCCACAGAAAGGGCTGGGGGGTGTCTTGAACCTAGGTTCAATCCTTTACCGCCTCCCAAGCCCCTGTCTCCCCAAGCCCACATCTCCCTAAGCTCACGTCTCCATTGGCAAAACAGGAGCACAACACCTCCTTCAGAGACCTTCTGTATGAGTTTCCCGGGCTGCTGTCACCAAACCCACGCTCCTCCGGTCCTGCAGGTAAGAGATCCAGCAGATGCGCTACACCCTACATCGAGGCCTCACAGGAACGCATTCCTTCTGCAGGCTCTAGGGGAGAACCCATCCCTCACCTTCCCCTAACACCCAATTCCCACAAACAGGACCCCTCTTTTCCAGCTTCGAAGCCATCAACGGTGAATCAAGCCCTCGCATCACACTTCTGTGACCCTTTATTCCATAGTCACATCTCCCTCTGACCACAGCTGGGAGGGCTCTCCATTTGTAAAGACCCACTGAGCTCACCCAGACAGTCTCTACATCACAAGGTCATTTGCATAATCACTCTGCAAAGCCCCTTTTGCCATGTGAGGTCCCATATGCAAACAGTCTGGGGGTTAGGATGTGGACATCTTGGGGGAAGTGGTCATTAATCAGCCTACTGCACCATTTCAGAATCAACATAGATGATGAAAACATAGCGCCAGACCCATGGTAGGAGCATGACAGACATCTGTTCACCTTGCACAGCCTTCTGGGCATTAGCTACAGATAATTCCCATCTCCTTGAGAAGCACCACACCCTAGTGAGAAATGTGGACTCCAAAGGCAGCCACTGGCCAGCTAGGGAACTTTGGGCAAGTGGTCTGACTTCTCTGTGCTTGATGTCCTCAACTATAAAATGGAGGTGGTGATAAAGTCTGCCTCATGGGGTTGTGGGGTTGTCCATTAACACACAGAGAATTCCCAGAACAGGGCTGGTCCCTCCGCACACATTAGCTCCTGTGGTTATCACCATCATCATTTTCTTTGAAGTCGGAGCCCTCAAGACTCACTGTGGCCCTCCTTCCTGCACTGGCTTCCTTTCGCCCCCCTACCCCCCCACCTCTCATTGGATCTGGCTTCGAATAACAGCATGCTCCAGAGCTCACTGCATGTGCAGGAACAGCCAAGGGCATGCGAAAGAGAGCCATCCAGGAGACGAGGTTGGAAAGGGTCCACCTCCTTCAAGCAGTCTGCAAAATATTTGCCATTTTTCTAAGGAATTATGTGGCTACTCACTTTGAGAAGAAATGCTGGATTCTGAGCTTGCCAGAAAAAAACGTGAGTAGCATGGCCCAGTGGCCAGAAGACCTATGTCCCATCCCAACTCCTTCAATTGCAAAAGTGTCTTTGCAATTCAGTTTATGTGTTAAGCAGAGGGAGTGTATTACATAATCCACCAGTTTTCCTGCAGTTCTGAAGGAGTCCTTTTCAAGAAAGAAAAGGAGAAGTATCTCTGGAACAAGGTAATGGAGCAAGTTTGCCAGTGCTACAGGATGCAATATGTTCCATGAATCAGCAGTAAGAAGAGGCTTGCAGACAAAAAGAAATGAATGAGGGGGCAGAGCCATTGGCTACAGATTTAAATTGCAGCCCTGCAGAGCATCATAAGAACAGAAATTAGGAAAACCTAACTTGGGGGTTTGCAGTGTTATGGTACGTGCATTGAGTTTTGAAATGCAGCTCTTCTCTCTCCAGATATGCTTCCCATTTCTGTAAATTAAAATGGAGGCTCCCTGGAAGATGGAAGGTGTTCTCTATTCATCTCTCTTGAATTTAATTTCACAGTTAATTTTTAAACCAAACACTACACGAACTCCTAAATTAAATATGGAAGGACCCAGAGCAATGAAACACGATGTTACACAAAGGCTGCATCATTTTGCTACAATTACATAAAGTGGGTGAAGGGAAAGAAAGGGCCCGCTTGTTTCCAGCAGAAAGGAGCCATGGTGGCAATCCTTCTTAAAACATAATACCAGGGGTTGGATGAAAGACACATGGAGAAAATGCATTGTCTCATTTCTGTTGTGAAATATTGTTTATTAAGACTGTGTCAGAACTATTTTAATATAATTTTATACAGTATAAAGGCATAGAAGCCTTAGCTCTGATAATGGAATTTTTAGAATGCTGCATTGGGAAATCTCCTAGAGCCCTATTATAGATGCAAAGTGCAAGAGTTAGGAGGATTGCTCCAACTGTGTTCTTTGGGACTTTCAACAAGAACTACTTTACAAGATGGGCCGGGTGTGGTGGCTCACGCCTGTAATCCCAGCACTTTGGGAGACCGAGGTAGGCAGATCACTTGAGGCCAGGAGTTCGCGACCAGCCTGGCCAACATGGCAAAAGTCTGTCTCTACTAAAAACACAAAAAGTAGCCAGGCATGATGGTGTGTGCCTGTGGTCTCAGCTACTTGGGAGGCTGAGGCATGGGAATCACTTGAACCCACAAGGCGGAGGTTGCAGTGAGCTGAGATTGTGCCACTGCACTCCAGCCTGGGCAACAGAGGGAGATTCTGTCACACACACACACACACACACACAAAGTCAACAAATTGAAAGGATTAAATATAGTGTAAGTTCTCTAACTAGAAGTGAATCAAACTGTAATTTAGTAATAGAAAGACAACAGGAAAATCTATAATATCTAGAATTTAAACAACACACATCTAAATAATCATTGGGTCAAAGTGGAAGTCTCAGGGAAATGTAAGAATTAGAGAGAACTAACTGAAACTGAAAACACAACGGGTCAAAATCTGTAAGATGCAGCTACAACAGTGCTGACAGGGAAAATTATAGTAATAAACACTCACATTAGAAAAGAAGGATTTATTCCAGATATGCAAGTCTAGTCCAATATTCTAAAATAAATCAATGTAATCCACCATATCAAACAGCTAATAAAAAAACCGTATGAGCACATCAATTGACACAGAAAAGATGCTGACAAAACTCAACACCCAATTAATGGTTTTTAAAAAAAAAAAGAGAAAGAGAGAAGAAAAGAAAAAACACAACAAAAAACCCCTCTTAGTACATTAGGAAAAGAAAAGAATTTCCTCAGTCTCATAAAGAGCATCTACAAAAAACTAATAATATCATACTTCATGGTGAAAGACTGAATGCTTTCCCTTTAGGATTGAGAACAATGCCAGTCTTACCATTCCCATTCTAGCCATTGCAATAAGGCAAGAAAAGGAAATTAAAGACATACAGATTGGAAAAGAAGAAATAAAACTGTCCTCATTGCAAATGACATGATTGTCTACATAGGAAATCTCAATAATTTTATTTTTTTAAAACTCTGAGAATAGGTAAATTCAATAAAATAACAAGGTACAAGATTAACACACAGAAAAATGCATTTATATGTCCTGACAATAGATAGGTGGAAATCAAAATAAAAACTCAGTACCATTTACAACTGCTCCAAAGAAAAGGAAACACTTAGGTATAAATTTAAGAAAAGATGTACAAGATCAGTATCATGAAAATTATTTTACAAATCAAGACCAAAATAAATACTATGTTTAGGGACTAGAAGGCCATTCTAAAATGTGGATGTCAAAGCACCACATGAAAAAGCAACTGAAGTCCTGGAAAATAGAAATGTAACTTTATTCCAATAAAGCTGGAGGAAGAAGAGGGGAAAATGTCTATGGAAAAAAAAAATGGCCACAGAATAGCCAGAACAATTTTGGGAAAAAAAACAGTAAATGTGAGGAATCACTCTTGCCAGTGTCCAAACTTACACCTGCAGTAATCAAGATAGTGTGGTACTGGTGGAGGAACAGACACATTACCAATGGGACAGAATAGAGAACCCAGAGATATACCCCACAAATATGTCCAATTAATTTTTAACCAAGGAGCAAATGCAATTCAACTGAGGAGGGATAGTCGTCAATAAATGATGCTGACCCAACTGGACAGCCATAGGTTTAAAAATGAACCTTCACTTAAAACTCTCACACAAATACAAAAAATAACTCAAGGCCTGGCACAGTCACTCATACCTGTAATCTCAGCACTTTAAGAAGCCAAAGCAGGAGAATCTCTTGAGGCCAGGAATTCAAGACCAGCCTGGGCAACATAGCAAGACCCTGATTCTACAAAAAAAATTTTAAAACTTAGCCAAGTATGGTATTGCATGCCTGTAGTCTCAGCTACTCGGGAGACCGAGACAGAAGGATCACTTGAGCTGCAGTGAGCTGTGATCATGCTACTGCACTCCAGCCAGGGTGACAGACTGAAACCTTGTCTCAAAGAAAAAAATAATAATAATAAAACTAACTCAAAATAGATCCTGGTCTTAAAAGTAAAACTGAAAAAAAAATAAGAAAACCAATCTTTGGACTCTGGAATTATTGCAACTAAGCAATAAGTTCTTAGACTTGACACCCAAACCACAATCCATAACAGAAAATAATTGGCCCAGCACAGTGGCTCATGCCTGTAATCCCAGCACTTTGGGAGGCTGAAGTAGGTGGATCACTTGAGGTCAGGAGTTCAAGACCAGCCTGGCCAACATGGTAAAACCCTGTCTCTACAAAAAATACAAAAAAATTAGCCAAGCATGGTGGCACGCACCTGTAGTTTTAACTACTTGGGAGGCTGGAGCAGGAGAATCACTCGAACCCAGGAGATGGTGTTGCAATGAGCCGAGATCGGGCCATTGCACTCCAGCCTAGGCAACAGAGGGAGACGCCATCTCAAAAAAGAAAAAAAAAGGCCGGCACTGTGGCTCATGCCTGTAATCCCAGCGCTTTGTCTCCAAAACAAAAGGAAAAAAAATTATAAACTAGACTAAGAGAAAATATTTGCAAACCACATATCCAACAAAGTCTTTATATCTATAATATATAAAGAACAGTCAAAGCTCAACATTGATAAACAATTCAATTAGAAAATAAGCAAAAGGCACATACAGATGTCACACTGAAGAAGATATACAGGTAGCAAATAAATACACGAAAAGATAATGTCCAACATTATCATCATTAGAGAAATTAAGTTGAAAGCACAGTAAGATACCACTACACACCAATAGAAAGACCACACCCTGTCATAGGCAGGGGCACATGGACAGCTATGACAGAAGGGCCCTGCACCACCAGATGTGTAGAGCAAGCCGTGTAGGGAGACCTACTAAAAGACTGCCAGGAAATGGATGGGCTGCATGGGGAGGCAGCCTCTGGGAGGTCTTGGGCTGCCACACTGCTCATGGAATCCAGGGACTGCCCTCCAAGGCCCTTCCTGAGACCCTGCCACACACCCTTCTATGTGTGGCTGGTTTCTGTGTGGTGGCCTCTGCTTTTTGTTTCTGTAAGGGTAGAAACCATGTCGAACTGGCCTCTTAAATATCTGCTAGCCATAATAAAAAAAATCAATGTACAGGACTTTTAAAATCTAGAGATGGCTTTTTGTAGAGAAGGAGAGGTTTTTTCTAAATGACAAATAATAATGACCATTAATTAATGAAAATTAATAAATCTTTGCAAATTACGTAGTTTTCGAAGGTTGAACAATTTTACAAAAAAGTGAACAAACCCTAGAATAACAGAGAAGCCCATTAAAAATAATTGGCATTGTATTGTATTTTTTAATTAATGACTGTAACTAATTAAAGCACATTGAATTTATTAAATCTATAATTGCAAAATAATAGTAAAAAAGAGGAAGAGAGAAACTAAATAAATTCAGTGGATACCACTGGAAGTTACTAAGGGAAGAGCTCATTACTAAGAAAGTTGATCATTACAGAAATAGGATTTATCTTAGGCAGGCAGTGGGCCCTGGTAGGTATTAAAATCATTAAGAGAAAAAGTGGCAGAGAGCTGGGCACCTTTCTCCACCACCTCAACTCCCTGGGCATTCTCCGCACCCCTGACAGCAGGACATCCAGACACAGGGTCCTCCTCCTGGACGCAGGCCAGACCCCTGCACACCTGTGAAGCACGGCCACCCCAAAATGGAACCTGAAGGCTTCAGATCTCAATTGTAGTCTGTAGGAAATAGGAAGAGCAGCTAATTCATCCCATGAGGAACCCAGCAGCTGAATCAGGGCATAGAATATTCTACAGAACAACAGAATAGGATTTGTCAACTAGATGGTGGTGCAGTAAAGACTTCACCTAGCCTGAGGACGTCACCTTTAGAAGGGCCCTTGGCTGGCTTCTGGGTACTCAGCTTCGAGACTATTCCCTCATTACCAAAGAGAAGGCTGTCTTGTGGGCCTGGGGCATTGTGTTCTGCTGTATTACCTGCGTGCCCAGACTGTATAAAATGTGATTTATAAATGGTGCACACCTGCTTGCCTTCTGGGAGTCAGGATCTTGGTAAGCTGAGGGTGACCATCTAACCAGCTCCCACAAAAACTCAGTTTTCAACAGGCTGCCTGGGGCAGAAACACTGCACATGGCTGTCTCCGGCTGCTGGAGGGAGGGGCATGCTCTGTGTGGGCCCTCCCGGGAGAGGAGGCCTTGCAGAAGCCCACTCCTGGGTTGCTCCAGGCTCAGCAGGTCTCCACTGCCGGGCATGGCAATAAACCCCAGCCCAGAGGACAGCTGCCCCTGAGCCTGCGAGTTCCTGTGTCAAATCACAGGGTGGTCATGGGAACCGTGAAACAACGGTAATATGGATTTAAAAGAAAATGGATAGAAAATGGAGGGGACAAAACTGTTCTAGAACTGAAGAGATATAAGAGATAACAATTAATCCTGTGAGTGGCCCTTGTTAGACAGGTGAGGGCTCAACTTACTGGGGTTGTCATTCCTCAGCAGGTGGACTCAACAACCACAAGCAAAGTTCTGGAACTTTCCTGGCCACTCCTCCAGCCTGCCATCTCCTCAATATCCCCAGGTATTTCTCAGACCCATCCCAAGCTCACTAGGACACGCCTCTAACGGTCACGTCATGCGCCGACCTTCCAGGCTCCTGTCCGTGTTGTGGGTAAGTTTGATTTCATAGTTAAATCAACAATGGACCTGCCCAGCCCAGGAAGGGTCTGCACGTCGCTTCGTGCTGTTGAAGGCATAGCCACACTTAGAACTTCCCAGAAACATCACATTGACTGGACTTAAGATCACATGTGGAAATGCCCATAAGCCAAGTATTAGACGGAACAGATAATCAGATAATCCCTCCGGGCACACAGCCCCAGGCCATCCGTGTCCCCTCACACACAGAATCCCACGGTGCAGGTGGGCACAACTGAGCGCACCCATCACACAGGTGCAGACTCTGAGTCTCAGAGGAGACTGTGACTCTTGTTCCCTCAAGGTCACACTTGGAATGAGCAGCGGAGAGAGTAGAAAATTTTATGCACATTCTGTTTTCTCAGGTACACTTCTGCTCCTAAAATCCATCCTTTTCATGTCAGTTGCCAAGATTCAGCAAATATTCCTGTATGGTTCCCTTTCTACCTAGAGAGAGGGACACGCTAATCTTTAGGAATGATGACGCTAGTCCAGTTTGATTAAGGAGTCAGGACTGAGCCCATCCAGAGTGTCTCGCGAGTCTCAAGCCTCCCTGACTGTGGGCCCAGACAGATTGGGGGAGCAGGTGTGAAAGTTACCTCAAATATGATCAGCGCGTAGACGCCCGCGAGGATGGCCGTCGCAATGGTCACCTGGGCTTCTACACTTCCACGGAGGTACTGATGAGCCATCAAAAGAGGGACAGCCTGGGTCTGCTGGAGGGAGGCCTGGATGCTGATGGACACCGTCTCTCTGCAGAACGAAACAATGACCTTACTGTTCACAAGGCCAACAGTTAGGGGACCTCCCCTCTGTATCAGCCATGGCATTAACCAGAGTCCAAATGGAACAATTCAGCCTAACGCCCAATCTCACAGCTGGAAGAGCAGTGAGCACAGGCCAGCGGCGTGAGACACAGGACGCAACCTCCCTGCAGCCAAGCCCGACCAGTCCAAGCAGACCCCTCAGCCTCCCTGTGATGCCACCCAACAATGAACAGTGAGTAGGGGCCTGCACAGAAGATGCCAGCCATTGAACTGGCTCTTCCTCCTCCCCAACATACCCGACCACTTTACCTGCTAACTAAGAGCAAAGCCAGCTATTTGAACTCCAGTCCCTGAGAGTAGGGAGACGCGCTACAGACGAGAAGCCTGCAAGTGACCACAGGTCTGTGGTGGACACTGAAGCATTTTTTCAAGATCAGTCAATACATTTTATGGGCTGAATTGTGTCCCTTTCCTCCAAAAACAATTCCTATGTTGAAGTCCTAACCCTGAGTACCTCCAAATGGGACTGTAGGTAGAGGTAGGGTCTTTAACAAGGTGAGGAAGGTTAAATGTGGTTATGGGGATGACTCCTAATCCAGTAGGATGGGTGTCCATACAAGGAGAGATCAGAAGACAGGCACAGAGGGATGGCCACCTGTAAGCCAGGGGAGAGCCTTGGGAGAAACTGACCCTGCTGACACCTTGACCTCGGACTTCCAGCCTCTAGAATTACAAGGTAAATGTCTGACATTTAAGCCACCCAGTGTGTAGTACTATGATACGGCAGCCTTAGCTATCTAACACACCAACCAAGAGTACCAATTGAATATGGAGCAGCATTAGGTAAGGAAAAAGAATCCTAAATTTCCTAGAATTCTCCACCGTACAGCTTCACATTAATGAAACTAGAACATCAACCAAAAAATACCATTTGTTTCAAACTGACTTCTGCAGTCAATCCTCTTATATCCTGACACCCACAGCTACAATGCCCTCCCACAGCCTTTGAGCTCACTGTCTACACAGCATGAGTGCCGTGTCCAAGCCACATGCTGACCTGGTGCTGTGTGGGCCGAAATTCAGTGTCCTGTAGGTCAGACTCCTTTAAACGCACGTGTCCCAGACAGCCTGCCCCAACACCTCACTCACTGAGAACTCACCTGGTCAGTACCTCAAAGGTCCTGCTCATCACTGAGTGCTCGCTTCTCCTCGGATTTAAATACACCGTCCAGTTGTGAGTGACCTGTACAAGCCAAAGCATAAAGTTATGGTGAGGCTTTTCACCTGAGACACCATCTGGGATCTGCACTGCTCAGTCTAGGTATTTGTTTCAAAAAAGAAAAGGAGAAAGAAAGAAACAGGAGAGCATCTTTATTTGAGCTCTCACATCTCTGATGTTAGGAGCTAGTGCAGGTGGTTGGAGCTGGAAATTTCCACAATTTAGAGAGCTTTGTTTAAGAAAAAGGATTCAAAAGAAAAAATGCAGAATTAGTGTACAAAAGTACAAAAGGCATAGAAGTAAATAGTGATTTAATACAAGAAAAAGAAATCACACCCAGACGCGCTGGCTCACGCCTGTAATCCCAACACTTTGGGAGGCCAAGGTGGGAGGATCAGTTGAGGCCAAGAGTTCAAGATCAGCCTGGGCAACAGAGCAAGACCCCTGTCTGCACAAAAAAATTTTAAAAATTAGCCAGGCCTGGTGGCATGTGCCTGTGGTCCCAGCCACTTAGGGGCTGAGGCAGGAGGATCCCGTGAGCCCAGAAGTTCAAAGGTACAGTGATCTGAGATCATACCACTACACCCCAGCCTAGGCAACAGAGTGAGACCCCCAACTCTAAAAATTTTTTAATATAAATTTTTTTTATTTAAAAAATGAATCACTACAAGTTACTAGAGACTTGGAGAACTCTTCTGAGTGCTCTGAGTCCTGAGAACTGCTTCTGCAATTGCTTGCAACCTGGAGGCAACGAACCCACCCCCAGCAAACCTTCCACACCCCTGTGCACAGGAACCCCTGCAAGGAAGGGCCCCAGAGTGAAGCTTCATTCCCTGCCTTGCATGTTCTTGCCCCTGGGGTGCAGAAGAGTGATCAGCTGGGGAGGCAGCCTGGGGAGCGGGGGAGACCCTCAATGGGAAGATGCGAATCTCGCCCACAAATCACAAAGGACACTGAAAACAGGATCTCTGAAACTGGTCAAAGCAAAGAAGCACACGCATGAGAGAACACAAGTTCTTTTAGGTACTTCAGTGTTTGCAAAGAGCATGTCTGGGGGGAAGAAAATCCTTTAGTAAAGATCTCTTGGGTTTCCCATGTTTCTGGGGCTGGATTTGCCTGTGGTCATTTTGGGTGCATCAGCATGTTAGGAAGGGCCACCCCAAGAGAGCAGGGAGGTGCCATACAGATCATTTAATCTGGATTATTAATATGCAAGTGCTGGGGAGGCAGCGGGACCGCAGGCTGTGTAAGGTCCTGCCCTTCTCCATGCAAGGCCCAGGTCAGAGGACAAAGGTCATTGCTCATCACCAAGGAGTGATGAGGAACCAAGTTGACATCCTAAGACCCTGGCCAGGGCAGCGGTTCAGAACATTGGTGTTGCGTCAGCCATGGTCCAGAAGACTGCATGCTAGTTCATGAGACCTTTGCTCTGTGGACCATGCTCTACACGGCAGGAAAAGGTGAGGGTGCATTCATTCTTCAGATGCTCCATTGTAGGTGACACAGCCTGTGCATGGGCGGGGTTTCCTTCTACTGGCCATAACAGGGAACATCCATGAACCAGGGCTACGACTTCCATGCAGAAGTCACCGTGATAATGCAGTGGAATCTCTGAGGCCAGGGCTCGGGGGAGTCAGGCTTGCATGGAAGGAGCCCTGCCTCTGGAGTCTAGGTTCTGGGCTGCCATGACAGCCACCACTTCCTGGCTGCCTTTGCAGGATGTGAATGAAGGCTTAACAAGGCTCAGAGACAAGGCTGAGCACAGGCCTACACAGATGCAGCAGCTCAGAACTTAGGCACCATCTTAGCAGGTGTCCACAAACACAGTAACTGTGCTGTGGAAGTGTCTTCTGAACCATGACGTAAGGCCAGGACTTAACTGCACTTTAACAACAGCAAAAAAAAAAAAAAAAAAAGTTTTTTCATTTCAAATGTATGTTTCCTGAATGGCCCAGCAAAATCATTTTGAATAACGAACTTGTAAGCCTGATTTTACTGTAATGGCAAGAGTTTCATAAGTAGAGAGATGGTAAAAAGGGAATTTCAACAACAAAGCAAAAGATAAGAAGAGCCAATGAATTGACTAAGAATGGTGTCCTCCCCATCCAGTCCATTCAAGAGGAAACACAATTTATTATGAGATGAAATGAGATTTCACAATTCCTTTCAAATAAATTATCAGCATAACCTGCTGTGGCCGCCGCCACCTGGAGCCCAACGTGTCGGCCTGAGTCAGCTCCACCACGATGTGCTCTTCCCTCCCAGGACGACTTGGCCCGCTGGCCACTAGGGCCCCTGCCAGGTCCACCTGCAGAAGCGTGGAGTCCACGTGGCTGCTGAGGTTCATGGCTTGGAGAGTGTCAAGGAGAACCACAAGGCAGGCAGGAGGAACCCCATGTTCCCACCGCCCGCCAGACACACACCCTCCTTGGACAGTGCGCAAAGAAATGTGTTTCCCCAGGTGCCCCACGCCCTTGGCCATCAACACAATCTTCCTGCCTTTCTCATTACCCACATCTCAGCCCTCATCCAAGACCCAACTTCCCTGAAGCAGGTCATGACCCTCATGTGAGAGGTGCCCCCCACACTGGGGGAAGGGTGCATCCTTAGCTCCAAAGATGGAGGGAGGCCAAGAGGGACCTGAATGGACAGGCCTCACCAGGGCCCCTCCCAGCCCGTTTCCTGCGCTTGCTCATGTGCTCTCATCCTATCACGCCTTTCACAACTCTCCACTCTTCATCAAACCTAGCATCAAAACACCAAGCTCAGCTGTTTCTTGTCAGGCAACACTTATATGAAACACATGAGTATGCCTTTTTCTTGTTAACCTGTCCTTCGTGTCTAATCTGCAGGGCCCTGGTTGGAGAAGCTAGGAGGGCGAGGAAACAGTGTTTTCTCCTCCCCTCTGAATCACACAGTCTCCTCCATGTCCTCCGAGAGCCCAGGATGTGGCGCTGGGTGTGATACAAAATGCATCACATGGGAAAAAGGAGAGAAAGAAAGGGAGGGGTGAAGAAGGAGGGAGGGAGAGAATAGGGAGAATGGGGAGAAGGGAGGGAGAAAGAGAGGAGAAAGAAGAGGAGGCAGCAAAGAAGAGTAGGAAGGGAGGGAGGAAGGGAGGGAGGGAGGAAGAGAAGGGAGAGCGGGAGGCAAGGAGGGCGCCCTTAACTGACCTGCTTGTAGAGGTTTGCTGGCTTCTGTACATTTGCCCAATGCCCTGGGATCCTCTGACGGGCCTCCCTCAGACAACAATTCAGGCACAAAGAATTTCAGGTGCTACAATTACAGGGTTCTAAAATAGACCCTGCAACTACTGAACCGACACGGCCCGGCTGCTGCAGGAGACACTGAGGTTCTGAAAGAAAGGTGGCTTTGCTATTCACCGGCTAAAGGAGAGTGGTGCTTTCTCCAGAAGCTCCTCCTCTCACAGCAGACACCCCCGGTGTCCTTCACCCAGGCTCCTCCACAGGGCAGGCCAGAGGGCCGGGAGGAGGACCCAGAGCTCCTTGCTCAGAGGACAGCCCTGAGGACGTTGCTGTGGGCCTTTCCAACCAGCCCGAGGCCCCTCCTACCTCACGCCTACACTGCACGCCCTTTCTCTGGGACTCACCTTGTGGGGGGCGGGGTCCAGCTGGCTTCCTCTCCTCCCCAGGCAGGCCTCATGCCTGCAGCTTTCACAAAGCTCAGGGTCTTTCAAGAGGGTCCGTGAGTTTCCAGAAACTGTGGTTAATCCCTGGGAACACCGCCCTTTTCCAAGGAGCCTGCTGGAGGCTCAAATCACCCTCATCGTGGCTGGTGACCCATCGCGCTGGAGGACGCAGCACGTCTTTCCCCCTGCGGCCTTCATCTCTCCCAGGCTCTCTCTCCCTCTTCGTTATTATTTAAAAAGGAATTAATTCAGTTAGCTAAATGGCAAGATTTTTTTTCTTTAGTCTACTTACTTGGTAGCCTTAGTGAACGGAAACTTTAGGAAACTGGCTTGCTTTCCTTGCAGTTGCTGTAATCTGTTGCATAGTCTTCGTTTTTGTAGTCCTTCCGGCAGTCTCACTACATCTTCCTAGGACACCCTCTCCTTAGCTAGCGACCTGCCCAGCAGGGCACCAGCAGCCTTCCAGAAAGGCCTGGCGAGAGAGCTCCCCGCCCCCACCCATCCCCACCCCCTGCCAAGAAAGGCAGGCCGGCCTGCCCCCTGCTGGGAGGGACTCAGGCTGTGGGGTCCTGCGTGGGGCCTGGTGCACTCAGGCTGCTCGAGAAGGAGCTCGGCAAAATGCTGTAGAATAAAGGGGGCACACTGGGGCCTGAGTGGGATGAACAGAGGGCTGAGGCTATCATCTCATCTTAGTGCCCTAAGCTGCTGTGCTCGCCTGGGATCTCTACTGACTGATCAGGTTTGGTGCCAGTGTTCCCTGAAATCTCCCTCTCCTGCCTGAGTCCCACTGAGGACGGTTTCTGGACAGGATCCAGCCTCCCACTTCAGGTTCCTGGGTCAGCCTGGCAGCCGGTTGCTCTATCTCCCCTTCCCCCTGCGGGAAAGTCCTGCCCAGGAGGGCGGCCTGTCCTGGGAACTTCATGAGGGGGGCCAGGAACACAGGGCAAGTCTTGGCTTTCTTCATCCTGGGAAAGTAATGCAGAGGTCGAGGCACAAGAATGAGAAACAAAGTCTGTCAACATCACACAGCTCTTCGGTTCTCTCACATGGAGATACTTTAACTACTGCTCAGGCACAGTTTTAAAGTGATGAAGAAAATACAAACACGTGCACATGTGTTCAGCTGACATCAGCGCCACCCTGACCCCAGTGGAAGTGGAGTGCTTCTAAAACTGTGGGTGCCTCCGTCCACTGAGCAGAGGGAAGCACAAACTACGACCAGTGTGCCCCCGGGCTCACCAGAAAGCCTCAAGTGCCAGGCCTTTCTGGAAGGCTGCTGGTGCCCTGCTGGGCAGGTCGCTAGCTAAGGAGAGGGTGTCCTAGGAAGATGTAGTGAGACTGCCGGAAGGACTACAAAAACCAAGACTATGCAACAGATTACAGCAACTGCAAGGAAAGCAAGCCAGTTTCCTAAAGTTTCCGTTCACTAAGGCTACCAAGTAAGTAGACTAAAGAAAAAAAATCTTGCCATTTAGCTAACTGAATTAATTCCTTTTTAAATAATAATCATCAAAAATATTTGGCCTGATCAGAGCACCCCATCGGAGGGTCCCATCTCTCCAGGACCCTCCACGGATGCCCACTGCCCTAGCAGCACCGGGGGCTTCAGGGGCCTTCATGCACAGACACCTTAATGACCATGTCCATTCCAAAAGAGGCTCTGGACCCTGGCTGGAGAGCTGGGAAACAGCACTCCCACCCTTTCACCCAGAAAAGGCTGGGCGGACATCAGTTAACCGCCCACTCCTGATCCCAGAATGAGGCTGCAAGAAACAACTCGCCTGAAACCTAGAGCGAAACAGGTGACTGTAGGGAGAGGCGGCTTCCCTGGGACAGGTGCCAGCTCCACGCTTCAGAATCAGGCAGGATTCAACCAGAAAATGTAGACATTGCTCAAGGTCAAGTGTGGGCTCGCATGAGCGTGGGAGCCTCTGAGAGCCACAGATGGAGGTGTTCACATCTTCTTGCAGGTTTTTCCTCCAGGAACCCCAGCGGACACTCCCCAGGAAGACAGGAAGCCTGGAGAAGATCCCGGGAAAGCATCCCCCAGTGATGCCAAGCTTCACCCTCTCCTGCTGCCTCTATCTCCCCTAGGGAGCAAAGGCCTTCATTTGCTTGGGAAGTGCATCTAATCTGGCAGCCAGAGGGCACAGTGGGAATTCCTGCGGCTAAGAGAAGGTAGGAGGAGAAAAAAGTAGCTGTTACCCCAGTGGGAGGGGTGGGCACAGAGCAAGGTCTGGCAGACAGCTGGCAGGGTGCCCGGTAATTCTGAGTGTCTAGAGCACCACAGGTTGCCACAGCAACCGCAAACCTCAACACAGCCAGATTCTCGCTAGATTTACGTGAACCCTCCAACTAATGCCTGCAGAAGTCAAAGCATGCTCATCTCCAAGCTTAAACACCACTGGCCTCTGTATCTACTATCCTACAGGATGTGTATGACTTCTAACTAAAAATTCTGAGGCATGCAAGAAGGCCAGAGCAAGCACAGTAGGAGGTGCCACAGCAGTCATCAGAGCAAGGTGACACAGCCAGGACGGCAGGGACTGGAAGATGGGTCACGCTGAACGCAAAAGAGATGGGGGAGGAAAGGAGTATCCAGGAGCTAGGGAAAGCCAGGTCCTGGCTGGAATGTGCCCTGCTGTCCCCCTTCCTCACTCGGAGAGCTCCACCACCAACCCTGCCACTGCCTCCCTGGAGCTCCCCGCCCCTCTCTCCCCGCCCCTCTATCCTGAGACTCCATCTCTCATCAAACATCCTGAAGAAACAAAATTCAAGTGGGTGAGAATGGTAACGGCCTGTGCCATGGCCTTCAGCAGCAGTCACAACCGTCTGTGAGTGTCTCCTTGCGTTTCAGATCTCAGCCAGGCGGCTGGCCATCTTAGAGTGGATTTTGGATACAGTAGTTCTCCAGCGGTGACAAGGCCAACAGCTGCCAGAGCTTTCCTTGATCAGGATATAGGCTGAACAAAATCTGTAACAATCAGAAACGTTGAATGACGGAGGTGTGGTATGAGAGCAGTAAGGTGTAAATCATTTTGATAACAGTTGAAAACAGATGTGATGATGGGGCTACTGTGTGTATCCAGTACGTGCCAGCTTACTCTGAATAGCTTTGTCTTAAATATTATAATATTCTGATTCATTACAGCGTTCAGCTACAATGGGCCCTGATTATTGATATCTGCCAAATTTGAGGATTAAATACCTGGTCATAAAATTAAATCATCAAAGAGGGATAAATGTAGTTTTCTCACAAGGGAGAATAAAGGAGTATGACCCCTGTGATGGTTAGAGCATGTGTTTGTGGTAGCAGGTGTTTGTGAAATTTGCAAAGCACTTTATATACCATCAAAAAGTAAATTAAACTGATGATAACATGAGATTATAGAAGTTCAAATCATTCCTCAAATTCTATTTTGGATATCTCCACAAATCACCTAAACCCCATCTCACAAAATAAGGCTGAAGACTGGACACAGAGCTCAAGTCAGCTCTTGGGGACCAGGGGAGACCTGGCCCACCCTGCCCAGTTCCTTTGAAATCCCAGAGCACCTGCCAGGCCCTGCTGAGCAGCGGGGCTTCAGAAACACACATTCATGTGAGTAGGAAGTGGGGAAGCAAATTGGTAGCCAAAAATATCAAATCGTGATGCTTTCAGAGCTCAATGTAATTGGTTTTCCATTTCTAGCATAGGTTTCCTTTCTCTGGGTCACAGACCTCCTCCCTCATGGGTTGGTTATTAAGAAGTTGACTGTACTCAGCTCAATGCAATCAGCACTGACTTCGTACACCACCCTGCTGTCCTCATGTCGCAGCTGAGAGCGGACCCAAGGCCACAGACATTCCTGCACGCACACAGAGCCACAACACACATGCCACGCGTGCAGCTCACGAAACAGCCAGCAACAGCCACACGTCTCATGCACAGGGGACCCTGTCACCAGGGCAGGCTGCATGGGAGAGCACACCCCCCAGGCTGGTGCACATCATGGAACACAGCTCAGACCCACCCTTGCCCACAACCACAGTCACACCCCCATCACAGCAGCACCTACCACCCACTGTGGTCTCCCAACAACTGCCCATGCACACCATCTTAGAGCAACATTCAAAAGTGGCACTCACCCAAAACAACTCCGCAAAGCACAGGCACAACCTATCATGGCCACTGACCACAACCTACACAGCTCACACAGGTGCACACACACAGACATAGAGCAGGCACAGGGGACCACACACCCACATGCAGACACGAAGACACACAGCCACAGACAGGAGACCATACACCCACCTGCACACACACAGACACACAACTAGACAGGGGACCACACACCCACTCATTGGGCAAATGTATTTTGAGTGCCACTATGTGACCCTGGCTCAGGCTACATCAGGCCACAAAGCACACCAAGGTTGGCAGTGGGACCCATGACTATCACCTCAGAGGGCACAGAGGTGTCTCTGCAGCCCTGGCTTCCTGCTCAGGCTCCTGTGCCTTTCCCCTGAGGGGTCCATCTGCTGGGACCCCTCCAATGAAGAACAGCACCACCCACTGCCATGGGCTTACCAGAGCGGCCCTCGCCCTCCCCTCGTTCCCACACCCTGTTCCCTACAAGGGCATCTCACGTTGGTTTGGCTCCAGAATGAGTCTGTTGTGAATGTTCATGTATTTGAAAGGATGGAGATGTCTGGGCAAATAAAATCAGGGACACCTCCTCAGACGGGACAAACCTCAGAACTTCAACACTCACCGCTGGGCAGAGGCCCAGGGCACAATCTCAAAGGGGCGCTGAGACACTCTGGGCTATCCACGATCTCCAGATGTGTCCCAACACACATGAAGAGTGCTACTGTCCAGGGCTGAACAGGGAAGTGATAAGCCACTCGAGGGGGAAGGGAGCCCCACAGCCAGCTACCCGGCCTTCCACATGGCAACACCATGCTGCCCGGTTTCTGCTGTGTGACTGGGACCACAGCAGAGGAGCACAGCTGGAGCCCTTGACCCCCTCAGCCCACTGCCCCACAACCCTCAGCATCTCCTCCAAAGACAGTCAGAGAATCAAGTGAAGAGGGCCAGGCACTGAGCCCCACACCTCAGGTTCCCCCTGCTATACAGCCAAAGGCACACAGGGCTTCCACTGACCCAACAGTAGTGCTGGGGCAGCTACGGTACTCACAGAACACAGCACCACAAAGACAAACAGGCCCGTGACTTTCAGCCACTGCACACAGCGCCTGCAAGAGAAAAGGTAGGGTCTTAGTGGCAAGGGCAGCAGTCCTGTTGCCCAGACTCAGACACTTTTCTGCAGCCTTGAGTAACTTCCATCTCAAAGCATGTGTTTCGAATTATTTCCATAACGTGATATGAGGGAGAACACCCTCATATCAGTGACCAGTAAACCTACAGCCCCATCCAAAGAAGCATGGTGGAGGTTCCAGAGGAGAACATAGTTAACCAAAGTGTTTGCACATAGCTTGTTGTTGGGGAAACGAAAGTTCAAGATTTGAGACTTTGTGATAGCTGTTTAAAGGCTCCCGTTTCCTGGAAAAAAAGTAAACTGAATGCCTTATCTTGTCTCTCTGATTCATATTTATCAATTATTTTCCCCTAAGTTTTCTGAAAGGTAGGAATACAGATTCGATCATCAAATACAAAAACAAATAACTTAAGAAAGAAATTGCTATGCCGTTACTGGTTGTACCAGCAGAATCTCTTAAGAATTCCTTAGGCAATAACTTAATTAACCATCAAGCCACACACTCAGCCCCTACCAAGGACTTCCAAAGCCATTCCGGCCCCCTCACCATTACCCATTTCTTAACCATGACCCCCAGGCCCTACGTGAACCTGGGCCTGGCCTGCACTCTGCTGCCCTTCCGTCCCACCAACGTCCTTGCTGCTCCCAGACCGGACCACAGGGCCTTTGCCTGCCGGGATGCTCCCTGACTGCAGTCCTCCTGACATGCCCATCTCTGCTCACTCAGCAGCCAGACCCCATCGCCCAATGGCACCATCACCGCCCAGTCCAGGTTGTGCTCTCCCACCGGCTGCTCCGTGAGGGCAGGCACTAGAGCGTTTTTGCTTTGTCCCCACACATGGAAGGATGCTGGTTCATAGCCCATGCTTGATGTATGTGTGTAGAATGAAATAAGAAACTTTATGTTGGAACATCTTTTTAATACTCTCCTCAGTTAAGTTTCATCTGTCTTTGAAAACCTTCTTTCTGATCCTTTGAAAATGGTAAAATCTTGTTTTGCATTCTCTTAGATTTAATGAATTTGATGAATAATCAGTTCACGATTCCCAATTATGATTCAACAGCTCCTACTTAAATAGGAATCAAAATGACATTTCTTTTTAAAGCATGAAGCATTAATTGAGCTATTCTAAATACAAATTTCTTTCTACGTAACTGACATCTGCAGCAGAGCTGACAACCCAAAATAAAAGGTTTTTTACAAGATTCTTCACTGATCACGCATGGTACTTTTTAGACATGTTATAAAGAATGGCGCTAACGTCTTCTAGTTCAGTGGCAAGCTCAAAGGCAAATATTCCATGAATCATAGAAGATAAAACAAGTACTGAATGCAAAAGTCTCAAATGTACTTGATTCTATTTTTCCATGTTGTGGGACAGCTGAGGACACGGCATCCTCAGGAGTGGTTACCCATCCAGCTGGGAAAAGGCATGAACAGTGTCAGCGTTTGCCATCTTGTTGACCCATGGTGCCAGAACCCCACTCACACAATTTCACCTAACTCACATAATCTCATATCGGATTCATTGGCCAAATGTTTATTGCACCCACGAGGGGGGCTGAGACCCCTTCTTCTCATCAGGAAGAAGCTACAGGCGGTTGAGAGTCACAGTGGGAAGAGACAGCTCCATGTCAAGCAGCAATGTGGGGGATCTAGGGTCGAATCCCTGCCCCTTGTCTTGGCTCAGTGTGGCCTTGGGCAAAAGCCTTACCCTCCTTGAGGTACCCTCCGTGTACCTCCCAGGATTGTTGGGAAGATGTATAGGATAGCGGATCCCTACGCACCGCGGGGAGTCTGAGGCGGGCCTCTTCGCACCCCAGGAGGTGCACTTGGAGCGTGCAGGCGGGTACACTTCCAACCAACTGCGAGCATCTTCAGAAAAGACTGGTCCCCACACACAGAGACACGGTGACGCTAATATTTGATGACTGAGTAGTGTTTTTTCACTTCTCTAGGGCTTTCACACATATTATCTTAGTGTAGGCCCGTGAGAGGCCACAGAGCCAGGAGGGCACCACGCCACAGGGCACAGTCGCGTGGCCAGGCAAGGCCCTGCGATGGGCGCTCAGCGACTTCAGGTCGGACCAGAATGGAAGCCCACTGGTCCTGGCTCCCAAACCTTGTTCTGTCCTGGAAATGATGCTTTCAAACATGTCCCTCTCCAAAGAACCCTTTCAAATGAATGGGCGCATGGGAGGAAACCCATTAGTCAAACAGGCCAGTAAGGTGAGAGCGTTACTGCCCGCGCGCACCCTCGGCCTCCCATGCATGCGCGCCCTAGGCCTACACACGCATGCGTACTCCCACTTCCACGCCCGCCGTCCCCCTACGCATGCGCATCCCCTCCCCACCCACTGCTCCCGTAGGCATGTGCACCATCCACTTTCTCTATGCAACTCTGCTTCCCCAAGCATGGCTCTGTATGTGCCCCGGACAAATGCTTACACATTAATGGTTTTCCAACGGATTGTAAGTTCTAAAATGTTTCCAGCCTTAACCGCACCCCTCAGGCTGTGCACTGGGCCAGACCCACTCCTTCGTCAATAACTACAAAGGTATATCAAATTCCAAAACGCCACGGGGACGCCTGAAGCAAACAGATTCTATTTGCAAACCTAATGGCCATGAAGACCCCAGCCACACAAGTAGGAAGGAAAGGAGTGTACTGTGTCAATCATTTAGGTTTGTCCTCTCCGGCGCTGCATGATTTGCGGGCCATCTTAAATGTCTCCCTAGGCCCAGGTAAAAATAAATCACCTTGGAGGAAAAGTGCAGCCTGGCCAGATGAGACAAAACTCATCCTCTTCTTCACGCTGCTGGTTTGAAAGATGGAGGGGGCATGCAGGACGCGATGTGCGGCCGCCGCTGCTGCCAGGGTGGGCACCCCAAGTCCACCTACCTCAGCTTGGAAAGACGGAGTCGGATGTGCGGGCTGTCCAGAAGGTCTCCCTTCTCGGAGGAGGCAGATGCAGACAGACCAGACACCTCCCTGCTTAGCAGGTATCTTCGCTCCCAGTCAGCAGAGCTGTCTTCCCAAGACTCTTCAGCAGTGATGAACTCCGGATGGTAAACAGGTATGCACCGTGACCTGGAAAGCAAGAGAGGTGTGGTTATCTCTCCTAAATAGTAATGGCTGCAAAGCAAGCTTTCCTCTGAGTTCTGTGTGAAATGGCACCGAATCAACCCTGGTCTTTCAAAGGACCACAGACAGTGGTGCGCTCTCATACTGGTGGGAATGGTTTTTTTTGTGACCTCATGGAACACTTAGGTCAAAGAAAATTTTCTGGAGTCACTAAAGTCTTCAAAATGAATTGTGGGCCTTCAAGAAACCAGCTTTTTCTGAGTTTGGGACTTTCCAAGAAAGCTGTTTCTGGCTCAGACCACTTCCCGCTGATTTCAGTGTTTGCTTTTTCACTGCACGCGCTCCAGTAGTCAATACCTAGATCTACAAGACTTGTCCAGGGTGAGTGGTGTCAGTTTTTCCTCCTCTGTGTAGATCTCTTTCTGCAGTGGAGCTGTAGGGAAGGTGGCCTACCTGGCTTCCCACACAACATCCACAGAAGCATGAGCAGGAAGAGGGAACATTCGTACCTGACTATACAGGCCAAAAATGGGGCCTATATCTAGATGACTCAAGGGCAATCATAAACTTTTCTCAGAATTACTTGAAAACACATCCTTTTACTTTTGGGGTTTTTGTTGTTGTTGTTTTGTTTTGTTTTTTGAGACAGAGTCTTGCTCTGTCACCCAGGCTGGAGTGCAGTGGCGCAATTTCAGCTTACTGCAACCTCTGCCTCCCAGGTTCAAGCAATTCTCTGCCTCAGCCTCCCCAGTAGCCGGGCTTACAGGCACGCACCACCACGCCCAACTAATTTTTGTGTTTTTAGTAGAGATGGGGTTTCATTATGTTGGCCAAGCTAGTTTCGAACTCCTGGCCTCAAGTGATCTGACTGCCTTGGCCTCCAAAAGTGCTGGGATTATAGTCATGAGCCACTGTACAGAGCCTCCATTTACTTTTGGTTGAATCCCTGACCTTCTGATCAGTTTCTTCAGTTTAGATGCGCTTGACTCTTAAAAGGTTGTACCAAAAGCCAGAATTTTCCTGTATCATATAGAATATTCATGGGATCACAATACTGATGTTAACAGATGTGATCTGTGATACATTAGAATGGAGCCAGCTCAATGGGACATTGTGATTCTCCTGAACACTTATGACTGCTTTAGAAGTGGTTCACAAGGAAAAAATGTTATTCAGGAGGAGAAGCCCAGAGATGCCAATTAGGCTGTGTATAACCAATGTGTAGCAAGATAACACGTGACTTTGAAAATAGTCGATAATCCTATCAATTTTGTGACTGGAAAATGCTCAGGTGTGTGAGAATATCGCACCAACTGCTGAAAAAAAACACAACTGTAACAAAATTGCAACAAAAAAAAAACCTTATAAGAAGACAGAGGAAAGCAAGTTAATGTCATTGCCTTCTAGAGCAGTGCTGTGTAACAGAACTTTCTGTGGTGATAGAAATGTTCGCTTCCCTGTCCAATATGGCAGCCACGTGTGCTATTTGTCACTTGAAGTGTGGCTAGTGCAACTGAAGAAGTGAATTTTTAATTTTAATTAATTTAAATTTAAATAACCATCTGTGAAGAGTGGCTACCAGTTGTCTGTTCAGATACAGGGCATGCTCTGACCTTTGTACCACACATTCCTGCTCTCAACACCCTTAAAAGAATACTTCTGAAAATATGTAAATCAATGGATATTATCCTAATAAGCCATTTGATCAAATTAAAACTACAACAAAATAAAGTTGATAAAAGTAAAGCATGAAAAAGACATTCCTACCACCAATACCTTAATTAGCTTCACGTAAAAAGAGAAAAGGAAAACGTTTTGTAAGCAAAGCTGACCCATGTTCTACTCCCTTGAAATGGTTTTTGTGACATGAGGCCCCAGCTCATCTTCCCAGGGCGTGTCTCTGGTCTGCATGCCATAAAAAATGCTTACACATTAATGGTTTTCCAATGAATTGCAAGTTCTAAAATGTCACAGGCCTTCACAATTTACCAAGTAATTCAAGAGAAAGCATTAAGGGAATAGGTGTGTAAAGTCTTTGTCTTAAAAGTTATTGATTAGGAGCAATGGAGGAGAATTAAGTTATCCCCCAGTAGAGAAGCTTGAAACAGCTGGGTCAGTGGAAGTGCCTCAGCTTACACTCCTTACCCATCCAGTCACTGAAGGGCTGGTGGCAGGGACTGTACTAGGTGCCAGGATGTACGATGAAGAGGGGACAGGCTCGCTGACATAACCATAGATAGCACAAGGGCTAGTTTGGAAGTAAGGGCATGAATGTAGTGTTTGAGAGCACAGGAGAAGCACTGATTCTTGGCGGGTGGAGCAGAGACAACTAAGGGTTCTCAAAGGAAGTGACATTTGAATGCCCTTGACAGGAGTAGGACTGACTGCCCTGGAGAGCCAGAGAGGGAAGGAGTTTCCTCTAGTCAAGGGCTTCATGTGAACAAATCATCCCTGCACTGAGAAATGATAAATCCAGATGCCTGCATACCATCCAAATCCCGCGAGCCAGAGTATTTGGAGGCTGAGGACAGGAATGCACATGGCATGCAAGCACCCCTAAAGTGCGAAGCCCTGTTCCCTGCTCTGGCTGCAGACTGGGCTGGGGAGAGAGGCGGCAGCTCCTCAGAAGCTCAGAGGTGAGTGAAGGAGACACAGCAGCCCGCCTGTCAATGCAGGTACACACCATCAGTGGGCAGGGAAAGGAGAATCCATGATGTGAAATAGGTGATTCAAAATCAAAGCTGTTGAAACTTTAAATTATTTTGAGTCTTAAAAGAATGCGATTATGGGATGAGTCACATAAGAGGCAGCTGTGGCCTTCTTTTCTCTGATTATAGATTTGCCTTTTTCCTTACCTACATTGTTTTGTAAAATTTTGTAAAAGACTTAACGGGCACCAGAGAAGACCCCTTCCCTCTTCACTGTTGATCTTCATTGACAGATTAACTTCCTTCTTTCTTCTCTCACACAAAGACCTCATGACTATCACATTGTCTAACATGGAATGTCAAATATACTCTTTTAAATTGGGGGGGAGGAAGCTGTAACTAATCAAATTGTTGTAACTCATAAACCAGCCATGTATGGAAAATGTAGTCCTACATTTCTTTGTTTTCTGCCTATATGGATAAGAATAAGGCTTTAACTTTTCAGCTTTTGAGCACTGATCCCATTCCTTTGGATTCTATGTTTCCCAAATGGCTATCCTCAGCTTTGTGCTTGAATAAATAATTTTAAACTGGGTTCTGATATTTTTTATTATTTCAGGTTGACAGTAACAATGTCACCAAGTTTTCGATGTGCAAGGAGCCAGGAAACATGGAGCAGGAGGCTCAGGTTTCTGGTGGTTTGTTTGCAGGAAGAAAAGAAGATGAGGCTGCAGGCCTGGCCCAAGGCCCTTCATCCCAGAAGGAAGCATCTGTAACTTACCATCCAGGTCAGCTCTCCTCAGGCAATTCCAGAACCACCCTGATTTGTGCCCAAAAAGGACCTGCAAGTTTGCAGGAAATCGAGTTTTCTTGTGAAACACATATACAGGGTTTCTCAACTTCATCACTACTGACATTTGTGCTGGATAATTCTTTGTGGTGGGGGCTGTCCTGTGCATTGCAGAATGTTTGGAGCATCCCTGGCCTCTACCTTTAGATGCCAGAAGCATCTCAGCCCTCAGCGTGACAACCAAAAGTGTCTCCAGACAATGCCAACCTCACCTCTAGCTGAGAAACCCCAGCCTGGTAAGATAGCCCGTCAGAGCTTTGTGCATGCATGAGCGTGCGTGTGTGCTGTGCAGTTGCTGCAGGGTTACGCTCAAGGCCATCTGGAAACTAATATCCACAGAATATAACCACCAGAATCATAAACATCTACTACAATAAATTGTCAAGGATCTGGCAGAGGTTAAACACGTCCAGTAAAAATTTGTATCTCAAGAAGTTCTCCAGCATACGTACGAAGTGCAATGCTCAGAAACTCTTACTTTCATATGAGGGGGAAAATATCTCACCCTTTCTCCTGTAAGGAATTCCTCAGCAAAGGAGTGTTTTCTGTAAAGCAGGAATCTTTAGACCTAGAGCTGGACATCTGGGGTAAAGGAGAGTGAGACCTGAAAGAGACAGGGAAGGAAACAGAATCACCAACACAGAAATAATGAATGTGTTCCCAGCACTTGGGCGCTAGATTCAAGAATGTGCCCAAGATTCAGTGATAAATCTTACAAGGAAATTTGCCTAAGGGTCTGTCTGAATTGTAAAAAGCTGAAGTTTTAGAAGACACCATAAGAAAGACCTCTCCTCCCCAACTCAATTGAAAATGCATAGCAGAAACTCGCACAGGAGACCAAATACTATGGGGATGACACTTTCAGGCTCACTTTTGCATTAGCAGGAGATTCAGGCCACCTTTGCTATTTCATGCAGAGCTTCTCATCAAGAAAAACATTCAGAGGGATGGGCGCGGTGGCTCACGCCTGTAATCCCAGCACTTTGGGAGACTGAGGCAGGTGAATCACAAGGTCAGCAGTTCAAGACCAGCCTGGCCAACATGGTGAAACCCTATCTCTACTAAAAAAAAAAAATTTAGCCAGGCATAGTGCTGGAGACCTGTAATCCCAGCTACTCCGGAGGCTGAGGCAGAGAATTGCTTGAACCCGGGAGGCAGAGGTTGCAGTGAGCCAAGATCGCGCCATTGCACTCCAGCCTGGGTGACAGAGCGAGACTCTGTCTCAAAAAAAAAAAAAAAAAAAATTCAGAGTCTCATTGGCCCTTTTGTAGGCAGAAAATTCTATTTCCTAAAATCACAAGCAGTTCACATTTAAAATATCCTAATGGTGTCCATTGGAAGACCAATCAGCAAAAGTCAGGACCAAGGGGTTGGAATGAAACGACAATCAGAATGGCAAGGAGGAAGCTCTCCAAGAACAGCAGCCACAACTGAAGCAAAGGTTTGCAACTGGGCAGGATGGTCCTCCACCACAATGGCTTGCCTGCCATGTGGAAAGACCACCATAAATATATCATTCAAATCAGGAGTTTGTGGAAAAGGAAGTAACTGTGCAGCCACAACTAAGTCCACCGGCATGTATGGTCACCCTCATTAAAGGACACATGTTAAAAGACAACCAGCTTTCCATGAGAAGTTGTAGGAATAATTTTCGTTCCTGATCACTGAGAATATGTCATTTTATATGCTGATGCATTGCCTTTCTTACAGGATCCCAGGCCAGGTAGAGATGCTGTAGATGCTATGAAACATTCAGCTGGGGAAATAACAGTAATTCTTTCTGATCACAAATGCACAACAAAGGAAGAAATTTTAAGAAAAATATTTTTGCTTGCTTCCTTCTCATTCAAGCATTCACCTGTGAGATAGACAATAAGACTTCTGTGGATGAGTAAAACATGGGCCCCTGAGTTGTGTCTAACACCAGCACCATGTCTCTGGGAAGTCAGAAAAGGAGTCTGCCTGGGGCCAGTGAGTATCCGCTGGGCGTCATCTCTGGGCAGCACTGGGCCACTTCGCATGGAGAACACAGGTGACTGAGAGGACTCTCCTCAGAGGCTTAACGGCCAGTAGAGGTCAGCATGGCAGGAAAAATAATTATAAAGTAGGTGCATTAACTTTGCCAGATGAAGGTAGAGAGATTTCGAAGAATCTCTCTGCCCGAGAGATTTAATAATTAGCATGCTTTTAGCTGCTCAAACTGGCTTACAGTTGAGATCCTCCTGCCCCTGTTTCCCATATCTATAAATCTGTAACTGTAACTCCCTAGGCACATTTAGAAAATGTCACAGTGAGTGGACCAAACAACCAGATGTTTTCTGATGCTCCCTGGGATGGTCTAGGAGAGCTGAGTGTTACGAAGACGGTGACCTCCCTCACGTTATTTGACCCTGGGCTTCCATTTTCTCAGTCATGCAATGTAGATTAAAAGAAAACAAGGCCGAGCATGGTGGTTCAAACCTATAATCCCAGCAAGGTGGGAGGATTGATTGAGGCCATGAGTTCAAGACCAGCCTGGGCAACATAGCAAGACCCCATCTCTGTGGAAAATAAAAATAATAAAAAATTATCCTTTGGGAGGCCGAGGCGGGTGGATCACAAGGTCAGGAGATCGAGACCATCCTGGCTAACACAGTGAAACCCCGTCTCTACTAAAAATACAAAAAATTAGCCGGGCGTGCTAGCAGGTGCCTGTAGTCCCAGCTACTTGGGAGGCTGAGGCAAGAGAACAGCATGAACCACCCGGGAGGTGGAGCTTGCAGTGAGCAGAGATCACGCCACTGCACTCCAGCCTAGGTGACAGAGCGAGACTCCGTTTCAAAAAAAAAAAATTATCTGGGCGTAGTGTTGCACACTTGTAGTCCTAGCTACTTGGAAGACTGAGGCAGGAGAATCACTTGAGCCCAGAAGGTCAAGGCTGCAGTGAGCTATGATGGAGCCACTGCACTCCAGCCTGGAGGAGACCCTCTCGCTTTAAAAAAGAAACAAAAACCCTTGGTTTTCTTACATTAACTAAAGAGATGTAAATGGAAAACATAAAGATAGATTGTGGATATTGATTCACTAAGGTTCATTAGACTGTGAGCTCCTTAAGAATGGCTGCCATGTTTTCATCTTGTTTTATTTGGTACTGTAAGTGGCACCCAGTTCAAAGTAAGTTAATAAATACTCAATAATGAGCCAGGCACAGTGGCTCACACATGTAATCTCAGCACTTTGGGAGGTCAAGGTGAGTGGATTGCCTGAGCCTAGGAGTTCACGACCAGGCTGGGCAACATGGCAAAACCCTGTCTCTAAAAAAATTCAAAAATTAGCTGGGTGTGGTGGTGCACTCCTATAGTCCCAGCTACTGGGAAGGCTGGTGGAAGGATTGATTGCTTGAGCCTGAGAGGTCAAACCTTCAATGAGCTGAGGTTGTGCTACTGCATTCCAGCCTAGACAACAGACCAAGACCCTGTCACAAAAACAAATACATACATACATACATACTTAATAATGAATGGGTTAAAACCTAGTAATCATAGCTTTTTTGCATGAGATTGGCTTTTTAACTCAAATAAAACAAGTTTTCTAAATCATTAAATCAGTAATGTTTATAGACTCAATACTGACCCTCTGATGAGAGGACAGTGCTCAGGAGAGTGGAGGCGCTATTGCTCCTTGGAAAGCATGACCCATGGGGTCTCAAAACAGCCCACAGCAGCACCACATTGCACAATGTGGAGGATTTACCTTCTTGCCACTAAGAAGGAAAATTAGAAATGGGGAAAAATCCAAAGTCCATTTTATCTTCTCTGTGGTGGCCATATCTGGCTGATTTTTATTACTGTTTAACATTTACATTTATGCACTTTGTGTACACAAAGTATTTTATAATTGTAGTTAAGCATATAGGTAATTGTTTCTGAGCTTTTTTATGTAATTATATTTCTAAAAATCCAAAAATAAAATGAGTTTCACCAGGAAATTTCCTAAAGAGACTTTGGGCTATTCCAAGTTAAACTTAACACCATCCAGATACCATTTTCAATGTTCCAAATCCATTCCTCTCTGCAAATAGGGGAAGCACCAAGGAGGCCTTGGGGCCCTGTTGCTTGATAGAATCCCTGGCCTGTGACCCAGAGAGCTCACAGATCACATGTAGAGAAGATGCAGGATTGCCCAAAAACATTTTCCAGAGGTTGAAAATAAAAATGGTGGTCCACAAAGCTGAAAGCCCAATTTTTTCTCCTTTTGACTTCAATAAGGTAGAAAATATTGATGAGATCTATATTATTTCTGACTTTTCCTCTTCTGAAAAAAGAAATCCCACTGACATTTTTCTGACTTCACTCTAAGACTGGGCACTGTCTAGTTTTACTAATTTCCACATTGTCTGATTTCCCCATGTCTCAACAAACTCTGTATACACATTTACAAAATCCCTATGTGCCTATACATTTATAAGCATTCATATGCTTATAAATGCCTATACATTTATACTTATTGTAAAGGAAATTACAGAAGATAACACATAAAACAACTGCAACTGTACATAATTCTATAATTCAGAGATACCCAATGTTAACATTTAGAGAATTTCCTTTCAATGTTTTTTTCCTACATATAAATGAATATTTTTAGGTCAGATTCACACATATGAGTGCAGAGACACACATTCACGCATACACATATTCACATATACAAATTGCCTTGTTCTCTAATTGTTCAGCTCAGCTATCTCATTAGCATTTCACAGGTTATCACATATTAGCTATTCTTCTACAATGTGATTTTTAATGTCAGCCATCATATTCCATTACATGGATCATCAAATTATGCCTGACCATCTGTCTGTTGATGGAAATTTAGGGGATTTCTGGTTTTTTACCTGGGTAAATAACAAACACTATGTGAGTCCTGGTAGATAAGTCTTTGTGTGTGCCTTTAATTATTTCCTTAGGATAGATTCCCAGAAGTGAGGTCACTGGATCAAGAAGTTTCTTGGTGCCCATGGTCCTTTTGCTGGAATAGAGCCTGTCCCCATTACTCCACGATTCAGTTACAGGCAGGAACTGCTATCCCCACCAGTCCTGGGTATTAGCCATGTTTAAAATCCTCAAACAGTAAGTTTTAAACAGCCAGAATTGATGGATCTGAGGCAGATCCACCATTGTCAAGAACCCTTGCTACCATGATTATAAATAAGACAGGTTCATGCCAGACTGTGAGATGGAAACGGTTTCTTGCCCATGCCTCTGCCTCTTCTGCCCTCTTCTTCAACAGTTTCCTCATATCTAGATCCCTTGGTTCTTTCTAGATCAAAACACTTAACAGTCCTATGACGCTTATATTGTCATATTGACAAAAAAGGAGCTAAAAAATGTTGAAAATATTGAGTACCTAACATATGAACACTTCTAAGAGAATTTACATTTTTAAAGGCCAAAAAAGAGACAATGGTTAGTGCAAATGACAGTTTGGGGAGTTGGTGATTGGGGTACCAGGGATGGAGGAAGAGGTTTGCCCTCAGTCATTTCTTAGGCCCCGTGCCACATAGGCACCATTTATGCAGCCATTGCTGAGGTCAGTTCTGCTGGACAAGATGATACAGAGCCAGTAACAAGGAATGCAAAGTTCTTTCACTGCCTTAACCTGTGCATGACCAAATTCACATCCACAGATTCTCCAAGGGATGTCTGCTCAAGTCATATGCAGGCTCTTTCCCAGGCACCACTCAGGAAGACCATAGAGCAGGCAGGAAGGTCGAGAGCCAAGGGCTCAGGACAGAGGCCAGGTGGCAGATGGCATCAGCCATGCAGAGCCCTGTAGAAGAGCTGCTGGGAGTGGGACCAGCCTGGGAGTTGGGACCAAGATAAATCAAGAGAGGGCCAGACTGGGAGTGGGACCAAAATAAATCAAGCAGAAGTCAGAGGGCAGGAAGGCAGCTGGTGGTCCCTCTACACCCAGGTCAGGAGGTCTGTAATGGGAAGGACCCCAGTGGTTGGTAACATTGGAGATCAGCTGTGGGAAAACCAAGCTGAGCAATGAGGTCTTCTCTGTAACAGAGCCTAAGCAGCAGTGACCAGGAGGGGTCCCTCATGGGAAGTATCTCCAGGGCAAGAGACAGGCTGCAGACAGCAGAAGCGGGTTTAGGCCTTCTACTTGGGGCCCTTCACTCTCTGTCCCAATTACTTGACAGTGTCTCTCAAGTATCCTGTAGACAAAAGGCCTTTTCCCCACCATATTATTACCAGGATTTTATTTGATGAGTATTAATAACAACCATGGTCATTTAAGCGAGTACCTTCTATGTTAGGCTCTTGCTGAAGCTATCGCCTTTCTTATCTCATTTAACCCTCATGATAACCCTGAAGGTTATCTTCATTTTAAAAGGAGCAAGTGAGACTCAGGATAGGCTCCCAGCTGCTGAGGGCAGGGCCAACATGTGTCCAGCACCCGATGCCATCCCCCAGCCCTTCCCTCCCACCAGGAGGCAACACATCCCAGCCTGAGGACTGTGCCAGGCATGGTACCCTCTGTACAGATGTACTCTACATGGAGCAGCAGTCATGGGGAGCCACAGCAAGCCAGCAGAGCCCAGCCCTCCTGTAACCCCCTCTGCCCAGCAGGCTGACTAGCAAAGTTTCACCTCTCTGTTTCTTTCTCTCTTTCTCTATCCCTATCTCCTCCCTTCTCTATTTCTCTTTCTGTATCCCTATGTACTCTTCTCTCTTCTCTCTTTCTCTCTCCCTGTCTCTGACAGGGACTCTTGTTTGTGGCCTGTTTTCATCCTGGCTTCACTGACCCAAGCTACCTTTCCAGGAGGAAAAAGCAAACTAGCAGGCAGTGGTAAGGCTAGGTTTACCCCAAAAGCAACCATGCAGAACACAGCCAAACATGTTTCCCATGGACAGAAGGCAGATCTGAGGAAGAAACATGAGTGGGGAAGCTGCCAGCTCTCATGGGCAATTTTTCAGAAGGCTTGGAAGGAGACTATGATTCCTCACCCGTGTATAGTCAGAGCCTGTGGGAGTCTGGCATCATTCTATATGAGCAAGGTCAGCCCTTTAAGTGTAACGTAACAGAAAAAAATACAGTGCAAAGTTCAGCACAGCTTTGCATAGTGGCCCTATGCAAACATTTTCAGGAGATAGAGTCACAGAACAGGGAGAGTACAGATTCACAGACTTCTCAGGAAAGAGATTATGGGTAAAGATAGACCACAGTCCATCTAAGGCACCAAGGAGAAGTCTGAATGAGACTCTTTGGGAAATTAAAATATTGAAAGGTATACTGAAGAACTGAAAAAAACACAAACATGATCAAGCAAGATGCATGCTCAGAAAACATCTGAGAAGACTGTAAGCACTCACCTCATGCTGGTCTCTAGGTTCAAGGCACACCCAGCCAATTATGAAGGATTGACCCAGCACAAAGCCAGTTGGCAAAATGGAAAATTAACTAAACAAATTCAGTGTAAATGGACTAAGCTCTCCAATCAAAAGGCAGAGAGTGGCAGAATGGATTTTAAAACACACACACACACACATACACACAGTTCAATTATATGCTGTCTACAAGAGATTCACTGTAGATCAAAAGACACAAATAGGTTGAAAGTGAAAGGATGAGGAAATATATTTCAATGCAAGTAGTAACCAAAAGAGAGTTGGGGTGGCTATCTTTATATAAGACAAAATAGACTTTAAGACAAAAACCGTTAAAAGAGGCAAAGAAAAATATTATATAATGATAAAAGAGTCAATTCCCAAGAAGTTATAACAACTACAAATAATATGCACCAAATATTAGAGCTCCAAAATATATGATGTGAACACTGACAGATCAGAAGGGAAAAATCGCTCTACCATAATGGTTGAAGACTTCAATACTCCACTGGTAATAATGGATAGTATAGCCAGACAGAAGATCACAGTAACAAAACAGAAGACGTGAACAACATTATAAACCAATTGGACCTAACAGACATATACAAAACACTCCACCCAACAATAGCAGAATACACTTTTATCTAATGTGCACATGAAACTTTTTCCAGGATAGACCATATGTTAGGTCACAAAATAAGTTTTAACAATTTTTAAAAGTTTGAAGTAATGCCAAGTATCTTTTCCAATCATAATAGGAATGAACTGGAAATCAATAACAGAAGGAAAATTGGAAAATTCACCAAAATGTGGAAATTAAACAACATACTCTTAACCAATCCATCAAAGGAGGAATTAGAAAACACCTGTTATGGGCTGAACTGTGTAGCTTTGAAATTCCTATGTTGAAGCTCTAACCCCTAGTACCTCACAATGTGTGAATGTGTTTGGAGATGAGGTCTTTCAGGAAATGATTAAGTTAAAATGAAGCCATTCGGATGGATCTAAACCCAATCTGACTAGTGTCCTTATAAGAAGAGGAAGTTTGGCCAGGCGCGGTGGCTCACGCTTGTAATCCCAATGCTTTGGGAGGCAGGGCAGGTGGATCACAAGGTCAGAAGTTCAAGATCAGCTTGGCCAACATGGTGAAACCCCATCTCTGCTAAAAATAAAATAGCCAAGTGTGGTGGCACGCACCTGTAATCCCAGCTACTTGGGAGGCTGAGGCAGGAGAACTGCTTGAACCCAAGAGGCAGAGGTTGCAGTGAGCCAAGATTGTGCCACTGCACTCCAGCCTGGGTGACAGAGAGAGACTTCATCTCAAAAAAAAAAAAAAAGAGGAAATTTGAACACACAAAGAGGCACCAGGAGCACACATGCACCGACAGAACCATGTGAAGAGGAAGAAAGAGTGGGGCCATCGCATGCCAAGGAGACAGGACTCAGAAGAAACCAACCATACCAGCACCTTGACCTTGGACTTCTAGCCTGAAGAACAGTGAGGAAAATTAATTTCTGTTGTTTAAACCACATAGTCTGGCATTTTGTGATGGCAATTCTAGCATACTAATATAATACCTTGAGACAAATGAAAATGAAGTATAACACATCAAAACTTATGTGGTGCAGTGAAAGCAGTACTAAAAGGGAAATTTATAGCTGTAAATGCTGACATTAAAAAAGAAGAAAGATCTCAAATTAGCAACCTAATTTTATAGTATAAGGAACTGGAAAAAGGAGTACAAACTAAACTCAAAAGCTAACAGAAATAATAAATATTAGAGAGGAGATCTGTAGTGAATTTTAAAAATAAAGAAAATTAATGAGACCAAAAGTTGGTTTTTTGAAGAGATTAACAAAATTGACAGATCTTTAGCTAGACTGACTAAGGAAAAACTAAAATTACTAAAATCAGAAATGGAATCAGGGACATGACTACCAATTTTTAAAAAATAAAAAGTATTATAAGAAAATACTATGAACAACTGTGTGCCCCAAAATTGGATAACCTAGATGAAATGGACAAATTCCTAAGTACACACAACCTACCAAGACTGAATCATGGAGAAATAAAAAAATCTGAATAGACCTACAACCAGTAAAAAGATTGAATCAGTAATCAAAAACTTCCCAACAAAGAAAAGCCCTGGATGAGATAGCCTTACTGGTGCATTCTACCAAACATTTAAAGAAAAATTAACACCAATTCTTCTCAAACTCTTCCAGAAAATTGAAACGGAGGGCAAACTCATTCTATGAGACCTAACTTCCTAACTCATTCTATGAGGCCAGCATTACCCTGATACCAAAGCCAGACAAAGACACTATAAGAAAAGAAAACTACAAACCGATATTCCTGGTGAATACTGACGCAAAAATCCTCAACAAAATACTAAATACTAAGCAAATCAAACTCCGCAGCATATTAAAAGTATTATACACCATGATTAAGTGGGATTTATTCCTGGAATACTGAGATGGCTTAAAATGGGAAAATCAATTTATGAAATACACATTAACACAGTAAAGAAAAAAAAACACATGATCATCTCAATTGATGCAGGAAAAACATTTGACAAAGTTTAACACCATTTCATGATTAAAAAAAAAAAATGCACACCCTCAGCAAACTAGGAATAGAAGGAAACTACCGCAACATAATAAAGACTTTATGAAAAACGCACAGCTAACATCACACTGAATGGTGAAAGACTGAAAGCTTTTCCCCTATGACTAGGAACAAGGTAAGGATGCTTGTTTTGCTACTTCTACTCAATGTAGTATTGGAAGTTCTAGCCAGAACAGTTAGGGGAGAAAAAATAAATGAAAGGCATCCAAACTGGAATGGAAGAAGTAAAATTATCTCTATTTGTAGACAACACAACTTTTTGTGTCGAAAACTCTAGAGACTCAATTTTTTAAAACCATTAGGATTAATAAATTCAGCATAGCTGAAGGATACAAAATCAACACACAATGGTATATTCACACAATGGAATTTCACACAATAGTGGAAATAAATGAACTACAGCTAAACAAATCAATATGGATAAATCTTAGAAACATAATGTTGCATGAAGAAAAATAGAAGAATACATACATGATGCAATTTTTATAAGGCTCAAAACCAAGCAACACTGAAGAATACATTGTTTAGGATAAATTTATTTGGTTTTAGACAGAAAGAGAGAATGTGTGTGAGATGAGAGAGAGAGAGAGAGGCATGCGTACACACACAGGAATTTTAAATACACAATTCCAGAGAGAAGTCTCCATGTTGGGAAGCAAAGAGATGGGGTAAGAGAGGAACAACTGGTTGGTGAGCATACAGGGGTTTGTAAAAACTAAACTTCGTAACTTATCCATATGTTACATATATTATTTTGTGTAGATCAAATATTACATGCTATTTTTAAAGGAAGAATGAACTTATCAACTTGAAAATGAGAAATTTGCACAGTAAATAAATGATACAGAGATAGATAGAAAATAGGAATTCAAGAAATGATGGGATGAAAGACTGTACTGAAACTCTGAAATACAAGATGAAAACTAATCATTTCTACTTATCATTTCTAGTTATTCGCTGAAATGAAGAAACTCTTATTTTAAAAATGCCTTCTGGCCAGGCACGGTGGCTCATGCCTGTAATCCCAACACTTTGGGAGGCCAAGGTGGGTGGACCACTTGAGGCCAGGAGTTCGAGACTAGCCTGGCCAACATGGCACAACCCTATCTCTACTAAAAATACAAAAAAAAAAAAATTAGCTGGGCGTGGTGGCACACACCTGTGGTCCCAGCTACTCGGGAGGCTGAGGCAGGAGAATCACTTGAACCCAGGAGGTGGAGGTTGTGGTGAGCCAAGATTGCACCACTGCACTCCAGCCTGGGTGACATAGTGTGACTCTGTCTCAAAGTAAATAAATAAATAAATAAATAAATAAATAAATAAAATGCTTTCTAAAAATTAAGGGACTTGGAGGGAAAGTGAGTATTAATAGGAATATTAAAGTTTCAAATGAATTGCCAAACCAAGATGCCCTGTACATTATATATTAATAGTAGTAGAAAAAGGGATTAAAAGAATGCAGTCTTTACAAGTGAAAGGTTTTTTCACTTTCTCTCTCTGCCAACATAATAAAATTTTATTTGTTTATACTCCACCAATCATAGCAGTGCCTCCTAGTTGGAAAATATGTTAGGGTTGATGTTAACCTTTGTTCGAACAACTAGTTTCATTACAGATGGTGCAAATTAATACTTTTAAGAGAATGTCTACAAACTGTTTTAAAAATGCTTCCAGAGAATTTGTAAGGACAGTTAACACAAGAAATGTTGAATATAAATGGATATTAATAATTGGCAAAAAAGTATAATCATATGGCCCAAAGCCTGGAGAGGTATTCACTGAGAAATATTTACAGGAGAATTTTAGGATTACTTGGATGTAAGAACATCACGTGTATTTAAGGTCTAATTTCAACTGTCCTTTCCCATAAGGAAAGCAGTTTAAACAGGTAGTGGGCTTAGTGGTACGATTTTTGAAGTTTACAATTCAACAGAGAGAGGGAGAGATGGTAGAGTAGTGCCTGAGCCCAGTGAGTCACAAGAAGTAGACATACCAGAAATAAAGCCAAACATGCATGGCTGTTTCTATCCAGCTTGCTGTGAAACTGGTGATCGCTCAATAAATGTCCAAAAATCACAATAAAGAAGATTGGTGCCCATTTCTTCTGAAGCTTACACACAGGTAGTAAAACAGAACATTCCATCCTTGGGCTTAAGTAATTCCTCAGACATAGGATGCAATCCTTCCTTTTCAAAGCACATGGATGGAACGTGAAAGACTCCTGTTTAGAGAACCACTGCCATGTAATTACGCAGGTTTTCAAATCTCAGCCCAGTGTGCAAAGAAATCGGTATTGGAAAGATTGTTTTCAGGCAGAAAAAACCCGAGGGAAGAAATCAGACCAACATTCACTCCAGTTAGCTGGAAAGCCCCAAAATTAATTATTAACATTAGATGGGCTTGTGACTGGGCTGGTTATTGAAGAGATAAATCATTTTTATTGCACAAAACACAGAAGTATACTCCTCCCAAAACAAACCAGATGGGCTATGCTTTTCAAGGAAGAAAGATAAGATTCTTCATGTTAATGAATGGTGTGCAGGCCATGAGTTAAAAGCTGTATCTTTTCCTAATAGCCATACTTTCACAGAAAGACCAATGAATGCTTGAGTCCCGGAAAGGAAAACATTGAGCAATGTCAACAGGAACACAGATGGGCAGACAGTACCTCCATATGTTATTGGATGAAGCCTGAGCTCATTCCATTTTGCCAGAGTAGACAGCTCTCTGAAAGACCATTTTACAACTTGTGTTAACATTTTTCATATTATATATGTGTGTGTGTACAACTTGCTCAACAGTGATATCCCACATAAAAAGGGGGAAGTACAGTTTTAAAAAATTATTCTAACCAATATCTAATTTGAAATCAATGAAACATTCAAGGGCATTCTCTGAAATGATAGTAGGTGGCAAAGCATTCATGAGGCAGATGGCACATTGTCCCTATCTCATGTTCTTAGGTAGACTCTGCCAGTGCCACAGTGGCTAGGTATATTTCCTAAGCTCTTCTTTGAAAATCACTAGCCTTCCTGGATACTTATCCAGGATGCTTGTCCAGGATGCTTGTCCAGGAGATTCTTGTCCCAGTGGCCTGGCATGGACCTGACACATACACAGCCTGGAGACTCGCCACAGTGAATAACAGCACATTTCTCTGCAGATGGCAATTATCCCTGCCACGTGCTACAGACATCTGAAAAAGTCATGGCTTTACAGGATTTTCTGTCTATTTGTTCTATCAATTAATGAGAAGGGGGTACTGAAATCTCCAACTATGATTCTTTCTTGTGTTCTATCAGTTTTTGCTTCGTGTATTTTGCAGCTCTGTTACTAAGTCCATATGCACTGTGAATTATGCCCTTCTGATCAATTGACCCCTGTATCATTATGGTGTGGCCTTCTTTGTCCCTAGTAATATTCTTTGCTCTGTAACCTACTTTTTCTGATATTAATGTAGACATCCCATTTTTCTTTGGACAGTATCAGTTTTAGTATTGTATGTCTTTTTTCATTTTTGTATTTAACCTATCTCCATATGTTATTTTAATACTCAGAATGCTTTTAATACTTAGAATGGGTTCCTTTATAAGTAGCATATAGTTCAATTTTGATTTCTTTCCCAATATGACAATGTCTACCTTTAAATTGAGATAATAAGTCCATTCACATATAATGTGATCAGAAATATATTTAGGTTTAAATCTACCATCTTGATACTTGTTTTCTATTTGACAATCTGTTCCTTGTTCCCTTTTTCCACCTTATTTTGCATTAATTATTTTGTATGATTCCATTTTATCCTTTCATTGGCTTATTAGTTATAACTCTTTTTTATTCTGGGTATTACTTTAGGGTTTACAGTATACATCTTTAACTTCCCACAGTCTAACTGAAAATGATATTATACCCATTGCTATACAGCATACAATAGGAATATATACTTGTATGTACACATATACAGTATATAACACTTTACCTCTACGGTACACCGCGGTTCACATACAAGAAGAGTGTGTTTCCATTTCTCTCCTCAGCCTTTGTATCACTGCTGTCACACTTTTACATGTGATATGAGACGCACACTTCATTTTGATTATTTTTATTTCAATTGCCAATTACCTTTTAATGATACGAAGAAGGAATGTGTACATTTACAAAGCTGTCAGTGGTGTTTCTGGTACCCTCCATTCCTTTGTGCAGACCCATTTTCCTCTGATGGAGCTGGAGCTCATACACCCTCTGCCTGGCTGGACCTCACACTCACCATTACCACATTTAACTCAACATATCAGGGCCACTTGCTTATGTAACTGCCTCCCAGCACAGCACCTGGCACATAGCACAGAAAATGCCAGAACTACTTAAATCCAGGCTACAGTATTTTACAGAGAAATCCAGTATTTCTCTCTAACAACTACTTCTTAGTTATCTGTCACAGTTTCCTCCAAACTCATATACACTAGTCTCTAAAACAGGGTGTTGTGCTATCATCACTCTTAAGACACCTAAAATATTCTGGTGATATCAGGTTAAGGGATACTGAATATTCATACCAAGACCCCCAGTCTTGAGAACTGCGCCTTCCTGCAACACAGACCACCAGCTCTTCACCAGGGCAGCTGCTCGGTGTGGAGTTGCTGCTATGAGATGGCTGGCTGGTTAGGGGCCACGTGTCCTACCACTTCCATTTCAGGGGACCACAGAACCAAGCCCCAGATAGTGGCCAGAGGAGGACATGATGGATGACACTCCAGGCTCTCTCTTCCTGTGTGTCATCCACCCTCTCTCTTCTTCCACACTCCAGATGGACTTTACCCATAGTGCCATCTTGGAAGCTATTCTACCAGTCAGGATACCAGAAGGAAATGGGCGGCTCACTAAGTCAGAATAATTCAAGGAGGATTCAATAAAGGGAAAATTTGCAAAAGTGTAGGCAGAGTGTAGGGAAAACACACGTGCAGTATGATGGGGTTAGAAACAGCAGATCTGTTACCACCCCTGGCCTGAAGGGGATAAAGGGAGGAAGCAGTTGTCAGAACCCAGAAGAAAAGAGTCTTGCAGAAGAGCCATTCTGAGATGAATGGAGGTCTCTTGTTAAGGACACATCAGCCACAAGGGTCTTTCTGAGAGGATAGGAAAGGGAGGACTAAAGAAATAAGAGCCCCAGTCACATCATGCTCCATCTCCTACCATGCCCCATGGGCTGAACCCAGCCAGAAGCCACCAGGGAGCTCTAAGAAGTCCCTAGAGGTCATATCCCAGGGCAGCAGGCAGGGGGAAAGGAGGGAAGGGGCAACCAACCATGCATTGAAAACAACAGGACAGGGTACCTATCATCCTGGTGCTAATAATGACCACAGCACTACTACCACACTGCCAAGTGGACTTCATCCATACAAGCAAGAAATGAACTGATATTGTGATGGGAATTTGGGGTTATTCCTTTTATAGAGGCTGTGCCTCTTCACACAGGGTAGGCAGCCACAAGCCTGGCTTTACTCTTACTTCAAATTGACATGCCTAAAAATGAATTAATGTTTTCCTAAAAGCCACCTGCTCAAGATTTCCCTCTTGTCATCCCCTTTGAAAACTTTGGGATCCTAGAACTACTGGGAACAACTCTAGATCTGGAACAATCCAAAGATCACTGGACTCCCCTCTGCGAAAAACTTTGCCAGCACACACTCCCGTGCCTGCCTGTGCATCCCTCTCTTTGGTCAGGCCCTGACACATGCCCTGGCCTATATCCCAGGCCATCTCACAAACTTCAGACTCCCCAAAACACCATTCTCACCTCATTCTCTCCCACCATGACCTATAGCAGTGGTTTCCAAAAATAAGGCCACAGTCAAATCACCTGAGGAATTTACTTCAAAGACAATTTCCTAGAGTCCTCCTCCCCAGATTCTGATTTGGAAGAGAGTGTGGCTCAAAGAGCTATATTTTTAACACCTAGGAGATATTGATATAGTACCACACTATGAGAAACACTGGCATAGAGGATGAATTCGGACCTCTCCAGCTTGGCATGAGTATCTGTCCATGGCACCATCCTTTGAACATTGTCAACTTCATGTCCATTAAGACATACAGACAGACTTCATGTCATATAGAGAGACTCCAGGGAAACACGTGGTCTAGGCTTCTTCCCCCACTGGTTATGTCTTCCTGCCATCTTCTATCTTAAGCATAAGCTCTCTGGGAGTAGGGTGAAAATTACCCAGAAAACTAGGAATAGAAGAGAACTGCCTCAACATGATGAAGGATATGTATGAAAAACCCACAGCCAGCTAACATCATACTCAATGGTAAAAGACTGAAAATTTTCCCCCTAAGATCAGGAACAAATCAAGGATGCCTGATTTCACTATTGCTAATTCACCATTGTACTTGAAGTTCAAGCCAGAGTAATTAGACGAGAAAAATAAAAGACATCCAGATGGGAAAAGGAAGAAGTAAAAATATCTCCATTTGCAGACATGATCCCATGAACCTACATGTAGAAAATCCCAAAGAATCCACAAGAAAGCTACTGAGCTAATAAATTAATTCATCAAGTTGCAAGTACAGTTTTCAATGCAAAATATTTGTTGTGTTGCTATACATCAGCAATAAACTATCTGAAAAAGGAAATTAAGAAAACAATTCCATTTACAATAGCATCCAAAAGAACAAAATAGCTAAAAATAAATTTAACAAAGAGGTAAAAAACATGTCACTAAAAACTGTAAAACATAACTGAAAGAAATTAAAGAAGACCTAAATAAATTAAAATACACCCTATGTTCATGGATAACAAGACTTAATGTCATAAAGATTTTAATACTATCCAAAGTGATTCAGTGCAACACCTATCAAAATTCCAAAGAAATGTAAAAGCTGGTCATCAAATTCATATGGAACTTCAAGGGGCTCTGAACAGCCAAAACAATCTTGACAAAGAACAACTTTCCAGTACTCACATTTTCAAATATCAAAACTTACTACAAAGCTACAGTAGTAAAAATCATGTGACACTGGCATAAGGATAGACATATAGACCAATGGAATACAAATGGAAGTCCAGAAATAAACTCATACATCTTATGGCCAACCAGTTTTGTGGCAAGAGTGCAAAGACCATTCAACAGAGAATAAATAGTCTCTTCAACAAATGGTACTGGGATAACTAGATTTCCATGTGCAAAAGAATGAAGTTAGACCCCTACCTCACACCCTATAAAACAATCAACTCAAAATAGATCATTTATTTAAAAGATAAAATCATAAAATTCTTAGAAGAAAACAAACATGACCTTGGATTTGGCAATGGATCTTTAGCTATAGCACCAAAAGCCCAAGCAACAACAGAAAAAATATATATAAATTGAGCTTCATCAAAATTAAAATCCTTTGTGCTTCAAAAGACATTTCAGGGCTGGGCATGGTGGCTTATGCCTGTAATCCCAGCACTTTGGGAGGCTAAGGCAGAAAGATCGCTTGAGTTCAGGAGTTTGAGACCAACCTAGGCAACATGGTGAAACCCTGTCTCTACCCAAAATACAAAAATTAGTGAGGCATGGTGGCATATACCTGTAGTCTCAGCTATTTGGGAGGCTGAGGAGGATGGCCTGAACCCGGGAGACAGAGATTGCAGTGAGCCATAATGACACCACTGCACTCCAGCCTGGGTTACAGAGCAACACCCTGTCTCAAAAACAAGAGAATAAAAGACATTCTCAAGAAAGTGAAACGACAACCTAGGGAATTAAAGAAATTGCTTGCAAATCATATATTGATACGGGTCTAGTATCCAATATTTTAAAAACTCCTACAACTCAACAACAAAAATACAATGCAATTTTTAAATGGGCGAAAGAATTACATGAACAGTTCTTCGAAGAAGATATACAAAAGGCCAATAAGCACATAAAAAGATGCTCAACATCATTAGTCATTAGAGAAATGTAAAGCAAAACTACTATGAGATATCATTTCACACTCACTAGGATGGCTAGAATGAAAAAAAGGAATATAAATGTTGGTGAGTATATAGAGAAACTGGAACTCTCATGCACTGCTAGTAATAATGCAAAGTGTGGAAAACTCTACGAAAAACAGTTTTGCAGGTTCTCACAAAGTTAAACATAGTTACCACATAATCTAGCGATTTCACTCCTAGATGTATATCCCAAAATAATGGAAAGCAGGGACTCAGATATTTACACACCAATATTCATTGCCACATTATTCAAAATAGCCAAAATGTGGAAACAACCCATGTCTATCAATAAAAGATTAATAAAATATGGTATATACACACGATGAAACATCATTTACTCATAAAAGGAATGAAATGCTGACACATGCCGAAGATGGTGAACCTTGAAAACATCATGCTGAATGAATAAGCCAGGAACAAAAGGACAAATGCTGCATGAGTTCACGTGTATGAAATATCTACAAAAGCTAAATACAGAGACAGAAAGTAAATTGCAGGTTCCAGAGCCTGTGGGGAGGAGGACACGGAGAGTTATTGCTTAATGAGCACAGAGTTCGTAGTTGGAGTGATGAAAAAATTTTAGAATTAGTGTTGATGGTTGCCCATTAGGAATGTAATTAATGCCACTGAATTGTACACTTAAAAATGGCTTAAATGGTAGATTATATGATATATATTTTTTCCACACTAAAAATAATTGAAAAAATTGGGCCGGGGTGGTAGTTCACACCTGTAATCCCAACACTTTGGGGGGCCAAGGCAGGAGGATCATTTGAAGCCAGGAGTTTGAGTCCAGCCTGGGCAACATAGCAAGATCCCATCTCTCCAGAAAAAAAATGTTAAAAGTTAGCTGGGTGTAGTGGCACATGCCTGTAGTCCCAGCTACTCAGGAGGGTGAGGTGGGAGGATTGCTTGAGCCCAGGAGTTTCAGGCTGCAGTGAGCTTTGCACCATTGCACTCCAGTCTGGGCAACAGAGCAAGACCTTGTTTCACAGAAAAAAAGGAGAAGATCAACACCCTCTTAGGAGGCTGAGGCAAGCAGATCAGCTGAGGTCGAGTTCGAGACCAGCCTGGCCAACATGGTGAAACCCCGTCTCTACTAAAAACGCAAAAATTAGCAGGCCAGCAATAGTGGTGGGCGTCTGTAATCCCAGCTATTCGGGAGGCTGAGGCAGGAGAATAACTTGAACCTGGGAGGCGGAGGTTGAAGTGAGCCGAGATCGTGCCACTGTACTCCAGCCTGGGTGGCAGGGTGAGACTCCATCTCAAAAAAGAAAAAAAAAACAAAGACCAGTACCCTCCAGTGGTGGGAAAGCATGGGAATAAGCATACGCACGCATCCTCTTCATCTAGGAGACAGACATAATACACACCTGTTGCTTCATACACCTCAGGTTGTCTTTAATCCATTTCGTGATGATTGTTGTGTCATTCTTGTTGCCGGCAGAACTATTCTCTCCTGGACATGAGGCCACACAGCCATGCCGAGTGCAGGTAAAACACGTGGCATGCAGTGGCTCTTGGTCAGGAGCAGATCCTGAGAAGTCAGTGCTACTCTCCCTCGTGCCACTAGGGAAAATGAAACCGGTTCCGCCCCCATCTCACCCATCCTGCCCCATCCTTGCCCTGCAGCACTCCACCTCTGCCCTGCATCCCCTACTGGCCTCCACCCCAGTACAGCCACTCGGAGCTGGGCTGCATGTGTGGCTCTGCACAGGGCATAGTGACTTGGGTTGTGCCTGCCTCCCACCCATATGTGGGTGGACCCCGCCTGGAGGCCTCTGGGGCTGGGACCTCTGCAGGTCTTCCCACAGGGATGTGTTGAAGCCAGGGGGCAAGTTTTCTCACACTTAGAGAATGTTGTGGAGGGCACTGGCCTCAAAAGGACACCCTGGCTCACTGGCTCCTGGCGCCACCACACTGTGCAGTATGCCATGCTTCCGGGCAGGAACTACAGTTGGGAAATCTACAAGCATTTCCCCTTATGGTTTGGTTTTGTTTTGTTTTGTTTTGTCTTTTGAGACAGAGTTTCACTCTTGTCACCCAGGCTGGAGTGCAATGGCGTGATCTCTGCTCACAGCAACCTCCACCTCCCAGGTTCAAGCGATTCTCCTGCCTCAGCCTCTCGAGTAGCTAGGATTAAAAGCATGCGCTACCACATCCAGCTAACTTTGATTTTTTTAGCAGAGATGGGGTTTCTCCATGTTGGTCAGGATGGTCTCAAGCTCCTGGCCTCAGGTGATCCGCCCGCCTTGGCCTCCCAAAGTGCTGGGATTACAGGCATGAGCCACTGCGCCTGGCCTTTTTTCTTTTTTTTTTTTTAATAGACACAGGTCTCACTAGGCTGCCCAGGCTGGAGTGTAGTGGCTATTCACTCACAGGCCAGACCATGGCACACTGCAGCCTCCAACTCCCAGACTCAAGCAATCCTCCTGTCCCAGCCTCCAGACCAGGTGTAGTCTCTGAAGGGTGCAGGCAAGGACCCTGGGATTCTTGGGCACTGGTTGATTGTGTCAGATTTCATCCTCATGTGACCAGGAGTTTATAGATATGCCCATGTTATCTTTCCCATAGCCTTGTGCCCTTTAGCACACTATTGTGCAAAAAAATCAGGAACATACATTCATCATGAGAAGAAAGCCAGCATTTGTAGCTACTGTCTAACCACCCTCTGCTTCACTGAGCTGGAGAGGATCCTCCTACCAGAGGCTGGGCCTGGCAGGGTAACCCACAGATCAGTGACTCCCCTCAGGAACCAGATCCCTGAGGCTGGCTGGGGTGCTGAATGGCCCTGACCACCTCGCTGGAATCCAGTGGCTCTGCTTCCCAGGGCATGTTTCCTGCAAAGCCCCAGCTCAGCTTTGCTGTCCCTGCATTTCACTAAACTCTGCCGTTGAACTCAAGCACCAAAACTCCCCCTTGTGAATCAAGAGTCCAAGTTCGCCACAGGCTTATAAAATCACAGATATTAGAGATACTATGAATTATGCACCAGATGGACCCAATTAACTCCCCAACTAATGTGATTGGGGAAGGAAATAGCTCATTAGAAACTTGTAAACTACCAACTCTCACAGCTGTGTTCTAATTACAGTACAGCCACAGATAAAAATAATCACGCCTTCTGCTGAGAGGCTGTTCATGACCCTTCCAAACTCGGAATCATGCAGGGATCAACCTCAGTCTAGCTCTGAGCATTGCTGGCCTCAGAGCTAATCAACCCAAATGCAAATCCACAAGTTAAAAAGGAAAAAAAAAAAAAAAAAAAAAAAAAAAAAAAAAAAAAAAAAAAAGGGAAATCAGTAGGAGCTGGTGGGGAAACATGAGAATAAATCCATAAAACCCCAAAATAATTCCACCCCATCAGATACTCTATAAACTGTGAATAGATGCAAAGCAAATAATGATACTATGATACGATGTAATACTAGAATACTATTTCTGCATTTTCACAGAGGTCTAATGCCCCGCATTAAGCAAGCTCACAGGCTCGACAAAATTCCAAATTGAGAAATGTTAAATTTCGCAATTCTGTATTTTATCAGAATGTTACCAATAATTCCTCAGTGGGTACTGGCCCAGGTGCTGTTCTAGGAAGGGGGTAATGGACAGGTGAGTTGCTGGCCTTTCCCCTTACTAAAGCACGTAAGACTCTGTGAGCAAGTATAACGCAAGGTGAAGACTGTAGAAGCGGATAGGGATGGCGATGGCGATGACTATGCTGCCAGGTAAGGCTTCACAGAGGGAATCTGAGGTGGGTCTTCAAGGCAGGTTTGAATTTCACGTAGATCGGAATGAAAATATTAAATGGGATTCCACTTTCAAAAGCGAGACTGAAAGGCAATTCTGATATAGCCTCAGTTGCTTGTGTATGTAAGTATACTGATATCAGAAAATCACCAAAGAGTTGGTTGGAGAGGCTTGTGGCCACAGAGTCATCGTTACAGTCATTGGTACCTTTCCTTGGTACACACATGGTGTGTATCTCCAGGCAGCACCCACATGGGTGGGCCATGGAGGGCACAAGACAGCCACGTTCACCTTCACACACCTGGGAAGGAAGGTGCCTCTTAGGAGGTGTGGGAGGGCAGAGGGGACCAGAAAATGCCCCCCAACCTCAATAGCCTGACCAAGGGGGAGGTGCTCTTCCTTCATCACAAAGCACAGTGACACAACCCTCTCCCAGCCCCTGTGCCAGACATTAGGCCCTCAAAGTGTCCCTGGCTGATTCCAAGCATTTCTCAAGGCATCACCCACACTGCCCAAGAGATGGTCACTGTGCTGGGCACAGCTGTTCCACTCAGGGCTACTACCATGGCCACCTCCCTCCAGACTCCCAAAACAAGCCTGGGCTCTTGCTGATGAGGCCCCCAGAGTCCAGAGTCCAGACATGCTGCCCCAGCCCATGAGGTCCCCCAAAGAGGGGGACCTCACCTCAGAGGCCCCACCTCAGAGGGCCTCCCAGCACAAGATCACACTCTCTGCTCTTGCAACTAGCTGAGCCTATTCTGGGCACTTTGTCTCACGATGCTCAGCGCAACCACGGCAGGAATTGTTGTTATGTTCATCGTAGAATGACAAGACCAATACCTGGCAAAAGTGGCAGCCCACTGAGCTCAGGTCATCTGCTCCCAACCACTGCCCCCACAGGCAAGTGGACAGCTGTCTCGGGATCCCCCACCCTGGCTCACCCCATTCTAAACTCATGAGGGTCCAGAGTAATAGAAGATAGAAATCGCTATGTGAGTGTGGGTGTGTGTGCGTAAATGTGTATATATGTATGTGTATAAATATGTGCATGTATATATGTGGGTATGTGTAAGTGCATATATATGTATGTGTAAATACGTGTATGTATATAGGTGCATGTGCATGTAAATGTGTGTATGTATACAAATACTGTACATATATGTATTATAGGTATATGTGTGTATGGGTATGTGTGCACACATGTATATATGTATATGTGTGTGTCTGTATATGTGTGTATGCATATATACATGTATAAATGTGTGTGGACACATATAACCATGTGTGCATGCATGTATACATGTATAACTGTGTGGATATGTATGCATGCATGTATAAAGTGCATGTTTATGTGTGTGCATAGCTATGTACATGTGTGTGCTGGTCCTCTGGAGATGGCCAAATGGCTCCTGCAAGCACAGCAGCATGTTTGTGGCCAAGAGGAGCCCCACCTCAGCATGTTTTCTGATCCTGGCAACACCTCCCACACCCATCTTGACTGGCTCCAGAGCCTGGCCGGCTCTGCCCTGGCACAGGGCCCAAATGTTGAGACCTCAAGACATCACGTTTCATGAAGACAATTCTATGTTGCTGCCATAGAGATACCCCTCTCCCAAAATTACATAAGGATTTATTCACATGCACTTTTTCTAGTACTCTTACATTATTGTTATTTACACTTAAGTCCAGGATTTATCTTGGCAAAAAACTGAATGCAACTTTTTGTTACTGTATCAGTCCGTTCTCATGCTGCTATAAAAAACTGCCAGAGACACTGGGTAATTTATAAAGAAAAGAGGTTTAATTGACTGAAAGTTCCACATGGCTGGGAAGGCCTCAGAAAATTTACAATCATGGCGGAAGGGGAAGCAAACATGTCCTTCTTCGCATGGTGGCAGGAGAGAGAAGAATGAGAGCAGAGCAAAGGGGGAAGCCCCTTACAAAACCATCAGATCTTGTGAGAACTCATTCACTATCACCAGAATAGCATGGGGGAAACCACTCCCGTGATTCAATTATCTCCACCTGTTCCTACCCTTGACATGTGGGGATTATTACAATTCAAGGTGAGATTTGGGTGGGGACACAGAGCCAAACCGTATCAGTTCCCCTCTAAATGTGTGTCCACTTTTGTAACATGCGTGAGCCACACTTTTGCAGTTGTCTAAGAGGTTGGGTTTGCTGAGTTTGTCATACACCTGTATCTGGGACTTTCCTGTTATTCCTGTGTTGGTGTGGCATTATATAAAATGTGGCCAGTTACAGGACGAAGTTCCCTCATTCCTTCTCATTTATCGTGTTTGTCTTCACATATTTGTTTTTTCATATATCTGATCTCACGCTTGCATTTTTCCCCAAAACTTTTATCTGCAAAAGAAATCTCGTCAGGTTGTAAAGCAACTGCACTGAGACTTCTGCCAGGGTTGCTTTCATTTCAGTGCTGTTTCCCCTGAGAACCACTCATTGCAGAAGTTCGAGGGCTTTAGGCAGAGTTGGCCTTTCATGTAGGTCCTGAACATCCATGGAAGTGTACTCCTAGATGGTTTGTTTGGGGTGGTATCCTCAATGGGTGTCTTCCTTACATTTTCCAAGGCTTAAGAAAGCTATGTGTGGAATGCCATGGGGCCTGGCCCCTCCCAGGCCACATCACAGTGGTCTGGTGCTCCAGCCTCCTCAAGTGAATGGGTATGGCCAGCGGGGAGCCAAGCCCACCTGAGCAGGGAAGGCCGGCTCCCTCACCTGCAGCCTCCCCGAGGGCCACCTCCCATCAGGGACACCTCCCCGGCCTATGTCCCCCACCCCCAGGTGCCTGACCATCCTCAGGGTGCAGCAGGACAGAGGAAGCTGGGAACCCCAGTTGACCCCTGCTTTAGATGCAGAGAAACCCCAGCTCCCCAGCATGGATTGCTCATCTCTGGAGGAGATAGCAAGTGGTCCTCAAGGACTTGCCAGGAGCCCTGGGATTCCAGAACTCAACCGGGATCTGACTGGGGGAGCAGAAAAGGCCAGAGAGAAAGGAGAGACACAAGAGGACAGAGAGCAGACCCAGAGCAGTGTCTGTTCCTAGGACACCATCCCCTGGTCCCCTGTACTCCAGGGGCCCCTGGAGCCTCGTGGCCCTGGGCTCTGGCCACCTTGCTGTACAACTGCCTGCAACGCTGATTGGGGGCTGGCCAGTTCAGTCTGGGTAACCAGAGGGAAAGCCTCGCTCCACAGCCCACCATGGGACCTGCCTGTGTGCTTCCCATGTAGAAACAGCGTTTTCATATGCAGAGAAGTCTGACATGAAACAGTCCACTTGGCCATGATTTTTCAAGAATTCCCACTAACAGGGGCCTCTCTTCTTGAGCACTGGCATTCCTGACAAAATTCTACCTCTGGCTGGATGGGAGATGTTCCTATTGCTTGTGCAACTTTAAGTCTTCCCCAAGAAAATTTGTCCACAGGAGGAACAAGACGGGCTGTCCAGGACTCACTGGCCGGGAGCCAAACCCAACACCTGTCAAGATGTAGGACCCTGCACTGGGAAAACGGTCACCCTCCCTGCACAGGGACATCTGCATGGCACATTGCATTCCTGTCCTTTGGGGGTGACGTGGGGGCACGCTGCTTTACTTCTTTCCACTGCTCTTTGAAAAGCGAGTCGTTAGGAAAGCATCAGCAGTGGACATATGTGTGTGGAAGATGGCAGTGTGGCTCCCAGGTGACACCTGCATCACTGCTGGGCTCCACACCCTCCAGGGCTGTCCATGTGACACCCCAGTGGGGCTCATCATGCGCTCCTATCCCTACCCTTGCAAGTCCCTGCCAGGGTGAGCTCGACAGGGCTCCACACTATATGGATATTCAGGTGCTAGACCCTTAATGAGTACCACGACGCTGAGTGTCTCTCTCGGAGCCAGGCAACGGGGACAGGGACATAGGCCAGCGGGGTGGCCCCTGCCCCAGCTGCCTGCCCCCTGCCTCTGGTGCATGCATGACCTCGGGCAGTCAGTGCACCCTCTCAGGCCCCCCTCCTTGTTCAGCAGAGGCAGTGGCTGCATTTCTCGAAAGGAAGGGCCCATAGGAAAGCATGCTTTAGGTTTGTATTGCTTTTCTGAACACACTTCTTCCATTGCAAAGTTGCAATGATTGATAGCATAAAATAGAACACACGTTTCAGAAAGGATTCTGGCACAAAAAGTCTGATTCCTAAGAGCTTCAAATAGGAAATGCATTTAGACTTTACATTTTATGAATACATTGAAGGCAGCACCTTTTTGAAACTATCCAATTCTCCAGTGCTTGTGGGTGATGGTCTCATTATTTTTGATCCACAAGAACACCTCGCAACCTACAGGAGCTAGAATCCAATGCTCATGGAAATCAACTCTATGAAACTCCAAGAGATTGCCCTGTGATGTTGCCACGGCCCTCAACATAATAGCAGCTCTCTATGCGGCCTGCACTGTGAGGAGACTCCATGCCCTTGTCAGGGTATCTGTGCCCCTGAGATGTCCTGGAGACCAGTGAATCCCTTGGCCTGCCCAGCCACTGTCACTGCTGCATCAGCTCTGTAACAGACAGGGCCCCACAGACAAGGCTCCTACATTCCCAGAATGCCTGCTCCCCACCAGGAAATGACCCTACTACACATACTCCAAAAACATTGGCCCAAAAATACATATAAGCTACTCTTGCATTCAAATATTTATCAAGCACTCACTTGGCCAGGGGCAGGTATGAATAAGACACACTCCCTGCTCTCAGACAGCAAAGCCTCCTGGGCACAAGCCCTCTGAGAGCAAGACAGGTAAGCAGCCGCTGCTGCAGGGCAACAGGTGGGAACAGCATCATCACCAAGGCAGGGGCGGGATTCGTACGCGGAAAACTCAGGGGTAAAGCAGGAGGGGAAAGTAAACTGTCCAACAAGCCTGACCCCTTCCCAGATCAACCAAACTAAGCCACCAGGCTGGGCCCTGTGATGACTGGATCTTAAACAGCCTCAGAGGCTGGGAGGCAGCCTGCCTGGCCCTGGCACAGCGGGGAGTGACAGTTAAGGACCCACCCAGAGCTGTGTACCTGCAGCAGGTCACCCTGGCCCACCAAGTGCCCTGGTACCTTGAAGGGCTGGCAGATATTCTCTCATAGCCGTATAAGGGCCTGGGAACTGACCCTCAAAGCTTGAGGGTCCCCCCCAATAATGAAATGAGAGACATTGGGGAAATGCTGTCCACATGCATAGCCACTTGGATGCTGAAGGCAAAACTGCAGCAGGAGGGTTGATAAGGGGCAGCTCTGGGTGCTGGTCCACTGCCCACAGGGAAGGATGGAGGCCGGGAGCTGGGCCTGGCTGCTGCCACCCTTGCCTCTACCGCCTCTTCCATCTGGAATCTCCTCTGGGAATTGGCCTTCCTCTGTGGTGGGGTGTTTGTTCACTTTTCTCTGAGCACTCCCTCTTTCATCTGCCTCTAGCAGGGAAGGCTCCCTCTGCAGCTGCAGGAATCACACAGGAGGTACTGGCCCGGGGCATGCTGGCCACCTGGCTCAGGCCCCACCACCCACCACTGTGCCCAGCTCCTGACACCCTGTGCCCCTCCACTGCTCGTTTTCTGGACTCCCTGTCACCTCCTGGTCCCCCTGAGGTGGCAAACCCAGACACATCTCAGAGAGACGGGGTGGTGCCCTGCTGGGAAGATGCTGCCAACTTCTCTATTTCTTAGAGACCAGTGTTAGTGACTTTATGTATGTTGCTCTTTTGTATAAATAGTAATAATCCAGGTGACCAAAACACCTAACAGAAAATTGTCAGTATTTCAGCCCCAAAAATAGCTATGAACAGCTCCTCCCTTGCAGGCAAGTGGGACTAGAAGAGGTAATAAACGTAGCACCCCAGAGCCCAGTCCAGGGGGCAGGTGTGCAGGGGAGAGTCTGTGCTGGGGTGCAAGCCTGTGGTCCAGGGCCTGGGTCCTCTCCCTGCTCCCAGAAGTCCTGAGGGGATGCAGTGAAGGTCCCCAAGGGCCCCACAGATGAGGACAGCTCTGGTGCTGGATGAAGGGGCACATTCCCACTGGGTCCAGAGAGCGCTCGGTGAAGCCTGCCTTCCCCTAGGAAAAGGAGAGTGCATAGGACATTATTAGATCACACCAAATGCACCTCGCTGCTTAGAAGGCGACAAACTGCACTTTCTGAAGATGTTTGAAAGCCTGCCCTGTCCACTCAAGCTCCAGTTCCTCCCTGTGCCCACAAGAGGGCAGAAGACTGAGAAGTTGAAGGCTGGCCTGCAGGAGCCACGCAGGGCAAAGCTGGTCTGCATTTGGGGAACATCCTGGAGCTGCAGGGAGGTGGGGCGTGAGCTACTGCAGTGGCCAGGAAAATCAGTTATTCATTTGAATAACCCAAAACTTATCAGCAAAGGAATAAGGTAAATCTTATTTTTTCCTTATTAAAATCATCAGAAGGATAAGATAGGCTGAGTGTGGTGGCCCTTGCCTGTAATCCCAGCACTTTGGGAGGTCAAGGCAGAAGGATCGCTTGAGCACAGGTCAAGGATGCAGTGAGCTATGACTGCACCACTGCACTCCAACCTGAGCGACAGAGCAAGACCCTGTCTCAGAAATAGTAGTAATAATAATAATAAGAGAAATCTAAATTTGAGATTAACTAAAAGATGTACTACATTAAAATTATGTGAAAAGAGAACAATTTTTAAAGACTTCCAAATGCCTTTTGCTCCCCAGTAGTAAAGTCTTCTGCAGATTTTCCATTTTATTGACCCCAAAAAGGGAAGAGCAAATCTCCTCTTGGAAGGACGCATGCCTGGGCAGAGCTGGAACACGCACTGGGTCACTTCGTGTGTAATTCATTCACTCCAGTTTCCATTAAATATAACCGGCCGCTAGTCCCCTCGATAAATGGGAGCATGTGAAGTCAATTAGTACTTACTCAGTTTCTTTCTATTTAAGAGTCTCTCTTTATGTACACATTCATTCAAGCCAAAGTTCAGACTCCCAATCAGGATTTCTCCCCACTCAAGGAGCAGCACACACAATGGCGCCATGAAAGGGGAAGGCTGTGGGCGAGCACACACCACATGCCCCTCATGCAACCCGCTGCTTCCGCCAACCCTCAGGGCATTGCAGGAGCTCCCACCCCTGGTGCCAGCACCTCTGCTGCAGTCTCATGTTTCACCTGGTCCCTGCCAGGCTCCTCAGGGTGCCGGCCCCACACTGAGGCAGGTGGGAAGTGTAGGTCCCCAGCATGCCTGCCTGGAACTGGAGGCCAGGAATCAGTCTCAGACCACCTCATGGACACTGCTCCAGCAAGACCTGCACGCCCCCTAGCTGGGGCACTGCAGGCTGGGATGTGCTGACCAGACCAGCACCTCCTGCCCAGCCTTGCGAAGTGATCACCTTGCTGCTATGAATTTTATTTTTTTTAATCCTAGCTTGAAATACAAAATGAGCAATGACTTGTTTGTTCTAAGCCAAACCTAATCTTCTTGCACCCTTGTGGGGATAGAAAAGCACTTCCACTTAGTATCTCAAAATTATTATTTTTGTAAGATGGGATTTGCTTTCAAATCAAAGGAAGACGAGGTGACAGCAGGAATGGCAGAGAAAGGACATGTGGACATTCTCTCCTCCATAGAAGCAGCAAAAACACTGACAAAATTGTCAAAATCAGTATTTTCAGAACTTTGGAAGTTAACAAAAGTATAAAACAATCCACAGAGCATGTATTCTAGAGGATGGCCAAGTCTCGGTGAGAAAATTTTAACTTGCTCTATTGCCATATCCCTTTACCCAGTTCTGTGCTGGGCTTGAAAATCAGCCCTGCCATGATGGTGAAAACCAGAAGCCTAGCAGCCATTGAAGAGAGCAGAATTGGACTGGGGCACTTCCAAATCTCCTTTACAGAGAACTGGCACTATTGGAGCTGTCTGGCAGTACCTTGACTACCCCTTTCACAGGTATCATCTGTATTTGACCAGGCTCAGAGCTCCAGAGGTGAATAGCCTTCTCTCCTGGGCATTTGCCACAAACAATGAGCAGCAAGTGGTTAACATCACAGCTTCCTGAGGCAGCAACAGCCACTGGGGCTAACAAGGAGCCAACCAAAAAACACAAATGAAAAAGCAGAGTTTGTAAAGCTCCAACACATTCCTAGGCATTCAAGCACAGGGCTGTGCGTGTGCCCAAGAGGGATGTGTGAAGTCCTACCCACTCACCTCTGGATGACCATGAGGCTCTGCAGAAGCCAGAAGTGAAGAAGAAGGCAGAATGTCTGGCTGGAAGCTGAAAGCCAACCCCAACATGCATGCACAGCCCCTTGACAAAGGCAGGGAGACTTAGTGGTCCCAGCCTTTATTTAAGAATACCTCTGTCCAGTCACTAACTGAACAGAGAATTCACTGGCCATACACAAAAAAGAATACAGACTCAACATGAGTTCAGGAAAGTCACTAAACAAACGGGAACAGCAAAAAACCCTGGGAAGGGGGAAGAATCTGATTACTAGGGCTTCCACATTATATTCTTTTAAATGTCCAGTCTGACAAAAGTATACACATGCAAAGACATGTATGGTCCATACATAAGAAAAAAATGGTAAATAGGATAGAGTCCTCGTGAATGGAATTAGTGTCCATATTAAAAGAGGCCCAGAGAGCGCACTCACCCCTTCCACCAGGTGAGGACACAGAGAGAAGGCACCATTTACGAGGAACAGGCCCTCACCAGCACCTTGACCTTGCACTTCCCAGCCTCCAGAACTATGAGAAATAATGTTCTGTTGTTTATAAGCTACTCGTTTATGGCATTTTGTTACAGTAGCCTTAATGGACTAAGACATCTAGTCTGACATTTCATATAAATGGAAACATACAATTTATTGTTTTTTATATCTGGCTTCTTTCACTGAGCATGTCCTTAAGGTTTATCCAAGCGGTAGCACATATCAGTACTTCTTCTATTTTTATGGGAACTATGTTCTGTTGTATGGATATGCCAAATTTTGTTTATCCATTCATGAACGGATGGGCAATGAGGTTGCTTCTTTCTTTGGCCATTAGGAATAATGCTGCTTTGAACACATATGCACAAGTTTTACACAGGCATGTCTTTTCAATTTTGTTGTATACATACCTAGTAACAGAAATGCTGTATCAAATGGCAACTCCATGCTGAACAGTTTGAGAAACTGCTGAACTGTTTTCCAAAATGGCAGCACCATTTTATATTCCCACTGGCAAAGCATGCGAGTTCCAATTTCTCCACATCAGCCCTAACACTTGTCATTGCCATCTTTTTTATGATAGCCATCCTATTGGGTGTCAAATGGCATCTCGCTGAGCTTTTAATTGGCATTTCCCTAAATACCACTGATGTTGAGCATCTTTTCAGTTGCTTACAGGCCATTTGATTATCTTCTTTGGAGAAATGCCTATTTAAATATTTTGCCTGTGGGCATGGGGGGAGTCCTTTTATTATGGAGTTGTAAGAGTTCTATATATATTCTGAATACTAGTCCCTTATCAGATATATTGTCAGCCATTATTTTCTCCTGTTGTGTTGCTTGTCTTTCCGCTTCTTGACGGTGTCCCCTTTATTCACAAAAGTTTTTCTTTTTGATCAAGTACAATTTATGTACTTTTTTTGTTTGTGCTTTTAGCACCAAATCTAAGATATTGCATAATTCAAAGTCACAAAGATTTATAACCATGTTTTCTTCTAGAAGTTTTATAGTTTTAGAACTTGCATTTAGGTCTATGATCCCTTTTGAGTTAATTTTTGTATATGATGTGAAGTAGGGGTCCAACTTCATTCTTTTGCATGTGGACAGCCAGTTATCCCAGCACAATTTGTTGGAAAGACTATTCTTTCTGCATTTATTTGTCTTAATACCCTTGGTGAAAATCAACTGAATTTACATATAAGAGTTTATTTCTGGAGTCTTGATCCTCTTTCATTAATCTATATGTCTATCCTTATGCCAGAAACACACAGTCTTAAATTACTGTGGCTTTGTAGTAACTTCTGAAAACAGAAAGCATGAGTCTTCCAAGTGCTATCTTTTACAAGGTTGTTTTGGCTATTCTGGATTGCTTGCATTTCTCTATGACTTGCAGGATCAGTGTGCTGAAAATGTAGATTAATTTGGGTAGTAATGCCATTTAACAATAGTAAGTATATCTTCTTGATGAATTGACACTTTTATTACCAGAAATTCTTGTCTCTAATAACAATTTTTGTCTTAAAGTCTATTTTGTCCAATATTAGTATAGTCTCTCTACCTCTCCTTTGATTACTGTTTTCATGATATACCTTTTTCCATTCTTTTACCTTCAGCCCATTTGGGGTTTTGATTCTAAAGTGTGTTTCTTGGCAATAGCATACAGCTGGATCATTTACTTTACCCAGTCTGCCAATTTCTGCCTTTTGGTTGAAGTATTTAATCCATCTATGTTTAATATAATTACCATTGAGGTAAGACTTATCTGCTATTTTGGCATTTTTTTCTATATGCCTCATGTTTTTTTCTTTTCTTCACTTCTCCATTACTGCCTTCTTTGAAGTCAAATAGATATTTGCTACTGTACCATTTTGATTCCTTTCTTCTTTTTTTACTATATGTTATTTTAGTTATTTTCTTGTGATTGCTGAGAGGATTACAATTATCGTCTTAAAACAATCTAGTTAGAACTAGTGCCAACTTAATTTCAGCTCTATACAGAAATTTTGCTCCTATATAACTCTGTTTCCTCTCACCTGTTTGTTCTACTGCTGACTATAAATTACATGTTTACACATTGTATATCCTTTAACACAGATTTATAATTACTGCTTTATGCAACTGTCATTGAAAGCAGATGGTAGAATGAAGGAGTTGCATAAAAAAACATACATTTATGCTGTGTTTTATGTTTTCCTATGCAGATTTCTTTACCGGTGCTCTGTTTTTCTTTATGTGGATTTGAGATACTGTCTAGTGTGCTTTCATTTCAGCTTGAAAAACTCCCTTTAGCAATTTTTGTGGGAAAGGTATGGTATTAAAGAACTCCCTCAGCTTTTGTTGTTCTGGGAATTTCTTAACATCTCCCTCATTTTTGAAGGGCAGTTTTGCCAGATATAGAATTTTTAGTTGACAGTATGTTTCCTTTAACATTTTATATATGTCATCCCACTGCCTTCTGGCCTCCATGGTTTCTAATGAAAAATCAACTGTGAATCTAATTAAGGATTCCTTGTATGTGACAAGTCACTTCTCTCTTGGTGCTTTCAAGATTCTCTCTTTGGCCTTCGCATGTGTCTTGCTGTAAGTCTCTTTGAGTTTACCTTATTTGGAATTCATCGAGCTTCTTGGATTTGTACATTTGTGTCATTTTCAGTTATTGTTTCCTTAAAATTCGTTCTGGTCCTTTCTCTCTCTCTCTCTCCTCTGTCTGGAACACCCATAACGTGTATGTTGTACTATTTGATGGCTTTCCACAGGTCCCTTGAGCTCTATTCACATTTCTTCATTCTTTTTTCTTTCTGCCTCTCAGATTAGTTTCAATTGTCCTATCTTCAAGCCTGCTGATTCTTTCTTCTGCCTCCCTAAATCTGCTGTTGAATGCCATTCGTGAGTTTTCATTTCATTTATATTTTTCAGCTCAAGAATTTCTTGCGATTTCTTTATAATTTCTCTCTCTTTGTCGATAGGCTCATTTTGTTCCATGGTGTTTTTCTTATTTCCCATATTTATTTGTCCTTTTTTTCCTTTAGCTATCTGAGCATATTTAAGATAGATGTTTTAAGGACTTTTTTCAGGAGGTATTAATATGATGTCTGGGCTTCCTCAAGGATGGAAAGAAACAAATTCATTTAAAGGATTTAAATGAATTTGTTTCTTTGTATGTCTTGGGGTTTTTTTTTTTTATCATTGTTGTTGAAACACTTCGTTGTTGGTGGCAGTGGTTGCTGTTGTTGTCACTGTTATTAAATGCTGTAACAGTCCATTGGTTTAGGTACTTTTCCAAACTATTTTTCCAAGGACTTTATCCCTTTTCATGTCTCTGTTTCCTAACATCATGTTCAGCTAATGTTTTGACAGAGATTTTCTTCAATACCAGAAGCTTTTACAAGCAAACCAGAAAAAGAGAAAACACACAAAACCAAACAAGCAAACACCTTTCCCAGTCTTTGCAAAGTGGCTCTGATGGAGCACTTCATCAACAATTATCAAGTCTCCCATTGAGACTGAGATTAAGCTTGAGGTGAAAGTTTAGGGTTTTCTATGGTCTTTTCTGAGCATGCATCTCACCCTAATTATGTATGTGGCTTTCTAAATTCATCCACACACAGGTACTTTTGAGTATCCTAAGTTCCCAAGGAATCTCCTACAGCTTTTGCACCTAGGTGTTAGGCAGTCTATTGCATGCCTCTATCAGTATGCATCTGCCCTAGGCCTCTATAGTTTGTCAGACTCCCTGACAGTATCTTCAAGCAATGCCCATCACTTTTCCAGCTTATATTCTGAGTTAGGCAAAACAGAGCTCAGAGTCTTGTGTCAATCTTTCAGTAAGCCCACAGACAAATCAGAGCAAATGCAATAATTTACAGTTTCCACAACTCTTAGTGCTAGTTCTAAGAGTTTCTGCTTGTTTTCAACGTTTCTGGGGGTCGAATAAGAGCTTGGAACTGCTCACCTTGCCATTTTGCCGTCACTATTCCTCTGCAGTAAGTCATTGCTTTGGGGATTATTTTTTATCTAAAGATAAATTAGGAGGAAACTGTCATCTTAATTATGTTGTTTTCCTATCCATGAACATTGAAGGCTCTCTATTTATCTAAATCTTCTTTAAGTTCTCTCAGCAATATTTTGTGTTGTTCAATTATGAGTCTTGCACTTCTTTTATTAAATTTAACCCTAAAAATGTGATTCTTCTTAATGCTTTTGTGAATGAAACAGTTTTCTTAATTTTATTTTCAGATTATTCATTACTAACATACAAAGACAATTAGTTTTTGTATGTTGATTTATAAAACTGTTTTTATTCACAGACATGATTATTTACTTAGAAAATCCCCCACAAAAAAAATCTACACACAAAAACGTTGCTATACTTAATAAGTTACTTTAGCAAGTTTGCAGAACACAGGATCAATGTACAAAAATCAATTCTGTTTTATGTACTAACATTGAACAAGTGTAAACTGATGTTTTAAAACACCACCAAAAAATGAGCCATTTGGAGATAAATCTTACAAAATATGTCCAACACCTATCCACTAAAAACTATAAAATTTTGCTGAGAGAAATTAAATAATACCTAAATAAATGGAAAGATAAGCCATGTTCCTAGAGCAGAAGATTCAATATTTGAAACCAAAAATAAAATTCTAAGCCCCCTCAACCAACTAAAGGGAATCCTCCCCTTGGCCAAGGGAGTTTCAAAGAAACCTAAACAATCAGTTCAAGCCATGATGGGAAAGCGGGGTGGGAGGCGTTAGATATGCCTCATTATACTCTCCTCCCGTTGGAATTCAGGCACAGCCGATTAGCATTAACATTTAAAACAGAGACATTAAAACTGATGAAGCAGACTCGTTGTAGCAATAAGATACCAAATTCCAACCTGACCCTAATATAGCGTCACATGACAGATAGCAGACCCTAAAAGAAAAGTATTTTGCCCCAAAATATATTTCTTTGACACATTTTTAATGGCCCTACAAAGCTGTCTCTTGTGGGGGCAATCTACATTCTGTAGAGAATCCCCTTCCCTTTCTGATCCTGAAGAGATTAGGTGAGAGTCTAGCACCTTTTATAGGTCTAAACAGGAGACATTTGCATCTATTGCATCTAAAGGTGGCCACCTATGAGATTTCATCTACTTAAAAAGAACTTTGGTCTCCACAACCTTATCCTAACCCAGACATTCCTTTCTATTGATTCCATGGCTTTAGATAATAACTTAATTCTTTCAACCAATTGCCAATCAAAAAATATTTTAATCTACCTACAACCTGTAAACCCCCATTTCAAGTTGTCCCACCTTTCTGGATCAAACCAATGTGTACCTTACGTGTATTGATTGATGTCTGCCTGTAACTTTTGTCTCCGTAAAATGTATAAAATCAAGCTGTAACCTCGGACCTCCTGGGGTTGTGCCCACAGGTCATGGTCCTCACATTTGGCTCAAAATAAATCTATTCAAATATTTTACAGTGTTTGGCTTTTCTCATCAACAATATTATTAAGATGTCAACTCTCCATAAATTCATCTTATAGACTCAATGCCATTCCAATAAAAATCCTACCAGGATCTTCTCTTTCTCTTTCTTTGTTAATCTAGCTAGGAGTTTATCAATCTTACTTATTTTTTTGAAGGACAAACTTGGTTTCATTGATCTTTTGTATGGATTTTTGCATCTCAGTTTCATTAAGTTCTTCTCTAATTTTAATTATTTCTTTGGATTAGTTTGTTCCTTTCTCTCTAGTTCCTTTAGGCAGAAAGTTAGATTGTTAATTTGGGACCTTTCTAACTTCTTGATTAAGGCATTTAGGGCTACAATCTTTCTTCTTAATGCTGCATCTCAGAGATTTTTGAAGATTATGTCCTTATTTTCATTAATTTTAAAGAATTATTTTTTATTTCTACCTTAATTTTCATGTTCACTCAGGACTTATTCAGGAGTAAGTTGTTTAATTTCCATGTATTTTTGTGGTTTTCCGAGATCTTATTGGTATTTATTTCTATTTTCATTGCACTATGGTTTCAGAGTGTGCTTGGTATGATTTCAATTTCTTTTGAATTTATTGAAACTTGCTTTATGACTGAGAATGTGATCAATCTTAGAATATGTTCCATATGCAGATGGGAAGAATGTATCTTCTGTGGTTGTTGGAGTGTTCTGCAGATGTCTATTAGGTCCAACTGGTCAAGTGTTGAGTTTAAGTCCAGAGTTTTTTGGTTAGTTTTTTGACTTGGTGATCTATCTAACACTGTCAATAGGGTGTTGAAATCTCCCACTATTATTGTGTGGTTCTGTAAGTCTTTTTACAGCTGAAGAAGTTGTTTTATGAATCTGGGGGCTACACGGTTGGGTGCACAAATATTTAGGATAGTTAAGGTTTCTGGTTGGATCGTATCCTTACTGTGTAATGCCCTTCATTGTCCTTCTTAATTTTTATTGGTTTAAAGACTGTTTTATCTGATGTAAGAATAGAGACTCCTGCTCTTTTTTATTTTCCATTTGCATGGTAGATTTTACTCCACCCTTTTATTTTGAGCCTGTGGGTGTCGTTACATGTGAGAAAGAGAAGATCCAAATAAACACAATCAGAAATGACAAAGATGACATTACAACTGATCCCACAGGATTACAAAAGATCTTCAGAGACGAGTATGAATAGCTCTATGTACATAAATTATAAAATCTAGACGAAATGGATAAACTCCTGGAAGCACACAATCTCCCAAGACTGAATTAGGAAGAGATTGAAAACCTGAATAAACCAGTATCAACATCTGAAAGAACCTATCAACCAAAAAAAGCCCTGGGCCAGATGGATTAATAGCCAAATTCTACCAGAAGTACAAAGAAGAACTGATATCAATACTACTCAAACTATTCCAAAAAATCAAGAAGGAGGGGCTCTGCCCCAACTCACTCTATTAAGCCAGCATCAGCCTGATACCAAAATCTGGCAGAGACACAATGAAAAGAGAAAACTTCAGAACAATATCCCTCATGAACATAGATGTGGAAGTCCTTGACAAAATACTAGCAAATAAAATCAAGTAGCACATCAGAAAGTTAATATGCCACAATCAAGTAGGCTTTATTCCTATGACGCAAGACTGTTTCAATGTAGACAAATCCATAAATATGTTTTACCACATAAACAGAATCAAAAGCAAAACTGTATGATCATCTCAATACATGCAGGAAAAGCTTTGGATAAAATCCAACAGCTCCTCAAGATGAAAATCCTCAACAGACTAGGCACTGAAGGAACATACCTCATAATACTGAGAGCCATCTATGACAAACCTACAGCCAGCATCATACTGAATGGGCAAAAGCTCAAACCATTCCCCTTGAGAGCTGGAATAAGACAAGGATGCACATTTTCACCACTCCTATTCAACAGAGTACTAGAAATTCTAGCCAAAGCAGTCAGGCAAGAGGAAGAAGTAATAGCCATCCAAATAAGAAAAGAGGAAGTCAAGCTATCTCTCCTCACGGACAATATGATCCTGGACTGAGAAAATCCTAAAGACTCCTAGAATTGATAAATGACTTTAGTAAAATTTCAAGATGCACAATCAATGTGCAAAAATCAGCAGCATTTCTATGCAGCAATAAAGTCCAGACTGGGAGTGAAATGAAGAACACAATCCCACTTACACTAGCCACAAAGAAAATGAAACACCTAGGAATACAGCTAACCAAGGAGTTGAAAGATTTCTATAAGCACTACAAAACATTGCTGAAAGAAATCAGAGATGACACAAATAAACAGAAAAACATTTCACGCTCATGGACTGGAATAATCAATATCATAAAAATGTCCATACTGCCCAAAGCAATGTACAGATTCAATGCTATTCCTATCAAACTACCAACGTTCTTTACAGATTTAGAAAAAAACACTATTCTAAAATCTGTATGGAACCAAAAAAAGAGACCAAATTGCCAAAGCAATCTTAAAGCAAAAAGGACACAGCTGGAGGCATCATGCTACCCAACTTCAAACTACACAATAGAGCCACGGAAACCAAACAGCTTGGTACTGGCACAAAAACAGACACACAGACCAATGGAACAGAATAGAAAACTCATAAACAAAACCTGACACCTACATCTATCTGATCTTTGACATGGCCAATATGAATAAACAATGAGGAAAGGACTCCCTATTCAATAAATGGTGCTGGGATAACTGGCTAGCCACATGCAGAAGATTGAAGCTGGACCCCTACCTTTCACCATATATAAAAAGTAACGCAAAATAGATTAAAGATTTAAATATAAGACCTCAAACTATAGAAATCCTGGAAGACAACTTAGGAAATACTCTTCTTGACATCAGCCTTGCCAAATAATTTTTGGCTAAGTCCCCAAGAGCAATTGTAACAAAAATTGACAAGTGGGACCTAATTAAACTCAAGAGCTTCTGCACAGCAAAATGAACTACCAACAGGGTAAACAGGACAACCTACAGAATGAGAGAAGATACTCACAAACTATGCATCTGACAAAGGCCTAATATCTGGAATCGATAAGGAACTTAAACAAATCAACAGGCAAAAAACAAGTAACCCCGGCCGGGCACAGTGGCTCACGCCTGTAATCCCAGCACTTTGGGAGGCCGAAGCGGGTGGATCCCGAGGTCAGGAGATGGAGACCATCCTGGCTAACACGGTGAAACCCCGTCTCTACTAAAAATACAAAAAAATTAGCTGGGCATGGTGGCGTGCGCCTGTAGTCCCAGCTACTCGGAAGGCTGAGGCAGGAGAATGGCGTGAACCTGGAAGGCGGAGCTTGCAGTGAGCCGAGATCACGCCACTGCACTCCAGCCTGGGTGACACAGCAAGATTCCGTCTCAAAAAAAAAAAAAAAAAAAGTAACCCCATTAAAAAATGGGCAAAGGACGTGAACAGATACTTCTCAAAAGAAGACATACAAGTGGTGAACAAACATATGAAAAAGCGCTCAGCATCACTAATCACCAGAGAGATGCAAATCAAAACCACAATGAGATACCATCTCACACCAGTCAGAATGGCTATTATTTTAAAAATCAAAAAACAACAGGTGCTGGTGAGGCTACAGAGAAAAGGGAATCCTTATGCACTGCTGGTGGGAATACAAATTAGTCCAGCTACTGTGGAAAGCAGTCTGGAGATTTCTCAAAGAACTTAAAACAGAGCTACCCAGCAATCCCATTATTGGGTAAATATACAAAAGAAAAATCATTCTACCAAAAATACATGCACTCATATGTTCATCACTGCACTATTCATAATAACAAAGACATGGAACCAACCCAGGTGTCTATCAATGCTAGACTGGATAAAGAAAATGTGGTTCATATACATCATGAAATACTATGCAGCCATAAAAAAGAGTAAAATCCACCGGGCACGGTGGCTCATGCCTGTAATCTCAACACTTTGGAAAGCGGAGGCAGGAGGATCACCTGAGGTCAGGAGTTTGAGACCAGCCTGGCCAACATGGTGAAACCCCGTCTCTATTAAAAATACAAAAATTAGCTGGGCATGGTGGCGAGCAACTGTAATCCCAGCTGCCTGGGAGGCTGAGGCGAGATAATCGCTTGAACCCGGGAGGTGGAGGTTGCAGTGAGCCAAGATCTCGCCACTGCACTCCAGCCTGGGCAACAAGAGCGAAACTCCATCTCAAAAAAAAAGAATGAAATCATCTCCTTTGCAGTAACATAGATGGAGCTGGAAGCTATAACCCTAAACAAATTAATGCAGGAACGGAAAACCAAATACCTCATGTTCTCACTTATAAATGGGAGTATGCATTGAGCACACATGGACGTGAGTGTAGGAACAATAGACGCTGGAATACTTGAGGATGGAGGAAGGGGGAGTGGGTTAAAAAAATAAAAAACTACTTATCAGGTACTAGACTCATGACCTAGGTGACGGGATCCATACTGCAAACCTCAACATCATATAATATTCTCATGTAACAAATCTGCACATGGGTACCCCCATATCTAAAATAAACGTTGAATTTTAAATTTTCACACACACTGTATGATTTCATTTATATAACATTATCAAAATGGCAAAACTGTAGAGATGAAAAACAGATCAGTGATTTCCAGGGGTTAGAGATGGCAGGGGGAAGGGTATGCAACTTAAGGGTTTGTGTGAGGGATTTCCATATGGAATCTGAGATTATGATGGAATAGGTCTATATCTTGATTATAGTAGGGGTTACATAAAGCTACACAAGTGATAAAATGACAGACAGACAGACACACACACACACAGTACAAAAAAAAAAAATCCCAGCAGGAATGTTACGTACATCAACAAAATGATAATAGAATTTATATTGGAAGGCAAGTGGCATCGAATAGCCAAAGCAATCTTGAGAAAGAACCATGTTGGAGGACTCACACCATTTGATTTCAGAACTCTTTATAAAGATTCAAGACAGTGTGATATTCATGACATGATAATCACATAGACTGATGGAACAGAATAGAGAGTTCAGGGGGCCAGGCACAGTGGCTCACGCCTGTAATCCTAGTACTTTGGGAGGCCGAGGCGGGTGGGTCACTTGAGGTCAGGAGTTTGAAACCAGCCTGGCCAACATAGTGAAACCCCATCTCTACTAAAAATACAAAAAAATTAGCTGGGCACGGTGGTGGGCACCTATAATCCCAGCTACTTGGGAGGCTGAGGCAGGAGAACCGCTTCATCCCAGAAGGCAGAGGTTGCAGTAAGCCAAGATAACGCCACGGCACTCCAGCTGGGCACAGAGCGAGATTCCGTCTCAAAAAAGAATAGAGAGTTCAGAAATAAATCAACAGATAAACAGACAACGTATTTTTGACAAAGACACGAGGCAATTTAATGGACAAAGGAGTCTTCAACAAACGGTGCTGGAACAATTGGACATCTATAAGCAAAATAGAAATAAACCCAGCAGCATATGCAAAAAAATCACTCAAATTGGATTATATGCCTAAATGTAAAACCTAAAACTACAACATTTCTAAAAGAAAAAACAGGAGAAAATCTTTGTGATCTTGGGTTAAGCAAAGATTGCTTAGATACAACACCAAAATTATACGCCATAAAAGAACAATTGATAAATTGGACAACATTAAAATTAAAAATTTCTGCTCTCCAAAAGAGACCAAAAAATAATAATGCAAAGACAAGCACAAACTGTCAGAAAATAATTGGGAAAAATGCATTTTATAAAAAAAAGTTGTGTTGAGAATATATAATGAATCACAAACCCCATAACAGGAAAACAAGCAGACCTCTCTCTCCAAATATATAAAACTATAATAAGGTGCCTCTACATACTTATTAAAATGGCTAAAATTAAAAGTACAGTCAATATTAAGTGCTGACAATGACACAGAGGACTGGAGCTCTCATGCATTGCTGGTGAAAATGCAAAATGGTACAGCTTCTTTGGAAAGCAGTTTGGCCATTGCTTAGACGCTTAAATATATATTTATCAAATAACTCAGCAATGTCATTCCTAGGCATTTATCCAAGAGAAATTAAAATTTACATTCACATAAAAACCTGTATGCCAATGCTTACACTGGTTTTATTCATAATTACCAAAAATTGGGAACAATCCAAGTGCCCTTCAAGAGGAGAATGAATGAACAAAGTGTGATATGTCCACACAACTCCACTCAGCAATAAAAAGAAACACAACTTGGATGAAGCTCAAATGCATTATACTAAGTAAAAGAACCAAACTCAATGGTTCCATTTATTTGACATGCTTGAAACAGGCAAAAATGTAGAAACAGAAAACAGATTGATGGTTAACAAGTGCTGATGGGAAGAGGAAGCAGCCAAAGGAGTTTTTGTGGGGTGATAGAAATATTCCAGATATTGATTTGCTGACAATTACACAATTGTATGCATTTGTCAAAACTCATAGATCTACTCACCATTTCTGGTGAAATTATATCTCAATTAAAAATACATAAAATAATAGTTTTGAGCAATCTGCAACAGCACTGATAGTGTTTACAACATATTGTTACATTTAAGAAACTACAAAGCAAGAGATACACTCTGAGCACAATTATGTAAAAATTTGTATTATGGCCGGGGCGGTGGCTCACGCTTGTAATCCCAGCACTTTGGGAGGCCGAGGCGGGCAGATCACGAGGTCAGGAGATCGAGACCACGGTGAAACCCCGTCTCTACTAAAAATACAAAAAAAATTAGCCGGGTGTGGTGGCAGGCGCCTGTAGTCCCAGCTACTTGGAGAGGCTGAGGCAGGAGAATGGCGTGAACCCTGGAGGCGGAGCTTGCAGTGAGCTGAGATTGCGCCACTGCACTCCAGCCTGGGTGACAGAGCGAGACTCTGTCTCAAAAAAAAAACAAAAAAAAAAACTTGTATTACATATGGGAAAGACCAGAAGGGAACGCAGATAAATGCAAGCAGACAGTAATGATTGTGTTAGGGGCACGATGCTGTGTTCTCCCTTCGACCTCCAAATTTTCAGCAATATATTCATTTTCACTTGATAATAATGAAATACAGTAACCAATCGATGACAGATGTAAATGCTGTCTTAAAATAATTTATCTTCATTATTTTTAACATATTCTCTCTAATTTGCTTCCCTGTCCAACCTGCCATCAAATATATTCCTGCTAAGTTGAAGACCGAAAGCTAATTAGCTAATTTTGAAAGGGCAAATTTTAAGGTCAATTAATACCTGATTTGTGAAAACAATTAGAAAAAATTAATTACATTTTCCACTGATCAGAAATAAACCTTCCTACACAATCTTGCCTTTAAAAAAAATAGATAATTCAAGTCTGTCAATCCGACAACCAATTGTATTTAAGTACATCTGTCATTCTTACGTACTATTTTGGAGATACAAAAAAATTGATTCAAAATTTTCTGAGATTTAATTAGGCAAAGTGAATGGGAAAGAGAGAGTGGAGAGAGTGGGGAAGTCTGCGTGTCACTCTGTGCTTAATTTTTTTTTTTTTGAGACAGAGTTTCGCACTTGTTGCCCAGGCTGTAGCACAATGGTGCGATCTCAGCTTACTGCAACCTCAGCCTTCCAGATACAAGCGATTCTCCTGCCTCAGCCTCCCGAGTAGCTGGGATTATAGGCATGTGCCACCAGGCCCAGATAATTCTGTATTTTTAGTAGAGAAGGGGTTTCTCTATGTTGGTCAGGCTGGTCTCGAACTCCAGACCTCAGGTGATCCACCTGCCTCAGCCTCCCAAAGTGCTGGGATTACAGGCGTGAGCCACCGCACCCAGCCCTGTGCTTACTTTTTTATGAATAAAATTAGCATATTAGATTAAAAAATTCATCTTTAATTTGGCAATTTTGTTTGTTCCATGTCATTACGATTGTATGGACAAGACGTATTCCTCTAACAAAAGAGTAGAAGTCCTCAGCTAGGACGGGGGAAACAGCCTTGAGGAATGCCCAGCAGCGTTCCAGGGCTGGACATACAGAGCATGCGCAGGGTCCCAAAGACAAGGGTTGAGGTGCCCAGAGAATGAAGTCTGCTTTCTCCATACGTGTTTGTGGTTGGTTCCCTCTGTTATAGGAGTACTGCTAAAGGAGGGTAAAACCGTGACTCACGTCCCAATATAAAATGAATGCAGGTCAATATTTTGTTTAACTCATCAATTAGAAGACACTGATAAGATGCAAAAACCATACATACATGGGCAATTAGAAATGCTGAATTGGGCCGGAAGCGGTGGCTCATGCCTATAATCCCAGCACTTTCGGAGGCCGAGGCGGGTGATCACGAGATCAGGAGATCGAGACCATCCTGGCCAACATGGTGAAACCCCGTCTCTACTAAATATACAAAAATTAGCCGGATGTGGTGGTGAGTGCCTGTAGTCCCAGCTACTCGGGAGGCTGAGGCAGGAGAATCGCCTGAACCTGGGAGGCGGAGGTTGCAGTGAGCCGAGATTTCAACACTGCACTCCAGCCTGGGTGACAATGTTGAATTGAACTTACAAATAAATGCAAAACTAGACAATGCATTCCACGGACACAATCCAACTTTACTTCTAGGGAAGAGTCATTTGCATTATTGTCAGCTTTCTGATCAGTTGCAAACAGTGAAAGATGCAGATAACCTGGAAGGACTCCAGACCTCCCTTCACTTCCTATAAAAGACACCAATCATCTTTGCATTCCATTTCCAACTTTTTCACAACAATTTCCTTCATCACTATTCATCTCTGGGGTTGGTGGTGCCTGAGTGGCTCCCAGGAATTGGCCTGCTGCTACTCACACCCTCCAGCAATCCCATCCCTGAGTGTGGGCTGGACCTAGTGACTGGCTTCTAACCAACAGAATACAGAAGAAGGGATGGTGTCACTCCATGATTAGATCACAAAAGACTGTCCCTTGTGCCTGCCCAGATGGAGTGGGCCCCTGGCAATGAGCTGAGGTGGCCTCCAGTCAACAGCCAGCAAGGAACCGAGGCCATCCATCCAACAGCCCAGGAAGAACCACACCTGGCCAGCAACCACACAGATGAGCTCAGAAGCGGACCCTGCTCCAGCTGAACACTGAGATGCTACGGCTCTAGCTGACAACTTGTCCCAGCCTGTGAAGACCCTGAGCAGAGGACCTAGCTCAGCTGTGCCCAGATTTCTGACCCATGAAACTGAGAAAATAAATATGTACTCTTTTAAGCTGCTAAGTTTGGGAGAAATTTGTTACCTGGCAATAGATCCTTAATTCACTCTTCCTTCCAGCTTTCTTTATATGTATATCCTGCCTTGTTTCACACAGATTTTAATCATTTTAAGAAAATACCTTGTAATCAGTTTGTGCACAGGTGATGTAACTGACCCAAGAAATTGCACCTGAGCTGCCTGGGAGCCAAAGGAAAAAGGGGACATGGCAGGCTACAGCCTCTGCCCGCTTCTCTCCTGCACAAACGACAGAAAACCCGGCTGCAAGGGGATGTTTCCCAGAGAGCTAAAACATAGGCCAGTACAGTCCCCCAAATTACCTTTTCAACACAGTCTGAAGCAATCTGTTTGCGGCATCTCATAGTGTTCTTTCATTCTGCTCATTCTCTTCACAACTGAACCCGTAATAGATGAGTTCAACTTCACGGAGCCTAAGGGGTTTGCTGGTTTCCACATACCTGAGACTCCCACCTATGCTAGGTTCAAAGACTTACATCTTCTCTCTAATAAGAATACTGTTTTCTTTTTCATTTTCTGCCTATTTTCATGAAACAGGAAGGGGAAAATGTAATAAAACCCTTCAGTAACCTTTAGCCTGAGACAGGAGTGTGCTGTTTCAGGGACCTCGCCTAGGTGCACGTGCACAACAGCCTGTGCCCTCCACACTCAGACATTCACACCAGTAAGCCCTTCCCCTGAGATCCCTCACCGTGGGTGGGATGGGCCAACAGGCCAGTCTCCTCATGGTGCTGAGAGCTGCCCCTTGGGGCTGCGGTTCTCTGTTGCTCCTCCTCCTGGGAGAAGCTCTGCATGGGAGGTGCTGCTCACTCATGAGGGCTCATGCCTGCGGACACAGGTGGCACATTCTGGCATCTCCACACTCAGCCTAGGTAGTTGCCAGTGCCATCCTGACACCCCCTCCCCGTGCCCTGGGCAGGCTGTGGGGTCAGGGCACCCTCAGCCCTCCCTTCACTGGACCACCACACCTGCCAGCTCCTGCCCCCATGTGCCTGCACCTGTCAGCACCTCTCCACGCCCTCCTTCCTCCACCACCTGGAATCCTGCCTGGCTGCCCAGGGCCTCCTGCCTGTGGAGCTCATGACAGGCCCCAGTCTGCCCCTGGTACACCATACATCGAAGCAAGAAGTGAGGTCAAAGAACTTGGAACATATGTTCTTCTGGTTTTCCCAATTCTTGTCTCACTGGAAGCTGAACATTAGCCTTCCATCACTCACATCCTGGCTGGGACAATCCTGCTGCCTCATCTGTCTCCCCATGCACAGGCCACACAGTCCTTCCGGCCATATTAGACACTTCCCAACAAACCACTCTTTAAAGAAAAGGAAAAGGCAAGCCTCTCGCTGGGAGAAGATCCTGCAACATGGGACCAGAGAAGGTTAATTCTTAGACTATTCAATATGAATCTGGGGGGAACAGACACATTCAGTGTATAACAGAGAACATTTGCTGCAGGCTGTTTTTAATAGCACACACTGGGGGGTGAGGAGCAGAAACTGAAAAGCCGCCAACAGGAGAACATGTGTGAATGGTAGCATGTTCACATAATGAAATTCTATGCAAGGAGTTCACACGAATGAACGAGAGCTATAGGCATCAGCACAGAGAAACCTCAAAACATGTTGCCAAAGAGAGCAACTCAAAGTTTCACCACTTCCAAAGGGCAGCATAGACTATAAGTCAATAGAAACATGCAGTGAAAGTATGAGCACACACGCTGGGGAGCTCCCCCTGGAGCGGGCAGGATGACAGCAGCAGCATGCACCACACCCGCATGCAATTCTGTGGTGCTTTGTCAAAGGCTGGAGAGACCATCAGTACTGCAGGGGTCGGGGCTCTGGCTGTGGGAACGACGATCCTCAGATCTGCCATGTAATCGATATGGCCCAACAAAGACAGGCAGAGACACCTACTCATAGGATGCTGCTTTTCTCATTACAAGGACATCTGTGTGAACTGCAAATTATGGGTTTGCAGTATAAGCACTGACATGTAAAAACCATTCATTGTCTTTACATAAGTAAATATTTAAAGATGTATCAAATTTTTTCTTAAAGAATGAAATCATGTCTTTTGCAGCAACATGGATGTAGCTAGAGGCCATTATCCAAGTGAATTAACCCAGGAACAGGAAACCAAATACCGCATATTCTCATGACAAGTGGGCGCTAACCCCCGGGTGCACATGGACATAAAGAAGGCAGCAGGGGACACTTGGACCACACAGGGGCAGGAGGAGGGAGGGTGGAAAAGTAACTATTGGGTACCATGCTGACTACCCGGGTGATCAGTCGTACCTGAAACCTCAGCATCACACAATATACCCAGGTAACAAACCTGCACATTTAACCCCTGAATCTAAAATAAAAGTTGAAATTATTTTTAAATTTCCTTTTATGTAAATTCTGACTTTTCTGACATGAAAAACAATACTCAGTTAATTCACTTGCTATACGTATAGAAATAAAGCATGCCCTAGGAGACATACGCTTTCCAAAATTGCAGAATAATTGCAATGCCTTAAATAATATATTAAGTGTTAAGTCTTCATGCTACAAACTCTCTTTTCTATTTTTATTATCTTTTGGACCTAAATTAAGTTTATCATATTTTACAAATATCAGTCATCAAAAACTAAGTCAGGAAAGTGATCTAATGCTGGAAAAATTCTTGCAAAATTTCTGGAAATTTTTCCCACAACAAACATGGGGGAACAATGCTCATGGACACCCAATCTGTGTGAAGTCCACATTTATAAGATGGCACTATTTTAAACTCACCTCCCTTTTGTGAGAAATGAAGCAAACTCCTGGCCTGCAGGAGCCCAAGAGCTCTGCCCAGTGGTCCCGCTGGGGCAGGAGTGCGAGGGGTCAGCCCTGCCGGCTCCCCGCGGAGGCCTGTGCTTGCCGGCTGCAAGTTCAGCGAGTCCAGTGGGCACGGACGTCTGCAGGAGCTCCACTGCCGGCGCGCCTGAGTACTGCCTGCCGTCTCTGCCCTCCAGATGCATGCTCCACTGCCAGTCTTCTCTCTAGGGCAGCCAAAAAGAAACCACTCTTGAAAGGCACACTGGGACTAACGTTTGCACCTTGGGAGTCCATACAATAGGAAGGTTGCTTCTACGGAGGTGGTCCCAGAGTTCCAGCATCCTAACCACGCAACAGCATTTCACACTAGTGAGACGTGAAGCCAGCTGGACTTCCTGGGTGGAGTAGGGACTTGGAAAACTTTTCAGTCTAGCTAAAGGATTGTAAATGCACCAATCAGCACTCTATGTCTCGCTAAAGGGTTGTAAATGCACCAATCAGCACTCTATAAAATGGACCAATCAGCACTCTGTAAAGTGGACCAATCAGCACTCTGTAAAGTAGACCAATCAGCACTCTGTAAAACAGACCAATCAGCAGGATGTGGGCGGGGACAAATAAGGGAATAAAAAGCTGGCCACCCCCCAACCAGCTGGACTTGCCTTCTAGTCTGTGAGTGCTTTTGTTCTTCACAGTAAATCTTGCTGCTGCTCACTCTTTGGGTTTGTGCCACCTTTAAGAGCTGTAACACTCACTGTGAAGGTCTGCAGCATCATTCTTGAAGTCAGTGAGACCAACAAGCCACCAGAAGGAACCAACTCAGGACACCCTAGCAATGGCCTAAGTAGTTAACTGAGAGCTAGTTAAGTAAATTGTGATGTGTGCACAGCATGAAATTCTGTGCTACATTAAAAATGATCTAAGAGATGGTTCTTGCTATCGGGAAATGCTAAGGATGTGGAAAGAATAAGGACAAGTGGTACACTGATTTTTTTTGAAATAAATATGTATAAATTACATACATAACAACAGAGGCCCAAAAGACACACCCTCCAAAACATGGCTACCTCTGGATGGCGAAAGTGCCCACGGGCGTCCTTTTCCTTTGGTTTTGTCTCTTCTATGATTTTCACATTTTTTGCGTTTAGCAAATTAATACTTTTCTGGTGAGAATATAATACCTACGATAAAAGTAAGAACTATTCCTATACTTGTAAAGTTATGCTGTCCTACTTTGGGGCTTATATTTCAAACCACTTACCATTTTATTTTTTACATTTTGAAGCATCCTACAGCACCAGAAATGATGTTTGGCCTTCCAGCTGCTTAGTTTGCTGTCCAGGGTTGCCGTGAAGCCAGGACTGACTGTGCACTTTGGCCAAGCAGGATTTCTGGTGCTGAGATGCAGAGGCACGTGCTGGGGCTGGAGTTAGCACAGTAGTGCGTCACCATTCCTAATCGCCTGTTTCACATACAGTTTTCACAATGCCCCATGAGCACAGAATTGCAGTGGACCCAGGATGACAGGAGTTTGCTGAGACTCGAAGCAAGTACAAGACATGTCATGTCTACAGCTGAGTAAGCCAAGCACTGACAGCGCCAGACGCACACTTCCTGGTGGAGCCAGAACTTACTTCAAATATAGAAAGACATAACATTTGAAGAAACCTGAACGATCAAGGAAGTCCATATATCTTTTTCACCACTGTTATTTCCCTGCTTTAACCAACCACTTATGCTGAAAGTGATCACTCACAAACCAGTGAGCCGAAGGCAGGCCATGTCGGCAGAATGTTCTTGTATCATAAAAGTGAGATAAAGCAGTTGCATTGGTTTTAGACAATGGTTCCACTGCCTGGTAAGAACAAAGTACAAATGTACATACTAGCTACAAAAGAGTTGTCTCATTTCACAAATTCCACACACAAGCTAAATGTTTCAATATTTTCATTTAAAACTGATGTGGCATGATATAAAGATGACCAGTAAAAGTAATGCTAACAATTTAAAATTTAAATTTTTTTATTTAGAATAATGACATTAAATACCAATTTAAAAGCACCATGACAAGCCGAGAGAGAGAGAGGCTATGGAAGAAAGGGAAAAACTTTATCCTTACCATTAATGGCATTTTCCCTGGTTTTTGAACAAAGGACCCCACAAATTATATAACTGGTCGTGCTGAGACTTTAGAGAGGGTCCTCCTGCTCTCCATTCACAATTCCAGGGCACCATTGCCCCTCCTAAAACACCCAGCTTCTTTAGAAGAACATGCCATTGGAATTGTCACAGACTGAATGTGTATGTGCCCTCCAACAAACTCAGAGGCTGAAACCCTCCCCTCTAATGGGATGGTATTCAGAGGTGGGGTCTCAGGGAGGTGACTGGGATTTGGAGAGGCCCTGAGGGTAGAGCTCTCATGAATCAGCTCCAGACCCTTCTGAGAGTCGCGGGAGAGCTCAGCTCCTCTCCACCATGTGTGGACACGGCGAGAAGGTGCTGTCTGTGAACCAGGATGTGGGCCCTCCCCAGACACTGAATCTGTTGGTGCTGTGATCTGAGACTTCACAGCCTCCCAAACTGTGAGAAATTATGTTTGTGGCATAAGTCATCAGTTTATGGTGTTTTGTTACAGCAGCATGAATGGACTCACACAGGAACATACCACCCACCCTTAGTGCAACAAATGTCCATTCTCTTTCAGGCCGTGTCCCTTCTCCAAGACCTCACTCCCTTCCTTCCCGGTGGAGCCTCTGTGGTCCAGCAAACGCCCTCCTCTTACTTGCCCCAACTCATTCTCTCAAACTTACCTGATAAACGAGTTTTTTATTGCTGCAAAACAAATCACCACAAAGTGTACCTGTTTAAAAGCACACACGTGTATAATCTCAGAGTTTCTGTGGGCCAAGGCCAGGGTGGCTCAACTGGGTTGTCTGCTTGGGATCTCAAGGGGCCACTGGGCTGTGATTTCATCTGGAAGCTCCAATGGGGAAGAATCTGTTGCCAAGGTCACTCAGTGCAGACAGGATCCACGTCCTGGTGGCTGCAGGACTCAGGGCTGCAGCTTCTTGCTGGCTGTGGGCCAGCAAGAAGTTTATGGTGTTTTGTTACAGGAGGCCCCCTCAGAGGCCCCCTTCACCCCAACAGGCTCCTGCATCCTCACCATTTGGGCTCCTCCAGTATGTCTGCTTGCCTTTTCAGGCAACAAGGAGCATCTGGAGAGCGAGCAGCAGTGAGGCAGAGTTTTACAGGCTATTACGTGTCAGGGCGACATCTACCACTTTGCTGTATTCTGTCAGCTGGAGGTCAGTCCTGGGTCCTGCCTGCCCACACTCAAAGGGAGAGGACTAAACCAGGGTGTGAACACCAGGAGGTGGGGACCATGGGCCCCTAGAGTCTGCCACCTGTGGCCAAATCCCAACCCTGCTCAGCAGCTGTACATGTCTGTAGAAAACCTTCCTTGCTGCCTATGCCTGCAGATGACATCATATTAGGAACCCCAGGTGGGCCCCAGTACTGCCCAGCAATCCCACCACACCTCCCCAGGCAGTGTACGCACCTGCTCTCCTCCACTCCCCACTTAAACCCCACACACCCATCCCCCTTTCACTCCCAGCTGCTGCCTCTGCCTCTTGCTTCCTTCACTGACTGAATCAGCCAGGGTCCAAGAATGAAATAGAAGCTACTCTGAGAACTTCTAGAAGGAGCTGGAGCCCCAGAAGAGATTCCCCAAAGAAGAGTGGGGCATCCTCCCTCCCCAATCTCCAAGAAGAGTCTCCTATTGGCTGAACCCAAGCCAGAGCCCAAGCTCGAGTCAGACACTGGGATTCAGAACACAGTAGGGCAAGAGTGAGGAATGTCTCCCAAGAGCAAAACATCCCAGAATGGCCACGCTGGCAAAACTAGAAACAATGAGAATAAAAGCCCAGCCTCTCAAGGACACACTTGTCTACAGCCCTGCCAGGTACAGTGGAGCCCACCTGCTCCCACCCCAGCCCAGACTGCACTGTTGCATTCCTCCCCAACCCAAACCTCACAAGCTGGCATGCAAATGTACAGTCCTATCTGCCAACACTAAAAATACACAGCTCAGGACTGGTGCTTTCAGGAAGACAGAGAAGACCTACTTTTCCCTGTTCTTCCTGTTAAGTACAACTAAAAACTTGATGTTTGAACAAAAAGCCCCAAGAGAAGCCTGCACACAGCCAAAGGACCAGGAAATGAGTAGCCTAGCAAGACAGAAATCTTTTAGACAATATCTGTTCTATTGCAGCATAATACTGCAGACCCACATCCACTCAGGAGAGCAAAGGCTGAGTGGGCACCCTCCAAAGGCTATTACACAGTGCCTGGCCCCCAGTCCTCACAGGGATGCTTCGCAAAAGACTGAGTAAGGAGTTTGGACATTCACCGTTGCTGGGTGCTAGGGAGTTCCGCCTCCTCCCTACACACTCCTCCCCCAGTGGCTTAAGTGGGGACCACCAATGTGAGGAGCCTGGACTTCATCCCTGCCCTGCAGTAAAAGGGACCCCTGTCTTTCCTTGCTGACATGGTGTCAGAGGAGGCCAAGTGGAGAGTCAGGGCATTCACTTCTGCTCAGCAGTAATGAGGCCACCCCCCAATGGTGTCACTAGAGGTCAGTAATGAGCAGTAATGAGGTGTGCCACCCCACTCAGCCAGGGTGATATCAGCAGAGGCCTAGTGAGAGGCAGAGGTCCCACACTCACCCAGCAATAAGGTGGAATCCTTCCCCATCTTGGGGAACCTGAACTTCTAACCCTATCTGGCAGCAATGAGGCAATGTCAGGCCCTTCTGCTGGAGTGGTGTCAAAGGAAGGCAACTAAACAGAAGGGTTAAGTGGTGATTAGAGTCTTATAATGTAATACTCAAAATATGCAGGTTTCACTCAAAACCACGTCATAGTGATAACCAGAAATAGCTCAACTTGAAACAAAATACATGATGACACCAAGATGATGGAGATGTTGGAATTATCTGAAAAAAATTTTTTAATCAGCCAAAATAAAAATGCTTCAACAAGCAATAACAAACACATTTGAAACAAATGAAACACAGAAAAGCCTCAGCAAATAAGAGCCAAATGAAACTGAAAAACACAATAGCAAAATTTTAAATGCAAAAATGAACTCAACAGTAAAATGGAGGGGACAGAGAAAAGAATCAATAACTGGAAGACAGAACAATAGAAATTACTCAACCTGAACAATGGAGAAAACATAGTCTAAAACTATTTATCAGAACCTCAGAGACCTGTGGGACCATAAAAAAAGATCTAACTTTCATATAATCCAAATGCCAGAAGATAATGAAGAGTATGTAGCTTAAAAAGTATTTGAAGATATCATGGCCAAAAACTTCCTAAATGTGGCAAAAGACATAAACCTACAGATTTGAGAAGCTGAGCAAACCCCAAATGAGATAACCCCAAAAAAATCCAACATATATAGTGGGCAAAATTTTAAAAACTAAAAGCAAAGAAAAAAGTCTTAAAGAGAGAAATTAAAATATCCCTACAGGGAAAAAACAATTCAGATGAAAGGAACCATGGTGGCCAGAAGAAAGTGACATAACATTTTCAAGTAATGAGAGGAAGGAACAGTCAAGCCAGATGTCTACATCCAGTGAAAGAGAAATCAAGATGTTTTTAAAGAAAACTAAAAATGTATTGCCAGCAGACCTACCCTGAAAGAATGGCTAAAGGAAGTTCTCTAAACAGAAAGGGAAAATGAAAGAATACATTTTAGAACATCAGGAAGGTAAAAGAATATAGGTAAGGAGAGGTGTGGTGGCTCACGCCTGTAATCCTGGCACTCTGGGAAGCCAAGGCAGGCAGATTCATTGAGCCCAGGAGTTTGAGACCAGCCTGGGCAACACGGCAAAATCCTATCTCTATTAAAAACACAAAAACTTAGCCAGGCATGGTGGTGCATGCCTGTAGTCCCAGCTACTCAGGAGGCTGAGGTGGGAGAATTACCTGCGCCAGGAAAGTCAAGGCTTCAGTGAGTCAGGATTGTGCACTCAAGCCTGGGTGACAGAGTGAGACCCTATCTCAAAAAATAATAATAAAATAAAATAAAAAGTAAGTCCAGGCTCAGTGCGGTGGCTCATCCCTGTAGGTAGGCTCATCCCTGTAATCCCAGCACTTTGGGAGGCCGAGGTGGGTGGATCGCCTGAGGTCAGGAGTTCACCACCAGCCTAGCCAACATAGTAAAACCCCATCTCTATTAAAAATACAAAAATTTGCCAGGCGTGGTGGCGGACACCTGTAATCCTAGCTACTTGGGAGGCTGAGGCAGGATAATCATTTGAACCCAGAAGGCGGAGGTTGCAGTGAGCTGAAACCGCACCATTGCACTCCAGCCTGGGCAGCAAAGCGAAACTCCATCTCAAAGGAAAAAAAAAGGCAAGTCCAAGCAAGATTCTTAACAGATGCATCATGTGCTATTTTCATTCAGAGAATGCAAGTGCTTAATGGAAATAATTCTGTCATCTACTGTTGACAGCATGCTACTGAATAACATTTATACATAGGTAAATACATTTTCCCTCTCCTCTTGATTTTCCTAAATTCTGTTGAATGTTTGAAGCAAAAATTTTAACACTCTTTGATGTGTTTATCAATGTATGCAGAGGAAATCATCAAGACAATTCTATAACAAATGAGAGAGGTAAAAGATGTAAAGGAGGTATGTTTTCTTGATTTTACTCAAACTGATAAAATGATGGCATCAGTAGACTGTGACAAGTAATGTGTATATATACTTTAATACCTAGAACAACGACTTTAAAAAGCTATAAAAGAGATACACCAAGAAACACTATAGATAAATTATCAGGGGAAATTCATCCCCAATATTTCATGTAGGTTCTTTTCTATTTTCCCTAAGTGTCAGCTGGTCTGAGAAATAAAGGGAAAGAGTACAAAAGAGAGAAATTTTAAAGCTGGGCATCCGGGGGAGACATCACATGTCAGTAGGTTCCGTGATGCCCCCTGAGCCGTAAAACCAGCAAGTTTTTATTAGCGATTTTCAAAAGGGGAGGGAGTGTATGAATAGGGCATGGGTCACAGAGATCACATGCTTCACAAGGTAATAAAATATCACAAGGCAAATGGAGGCAGGGCAAGATCACAGGACCAGGGCAAAATTAAAATTGCTAATGAAGTTTCAGGCACGTGTTGCCTTTGATAACATCTTATCAGGACACAGGGTTTGAGAGCAGACAATCGGTCTGACCAAAATTTATTAGGCTGGAATTTCCTCTTCCTAATAAGCCTGGGAGTGCTAGAGGAGACCAGGGCTTATTTCATCCCTTATTTACAACCATAAAAGACAGACATCCCCAAAGCGGCCATTCCAGAGGCCTCCCCTTAGGGACACATTCTCTTTCTCAGGGATGTTCCTTGCTGAGAAAAATAATTCAGCGATATTTCTTCTATTTGCTTTTGAAAAAAGAGAAATACGGCTCTCTTCCTCCCAGCCCACAGGCCACCAGACTTTAAGGTTATCTACTTTGCTCCCTGAACATTGCTGTTATCCTGTTCTTTTTTCAAGGTGCCCAGATTTCATATTGTTTAAACAATTTGTGCAGTTAACGCAATCATCACAGGGTCCTGAGGTGACATTCATCCTCAGCTTACAAAGATGATGGGATTAAGAGATTAAAGTAAAGACAGGCATAGGAAATCACAAGGGTATTGATTGGGGAAGTGATAAGTGTCCATGAAATCTTCACAATTTATGTTCAGAGATTGCAGTAAAGACAGGTGTAAGAAATTATAAAAGCATTAATTTGGGGAACTAATAAACATCCATGAAATCTTCACAATTTATGTTCTTCTACCATGGCTTCAGCCAGTCCCTCCATTCAGGGTCCCTGACTTCCCACAACAATAAATCAAAATGGAATTCTAAAAAAATGTTCAATTTACCCATAGCCCTAACATATCAGAAAAAAATGCATTACATGTAAATGGTCTGAATACATCAACTAAAAGATGGATTGGCAGAGTGAATTTAAAAATATGACTCAACTATGCTAGGTCTATAAGAAATTTACTTCTAAAATAACAGTGTATGGGTTCATATGGACATAAAGATGGGAACAACAGACACTGGGGACTACTGGAGCAGGGAAAGAGAGTGGAGGTCAAGGCTTGAAAAACTACTTATTGAGGACTGTGCTCACTACCTGGGTGACAGGTTCAGTGGCACACCAAACCTCAGTGTCACACAACATGCCTTTGTAACAACCTGCACATGTAGCCCCCAATCTAAAATAAAAGTTGAAAAATAAAATTAAATAACAATATAGGTAGGGTGCAAGTAAAACGATGGAAAAAGACATATCATTCAAGCATCAATCCAAAGAAAGTAGGAGAGGTTATATTCACGTAATATATGCTAAACTTCAAGGCAAAGAAAATTACCAGGCACAGAGAGAGGCATCTTGTAGTGATAAAAAGGTCACTTTACCAAGAAGACGTAGAAATCCCAAACACATATGCACAAAACAACAGAGCTGCAAAGTATCTAACACAAAAACTAATAGAACTGAAAGGAGAAAGACACATTTATAGTATAGTTTTATAGTTAGAGACTTAAACATTTATCTCTCAGCAATTAATAGAACTAGACAGAAAATCAGTGCAGTTATAGAAGAACTGAACAACACCATCAACCAATAGAATATAATCAATATTTATGGAACACTCCATCCAACAACAGCAGAATATTCTTACAAAGTGCCTACAGAACATACACCAAGATAGACTACACTTTGGACCATAAACCAAACCTCAACAAATTTAAAAGAATTGAAATCATACAGAGTATTCTGTAGCCACAATGCAATCAAATTAGAAATAAGTAACAAAAAGAGAGGAGGAAAATCTGCACACTTGGAAATTAAACATACTTCCAAATAATCCAGGATTCAAAGAGAAAGTCTCAAGGGAAATCAGAATTATATTGAACTGAATGAAAGTGAAAATACAACATATCAAAATTGGCAGAACACAGCTAAATCAGTGATGGGAGGAAATTTACAGCATAAATGCTAGTATCAAAAGGAAAGCAAGTCTCAAAAGCGATATAAGCTCTCATCTCAAGAACCTAGAAAAAGAAGAGGAAAATAAACCCAAAGCAAGCAGAAATGAGAAATAATGAAGCTGATATTAAAAATCAATGAAATAGAAAACAAATCAACAAAAACAGTAGAAAAAAATCAATGAAACCAAGAGCTACTTCTTTGAAAATATCAATGGAATTAACAATCCTCTAGCAAGACTGGCAAAGAAGAAAGAGAGAGTGAAAGTTATTAATGTCAGGAATGAAACAGGAAATACCATTACAAACCCTGAAGACATCAAAGAATAATAATGGTATATTAGATTGCCATTTTATAACTTTACATACCTAACTTGGAAAACTTAGTGATTCCTCAAAAAGCACAAATTATACTATAACTCATCCAATATAAAATGGGTAATTTAAATAGCTCTATAATCTCTATTAAGTAAATTAAATTCGAATTTTTACAAAAGAAATCTCTAGGGTCAGATGGTTTCACTAGAGAAGTCTACCAAACATTTAAATTAACACCAATTCTATACAATCTCTTCCAGAAAATAGAAAATGAAGTATATCTCATCGGTGAGTTTTATGAAGACCGTATTACCCTGATACCAAAATCAGATACAGTACAAAGAAAAAATACTACAGGCCAACATCTCTTATGAATATGGTGCAAAAATCTTTAACAAAATATTAGCAAAGGGAATTCAGTAATATATCAAAAGAACTACACACATAACTAAGTACGGTTTGTTCCAGGAATGCAAGGCTGGTTCAATGTTCAAAAATCAATCAATGTTGAACATTGAGCTACCATATGACCTAGCAATTCCACTTGTAGGAATATGCCCGTGAGAAATGAAAACATATGTCCACACAAAAATGTGTACAATAACATTAATAGAATCATTAGTCATAATACCCTAAAAGTGGAAACAACCTGGCCCTGCACGGTGGCTCACACCTGTAATCCCAGCACTTTGGGAGGCTGAGGCAGGAGGATCACTTGAGGTCAGGAGTTTGAGACCAGCCTGGCCAACATGGTGAAACCTCGTCTCTACTAAAAGTACACAAATTAGCCAGGCATGGTGGTGAGCACCTGTAACCCCAGCTACTTGGGAGGCTGAGGCAGGAGAATCGTTTAAATCCAGGAGGCGGAGGTTGGAGTGAGCCAAGATCGTGCCACTGCATTCCAGTCTGGGTGACAGAGCAAGACTCCATCTCAAAAAAAAAAAAAAAAAAAAAGTACAAGCAACCCAAATGTCCATCACTAAATAAATAAAATGTGGTATATACACACAGTGGATTATTTGACAATAAAAATGAATGGTGTCTGACACATGCTAAAACATGGATAACCTTTGGAAACATGCTCAGTGAAAGAAGCTAGTCACAAAAGGCCACATATTGCCTGACTCTATGTATATATAAAATCTTCAGAACAGGTAAATCCATAGGGAAATAAAATAAAATAAATTAGTTGCTGCCTATGGCTAGGGGAAGGGATAGGGTTGGAGGGAAATGAAGAACAAATGCTAATGAGCGTGGAGTTTCACTTGGGTTAATAAAAATGCTCTAAAATTGATCATGGTGATGGTCACACAACTCAGTGAATATACTGAAAAAAAACCATTAAATTGTACATTTTTTTTGAAACAGGGTCTCTCTTTGTCACCCAGGCTGGAGTGTGGTGGTGCAATCATGCCTCACTGCAATCTTGTCCTCCCAGGCTCAGTGATCCTCCCACCTCAGCCCCCAAGTAGCTGGGACCACAGGCACACACCACCACACTCAGCTAATTTTTTATTTTTAGTAGAGACGGGGTCTTGCTATGGTGCCCAGGCTGGTCTCAAACACCTGGGATCAAGTGATCCTCTTACCTTAGCCTCCCAAAGTCCTGGGATTACAGGTATGAATTTGTACACTTTAAATGGGTGAATTATATGGTATTTAATTATAATCTCAATAAAACTGTGAAAAATATCAAGCAATGTAATCTACCATATTAACAAGCTAAAGAAGAAAAATCACATGCTGATATCAATTGATGCAGAAAAAGCATTTAACAAAATTCAACACCCATTCATGATAAAACAAAAACTCTAAGAAAACTAGGAATAGAGAGGAACTTCCTCAGACCTATTAAAGAACATCTACAAAAGACATAGAGCTAACATTATGCCTAATGGTGAGAAACCTGAAGCTCTCTCAGGAAGACAAGGCAAGAATGTTCCCTCTCACCACTTCTAAACAATTTTCAAAATTCAAAAGTAAAAAAAAAAAAGTAAAATGGGAGAAGATTTCACTAAGGAGGATATGCACATGGCAACTAAGCACATGAGAAGTCGTTCAAGATCGTGAGCCATTAGGGAAATGCAAATTAAAACTATGAGCTATCACTGCACACCTATCAGAAAGGCTGAGATAGAAAACAGGCCAGGCACAGTGGCTCACACCTGGAAGCCGAGGCAGGCAGATCACCTGAGGTCAGGAGTTTGAAACCAGCCTGACCAACATGGTGTAATCCCGTCTCTACTAAAAATACAAAAATTAGCCAGGTGTGGTGGCAGGTGCCTGTAATCCCAACTACCCAGGAGACTCAGGCAGGAGAATCACTTGAACCCAGGAGGTGGAAGTTGCAGTGAGCCATTGCACTCCAGCCTGGGCGACGAGAGCAAAACACTGTCTCAAAAAAAAAAAAAAAAAAGAAAAGAAAAGAAAGAAAGAAAAAAGAAAACAGAGACAACACCGCCAGCTGCCTAGGACTCGAGAGGCTGGCTCACTCTTGCATCACCGATGGGAATGTAAAATTGTACAGCCACTCTGGAAAGCAGTTTGACAGTTTTTAAAAAACTAAAATTGCAACTACCAGCCAACAGTTGCACTCCTGGACATTAATCCCAGAGAAATGAAACTTTCATTCACACAGAACCCTGCACGCGAATGTTCATAGAAGCTATATGAAAAATTGGAAGCCACGCAGCCGTCTGTCCGTAGGGGAGTGTGAAATAGGCTGTGGTGCATGCATGCCGGGAAGACCACGCCACAATCAAAAGGAACAGACAATTCATACACAACAATATAGAGGAATCCAGAGTGAAAATCCTCAGTGGAAAAAAAGCAAGTTCCAACAGACTATTTACTCCGATTCCATGACTGCTGCATTCTTGAAACGGCAAAGTTATACAAATGGAGAATAGGTTAGTGGTTGTCCGGGGTTGAGTAGGGGCTCTCGTTCCGCCTCACTTCCTGCCTCTTCCCTGGGAGACAGAGGCCTCGGCTCACCCAGACCTCTCCCTCTTTCTCACACATTCTTCATCCAGTTCTTCCAAACACATCTTAACTCCTCCTAATCCCACCTGGTCATCGCCTCTCATGCAGATGATGGAGCACTCCAATCCCACAGCCTGTCCTCTGGAGGACCCCAACACCCTAGCACACAGCCTGTCCCCTAGGGGACCCCAACACCCTAGCACACAGCCCAGTCTGTGGGGAACCCCAACACCCTAGCACACAACCCATCCCCTGAGGGACCCCAACATCCTAGTACACAGCCCATCCCCTGGGGGACGCTAACACCCTAGCACACAGCCCGTCCTCTGGAGGACCCCAGCACCCTAGCACACAGCCTACCTCAGGGGGACCCCAACACCCTAGCACACAGCCTGTCCTCTAGGGGACCCCAACACCCTAGCACACAGCCTGTCTCCTAGGGGACCCAAACATCCTAGCACACAGCCCATCCCCTGGAGGACGCCAACACCCTAGCACACAGCCCGTCCTCTGGAGGACCCCAACATCCTAGCACACAGCCTGTCTCCTAGGGGACCCCAACACCCTAGCACACAGCCTGTCCTCTGGGGGACCCCAACACCCTAGCACACAGCCCAGTCTGTGGGGAACCCCAACACCCTAGCATACAGCCCATCCTCTGAGGGACCCCAACATCCTAGCACACAGCCCATCCCCTGGGGGACGCCAGCACCCTAGCACACAGCCCGTCCTCTGGGCGACCCCAACACCCTAGCACACAGTCTACCTCTGGGGGACCCCAACACCCTAGCACACAGCCTGTCCTCTGGGCGACCCCAACACCTTAACACACAGACCGTCTTCTGGGGAACCGCAACACCCTAACACACACCCCGTCTTCTGGGAGACCCCAACACCCTAGCACACAGCCCGTCCTCTGGGGTGACCCCACTCCCCAGCACACAGCCAGCCCGTCCTCTGGGGCGACCCTCCCCTCACCCCAGCCCGTGGCTGCACTCTCACGGGAACCACAGCTTCAGCCTGGTTTTGCTTTATTGGGCCCCATGCGCTTGACTTGCCTAGGGCAGGGCCACCCTCGGCAGAGGTCCCGCCCGTAGGGACACCTGCAGCTGGCGGGAGAGGAGTGGGGAAGCTGTAAGCCGGCGGCACAGGGCGGAGTATGCGGCAGCCCCAGCCCACCCCTCCAGGTCCTCCCCGCGATGGCGCCCAGGAAACCTCCTTCCAAGCAAGATTCACACCAAAGTGACCAAGTCGTCACCAAATTTTAGAAAGAAAAAATAGATGGCTGTGGCTTATTTTTAGAAAAAAAAAAAAAAAATAGATGGTTCAGAGCCGGTGGAACCTTCCAGTCCTCACACCCAACCCCAAATCGTTCGTGTGGGCGGCTGCCGGCCCTCTCTCCGGCTCTGCGCTCTTTCTGCCTGCAACCGTGCCCCCGCCCTCGGGCCCTGCGAGGTAGGGGTGGGCCCGGGCCCCTCCTGCCAGCACCGTCTCTCCGAGGCCCTCGACGCCCCGCCGTGCCGTGGCCTTCAGAGCGCGCCAGACGCTCACCAAGCCTGCCCGAGCCCCGCCTCCCGCAGCGGTGCCCAGGGCGGGGTGGGGGGACGGCACCGGTGCCAGGACCGACAGAGGCCAGAGAGCGGCGCCGGGCATGGTCCTGACACCTGCCCTGCCGGGGAGGGAACGGGGTTCCACGACTGGGCCCTTCTCCACTGGGTCCAGGAGCCTCCATCACCTGCTCAGGCCACGAAAAGGCTCCAGCCGTGCGGGTTTGAAGGAGGAGCAGCCAAGAGAGCTGCGCTGCCGGCGCTCAAGCTAGGCCGGGTCACCGCCTCCTGCCCAGGTCCAGGCGGCCCCTGCCTTTCCCGCTGGTACTGGCGCGCCCGTGGCCGCACGGCTGAGCGCTCCGGGCATGGTGGGTCTGCGGGACTCGGAGCAGAGCTCGAGCTGGCGGATCCCCGGTTGGCGTCCGGCGGGAGGGCAGGAGTGGCCCAGCCAGGCCGCCCTGCGCACTCCCCGCCCGGGTGCGCCCCGGGGACCGCGGCCCTCCCACCCCGCCCCTGCGAAACGATAGCCCTCAGCAGGCGCCGCACGCCGACTTCACAGTGGCGGCGATCAACAGCGTGTGGAAAACAGCTTCTTCGTGAATCCTAAGAACATTGTGGCCGGGCGCGGTGGCTCACACCTATAATCCCAGCAATTTGAGAGGCCAAGGCGGGCGGATCACTTGAGGTCAGGAGTTCGTGACCAGGCTGACCAACATGAAGAAACCCCGTCTCTATTAAAAATACAAAAATTAGCAGGGCGTGGTGGCGCGTGCCTGTAATCCCCGCTACTCGGGAGGCTGAGGCAGGAGAATCGCTTGAACCAGGGAGGTGGAAGTTGCGGTGAGCCAAGATGGCGCCATTGCACTCCAGCCTGGGCAACAAGAACAAAACTCTGTCTCAAACAAAAAAAAAAAGAACATTGTTCTTCGAGTTCTTTAGACATCTGACATAATACCGGCAAGGAACGAGAAGGACCAGGTTTAGGCGCTGAGGTGAAAATTTGGCTGTTGAAAGGCAGTCCCTCTGCAGCCAACTCCCCTCTGGTGGACAGTGTCCAACATCCAGAGAAAACACCCGTCACTGAATGCTCCCCTCCCCACAAAGCGCTGCTCGGCCCCAAATCGTCCCCAACGCGCTGCCCAACCCCAAGGCGTCCCTCTGAGCGAGAAACCGCCCCTGGCTGTGCTTGCAGGGGACTGGCTGGGTCCACAGGGCGTGGCTGTGTCTCTCGGAGCATGGCCCTTGTCTCCGGTGGCCTGGCTGCGTCTGCAAAGGCGTCCATGTGTCTCCGGGGGCGTAGCTTGTCTCCGGGGCGTGGTCGTGTCTCCGGGAGGTGGCTGGCCTTGGGGGCGTGGCTTGTCTCCAGGGCGTGGTTGTGTCTCCTGGGGCGTGGTCGTGTCTCTGGGGCTCGGTCGTGTCTCCGGGGGCGTGGCTTGTCGTTGGAGGTGGTCTGTCTGTGTCGGGCGTGACTGTGAGCCGGGGGCGTGGCCGTGTCTCAGGAGCCTGGCCGTGTCCGCAGGAGCGACGCTGTGACCGTTGCATTTGAAGCATTCTTTCTAGTTCCCGGATCCCAGGGAGGGGGCAGGAGAAGCCCTGCGGCCAAGAAGGCCTGAAGAAGCCCGTCCAGGGGTCAGCCTCCTCCTCAGCCGACCCTGGGCTGAGACAGGGGTGTCCCGCTGAGGGCAGTGTAGGGTGCGGTGCCCCCACCCAACTGCGGGCCTGGACCGAGGCCGCGAGTGTGACCGTATATCCTTTCAGGTGCATTTTTCAACATGTGAACTTGGTTAAAAGCTTCTAGAACGTTAAGCCAAATATCGTGGCTTTCCATCCGTTTTCTGTTCTTGTTTGAAATAATACGCCTCCTTCCAGCCTGGGAGGAGGGGCGGGGCCCGGGAGAGAGCCTCGGGAGGCCGCGGGTGGGCTCTGCCGAGAGCGGCGCTCGCGGGGCCCCCAGGGACTGGCGGCCCCGCGGCAGGCCAGGCGCACCTCTCGGGGAGGAACGAGCAGCGCCAGCAAACGCGCAGCCGGGGACTCGGCCGCCCAGCCCCGCTCCCGGCCCGGGGCCCGGACCCCTCTCCAAGGCGCCGCTGCCGCAAGCCCCGTCTGTTGCCCCAGCTGCGGGCAGTTTGGCCCGGCGCTGTGCCGCTGTAGTTCGGTGTCCCTTCGCCCATCCTGCAGGCCAGCTTGGAAACTGTGTCCCATGCTCCTCGAAACACCGGACCTGCTCCCCGCCGCCCTGCGGATTGCGCCTCCTGGCGCCTCAGTGGGTGGCCGGGCCGAGAGCACAGGCGCGCCAGCTGCACCTCCCCACGAGTGGGATCCACACGGACCCCGCCGCGCTCCGCCGAAACTGCTCGGGTCCCGCGGGTGGCCGGCGCGCGCAAGAGCCACAGCCCGCGACAAGCCGGCTGCCTGCAGGTCAGTGACAGAACCCCAAATCGAAACTGCGTAAACCCAACAACCAGTGAGTGAACTGGTACAGCCAGCGGCCCCAAGGAGCTGAGGGAGCTCAGGCCTGTGGAGTCTCTTCTCACATTTCCACCATATGGGGAATGCCACACTGGGTCAGCCCCTGCCCCAGATCCTGCCCCTGGCCTCCAGGCTCTGGGCTTTCCTCCCCTCTGTGGTAGCCTTTATTTCCATTGCAAGCCATCTTTCCACTACTAGCAGTTAAAAGCCTCCCTTTTCTCTCTACTCTCCCAAGAAACCTCATCCTCACCTGTGGACAGGTGGCCGCCCAGCTCTCTTCTGCAGCTCAAACCACTGTGTCCATCTACCTCTTTGTGTCCCTAGACATAAAGGTACCCAAAACTCCCAGAGTGCTGAAGCCACACCCGGCCTTTCCCAGGGGCCCTGGTGACTGATCCCACCATCCATCACCCATCGCCAACTGGCAATCCCCCCTGCAACTCACCAGTGCTTCCCTGCCCCGGCCTGGCAACCACACTCAGTGGGAAGGCCTTGGCAGTGGCTTTCTTTACCCCCTCAGCTGCTCCCAACCCCCCAGCCACAGTGATCTTTCCAAAATGCATATGGCCTCAAAGTCAAAATATTTCCTTGCTGCCTGCCACTCCAGCATAGAAACGGGGACCCAGGTGACACAGGTGTCATGCTGCTGGGTTTCCAGGGACAGCCAGGACCTCCCCATTCCTGGTATTCCTGATATCCTCAGATCTCAGCTGCCCCAGGGGCTGGAGGTTGTGGTCTTCTCATAAAACAAGAACAGTATAGGCATTTGCTTTTCATCAGTGTAATGAAACTTTAGGGACTTATGATCCTAAATCACATTACACCGATGTGAATTGCACTCAAATGTTGTAAACTAAATTTGCAGAACAAGCAGTTTTTGTGCAATTCTTTGCAGTCTACTCAGCTCTTTCACCTCTGTGTTCAGGTTCCATCCTCATTAGTTCTTCCATGAGAGATAGTTATCCCCAGATGCGTTCAATGCCCCACTCCTTGCCCTGGCAGGCCCCGTCCCAGGGTCCTGGATGGCAGACGCCATGCCCGCTCCGCGAAGCTCAGGCTCACCGAGCAAGCAAATCGCAGCTGGTTTAGGTAGACAGCAGCTGCCCGCAACTGCTAACAGCCTCGGGTTTCTTTTCCTCAGAATCACTCACCCTAAATCTACACATTGTAGACTGTCACATTGGTCTAAGTAGTGCGCCTCAAAGTGCACTGCACGTTAGAGTCACCTGGGGAGCTTCACTACCGGGCCCCAGGCTCTGATTCGCCCAATGGGAAGGGAGCACCGGGCACTTGTCCTGAGCCCCTGGCCCCTGCCTGGGTCTGCAAACCCAGAGCGCCCACACACCAGGCTGCCTGTGCTTAACATTGTGTCCTTGAAAAGAGCTAGCTGCACTAATGCCCATTGATTTCACTGTGTGTGACCACAGTAAAGAGAAGCAGCTTTGAGGGATTTAGTGTTTTCACTCCAGTGCATTCCATTCTAAGGAAACGCCTGACCACGGCTCAAGGCTAGGAGGCCCCGCAGTGCCAGATGCTGCCCTGGAGTTCAAGTGGAACATTTGCTGTCTGAACCTTTCCAAACTCCCCCCACCCATGACCTCACGGCCCACCAGGGGGCGACTTTTTCCTGGGTCGCCTGGCAGAGAGCCGGGGGGCTCAAGGGGCAGCTGCTGTTACTGCAGGCCCAGGCGAACTCAGCCGCGCTAGGTCGGCTCCATCGCACCCGTCTGTGCACAATGACCTTTAAGGGAACTTGCCTTGCTTCCTCAGCCGCGACTCAGCCGGGGCTGTGTAAACCCTCCCTGCCTGTTCCCAGGCTAGGCCGGCTCCTCGCCTGCTTCCTCCCGACCGCGGAGCACGTGCACTTTACCTGCGCACTTGCTGATCTTTCTCCAGGAGTGAGTTTAAGTTCCGCACCTCCGCTCTGGATGGTGAGCGGAGCACAGCCTTCGAAGTAAGAACTCAGAGGGAGCTCAGCGCTCCGGCAGCCGGTCCCCCACCCAGGCACGCCCCCGGCCCGGCCCCGCCCACAGCACTCCCCACTCGGCCCAGCCCACAGCGCGGCCACGCCCATAGGACGCCCTCCCGGCCACGCCCACAAAGCTCCCCACCAGGCCCCGCCCACAGCTCTCCCCTTCCGCACCCCTGGCCCCCCAGCTCCCGGCGGCGCGGGCTGCGGCGGAGCCTTGGGCGCGGGCTGAGAGCAGCTCCGTCTAAGGCCGCGCCGAGCCGGCGTCCCCGACAGCGCTCTCCGCGGGGATAGTTTCCAGCTTTACCTCTGAGCAGACGGCCCAGGACGGCGGACAGGCTTTTCCCTACGAACAAGAACGGGGAAATGCTCAGTGAACACTCTGTTCCCTTCAGAGCTCTCCCAGCGGGCACTGAGAGGCCCTCCAGCCAGGACGCCACGGTTACGCTTGCCTACAGCCCCTCATGCAGCACAGACACACACACGAGATACACACAGACACACACACAGATACAGAGATAGACGCACGATGTATATAGACACAGAGATACACAGATATACACAGAGACACAGCAATACACAGACACACAGATACAGGACACAGATACACAGATGACACACAAAGACACGCAGATACACAGACACGCGTACACAGATACACACAGACAGACACATGCACAGATACAGATACACAGCGACACACACACAGGCACAGAGATACACACAGACACATGCACAGATACACACAGATACACAGAGACACACACAGGCACAGAGATACACACACAGACACAGATATACAGACACACACAGGTACAGACACACAGATACAGATACAGAGATACACATTCACACAGAGATACAGAGACGCACACACATACACACATGGACACACACAGAGATACACAGACACAGATATACACAGACACACACAGATACACGCACACAGATACACACATGCACAGATACACAGATATACACACAGAGATACACAGATACACACGCAGACAGAGATACAGATACATAGACACACACACACACAGATACATGCACAGACACACAGATACAAAGAGATATACAGATATACAAACACAGATACACGCACAGACACACAGATATACAGACATAGATACACAGACACACAGATACAGACACACACAGATACACAGACACATGGAGACACACACAGCTACACACACACACACACACACAGCTGCAGTGGCCAGGCCCTGCACAGGAATTGGCAGGAAGTAAGAGGCTCCATCCACAGTGTAACAGCAGAGCTGAAAGAGATCTCATGCCTTATAACAAAGCACATTGCACAGGGACAGGGTGGGCCAGAGGTTGCCCCAGTAGCAGGGACCGAGGACGTCCTCAGCATGGCAGGCTCCAGGACACTGAAGTTCCCAGCCAGGGGCCTGACAGCAGGAGAGCCCGAGATCTCTGAGATCACATTCACTGTCGCATGTGCAGACCCATCAGTTCAGACCGCCGTGTGCATTAGGTGTGGATATGGCTGGCAAGCAGCCTGCATGGTGACCCCATCCTTGTGGGTTGGTGGCGCCAGGGAGCCTGTGACCACTGATGCACCAGTTCCCGTCCCAGAAATACTGTCTCATCCTCGCTCATCACTGCACCTGCTCCCCTCCCAGTGCCTCAGGGACACTGTTACAAGGTGGGAAGGGGCAGGGGCACAGAGCCGGGGGGAGGCTCCCTGAGTGGGCAGAAGGCTCTTCGTGTGCACGCAGATCTGTCAAAACGAGGGCTTTGAAACGCCAGCAGGACAGCTGCAGCCAAGCATGTGGCTCTCTGTGCCTTGCGGGTCACAATTCTTTGTGTAACTGCTGAATGTCTGCGGAGGGAGCAACCCTACCCCAGCTCCAGGGATAGGCCCTGAGTGGCCACAGTAATGGAGGAAACCCCACTTCCATTCCATGCCAGGGACTGGCTCAGGTGAGCCAAATCTATGTGTCCCAGCCTTGGGGGCAGCTGTGGGGTGACGAAGCCCCACCGCGAGCAGACAGGCACCCACACCCAGCACAGCCACATGCTCACTGTCTCTGGGCTTCTTAGCTGCCGTCAATCAGTCCCCTTGGTTGATTGACCCTCACTGCCAGACCCTCAGGGCCAGATGGGGTTTCCTTTCCTAGTGGCTGAGAGTGAGTGTTGCCCGCAGATGCATCAGTGGAAGGCTGTGTGTGACTCGAACGGTCAAACTTGCCTTCAAGGGGCACCGCGCTTCTTCAATTAGAAGCGATTGGGGCCAGTCTCAGAAATGACATGGTTTCTCTTAAGCTAAGCATGAAGATTTGGGTCCCAAACAAGATGTGATATAGAATTATACTTTTTTCGGCTGGCCCAGGAAATTCCAGGAGGAAATCCGAAAATAAGGCCCCCCTAAATGTTCTTGGCAAAGAACAGCATCATTGGAATCAGATATAAAAGCCAAAGGTGGCTACTTCCAAGCAGAGGGCTGGGATGCGGTGTGGTTTTTGTGTACATGCGTGTGCATATTTTATGTTTGTGGGTGACCCAGTGAAGGCACCCTTGGCTTCTTGCCTGGGACAGGCAGTTGTGACTCAGAGGACAATGGTCCAGGAAAGTGAGAAGCTCTCAGAATTGGGCAGGCCTGAGGGTGCAGGAAAGGGCTGCCTCCCCAGACCACAGCATCCAGAGAGAAGAAAGCGCTTCCCAGCCCAGCTCTCCAGCCCCTTCATGGGGAAATCTGTCTGCAGCTTCCCTTTATGAATCCCTCCCCAGGGCCACCTGCTGTGCAGGCCTCTGCAGTCCCCAGTCTCTGCCTATTCCTACCATGGTTCAGCCCACAAACCCTGTGCACACACCCCTGCCCGAAGTTGGCTTGATTCAGCAAGCATTTTATCAAGCTCCCAGATCCTGTGGGTCTGGAATTCAGAAAGGCGCAGTGGAAACAGCTTGTCTGCTCCTCACTGCAGCCAGGGCAATGTGAAGGCTGGAAATGACTTGAGTCTGGAGCATCCGGAGGTGCACTTGCTCACTCTAGGGCGGGTCTGTCGGCTCTGCCATGTGGCCCCTGCACCAGCTCTTGGACTTCCTTACAGCATGGCAGCTGGGGCCCAAGAGACAGGAAACGGAAGCCACCAGTTCCTTAGGGCCTGCACCCAGGACTGGCAGGTGTCATTTCTGCCATATTCTATTGGCCAAGCAGTCAAGGAGTCCAAGGAAGGACACAGACACCAGTTCTTGAGGGGAAGAATGTCAAAGAACATTGGAGCCATGTTTTTTGTTTTTGTTTCTGTTTTTGAGACGGAGTCTCACTCTGTCGCCAGGGTAGAGTGCAGTGGCGTGATCTTGGCTCACTGCAACCTCCGCCTCCCGGGTTCAAGCAATTCTCCTGCCTCAGCTTCCTGAGAAGCTGGGACCACAGGTGGGCGCCACCACGCCCAGCTAATTTTTGCGTGTTTAGTAAAGACAGGGTTTCACTATGTTGGCCAGGATGGTCTCGATCACTTGACCTCGTGATCCACCCACCTCGGCCTCCCAAAGTGCTGGATTACAGGTGTGAGCCACTGCACCGGCCGGAGCCATGTTTTAAAGTTACCACAGCTTTAGGATGCAGGAGCTGAATAATGAGGGCTTGATGCTAGCTTCTGAACTTAAATTCTGGACTTTAAAGACGTGTTTAAATGTAATGAGCTGTGGAGTCACAGGAACTCCCATTCATTGCTGGTAGGACTGCAAGATGGTACAGCCACTTTGGAAGACAGTTGGGCCGTTTCTTACAAAACCAAACACTCTTAGAATATGATGCAGCAACCAATGTTCCTTGGTATTTACCTAAATGATTTGAAAACTTATGTTCACCCAAAATCTGCACACGGGTGTTTATAGCAGTTTTATTTGTCATTGCCAAAACTTGGAAACACCAAGATGCCTTTCAGGAGGTGAATGAATAAACAAACTAGAGTACATCCAGACAATGGACTATTTATTATTCGGAGCTAAAAAGAAATGAGTTATCAATCCATGAAAAGACACAGAGGAACCTTAAATGCAGATTACTAAGTAAAACAAGCCAATCGGAAAAGGCTGCATACTGCCTGATTCCAACTAGATGACTTTCTAGAAAGGTAAAACTATGGAGACAGTAAAAACATCGGTGGCTGTCAGGAGCTAGTGGGGAGCGGAGGGATGACTAGCTGGAGGGGATTTCAGGGCAGTGGCCGTAGTCCGAATGATACTGTAAGGCGGATACAGGGCATTAGACATTCGTGCAAACCCACAGAAGGCACTGCCGGAGTGAGCCCTGATGTAACCCGAGGCCTCTGGATAATGCTGGTGTGTTGGTGTAACCCATGGACCAATCTGGTGGGCAGCATGTGCACTGGGGCAGGCTGCATGTGTGGGGTGGGTGTATATGGGACTTCTCTCTACCATCTGATCAATAATGTCTTTCTTTTAATGAATTAGAGGAAAATACAAAGTCTCATTTGTGTGTGGGGAAAAAAATCAATTTTGAAAAGTGACTGGGATGGGCAAAAACTCCAGGACCGACTCAGGAATAAAAATGATTATAAACTTCATCCTGAAGAGGGTGGGTCCTGTGACCGGGAGGGGCCGGCCCAAGTCCCGGGTCGTCCTGAGCTGAAGGCTCCATGGGGCAGGGCGGCCCTGGGTGGCAGGAGAATAGGGAGGCCAGGCCCGTGGGGGTGGGAAGAAAGTGAGGTCCTGAGAGCTGGTGCTCCAGCGGAGAGCGAAGCTGGACACGGGAGTCTGCAGCTTGAGGGACGAAGGTGCCTGCTATTACTTCTGGATGTTGAGTAGTTGGTATCTGTGTGCGTGTGTGTTTCCATTTGCATTTGGATCCCATGAGAAATGAGGCCCAGAAGGTCCTGCAGACAAAAGCCTCCCATCCTGTGGAGCTGGCCTCCATGCAGAATGGACCCATTCGAAGACCTTTTTAAAAGGATCTATTTTATTTTCTTGTTTTAGAGATGGGGTCCCTCTGTGCAGCCCAGGCTGCAGGGAGGGGCATGGTCATAGCTCACTGTAGCCCTGAGCGATTCCCTGTTTGAAGTGTAGACTATCCTGGAGGAGTGAGGTCTGCGTGATTCGGCCCGGAGGACCCTGGGTAGGACTCACTCGCCAGACTGGCTGCCAGTGGGCCTGGCCCTTCCTGACATCGTGAGCCATCATGGCATGTCCCTGGCAGTGACCAGGGATGTCCTCAGGCCCCGAATCTCCTGTCCAGGCCACCCAGGGCAGGCCTTTCAGGGGCCTTCCTTGTTCCAATTTTTCAGAGGCCCAGCGCTCTCCCTCCCCATCTTGCCCACTTGCCCAGCTGCACGCAGCATGGGGAGGGGGATAGGGTGGGGAGAGGGTAGGGAAGACGGTGTGTGTGAGGGCGGGTGTATGTGGCGGGGCCAAGATGTATGTGTTTGGGAGGTGTGTGTGTGTGTGGGGGGTGTATGTGATGGGCTGTATGTGAGGGATGTATGTGTGTGGGGGGTATATGTGTATGTGTATAGGGTGTGTGTGTGGGGCGGTGTATGTGTGGGTATGTGGGTGTGTTTTGGTGTATTTGTGTCGGGTGTGGGGGGAAGGTGTACGCATGGGTGTGTGTACATGTGTGTGGTGGGTGTGTGTGCGCATCTGTGTGAGGTGTGGGGAGTGTGGGGTGTGTGTGAGCATGTGTGGGGAGTATGGGTGTGTGTGTGCACGTGTGTGCCTGGTGTGTGGGGCATGTGTGCATGTGTGTCTGGGGTGTGGGGGTGTGTGTGCATGTGTGTAGGGTGTGTGTGCATGTGTGTCTGGTGTGTGTGGGGTGTGTGCATGTGTGGTGTGTGTGGGGTATGTGCACGTGTATGCATGTGTGTGGGGTGTGGGGGTGTGTGGTGTGTGTGGTGTGGGGGTGTGTGTGGTGTGTGGTGTGGGGGTGTGTGTGTGTGGTGTGTCTGGGTGTGTGGGGTGTGTGCATGTGGAGTGTGGGGAGTGTGTGTGTGCATGTGTGTGGGGAGTTGTGTGGGGTGTGTGCACGTATGTGAGGTTTGTAGGGGGTGTGTGTGTCTGGGGTGTGTGTGTGCATGTGTGTGGGGGTGTGTGCGTGTGTGAGGTGTGGGGGGTGTGTGTATCTATGCGTCTGGGGTGTGGGGTGGTTTGTGTGTGCATGTGTGTGTGGGGTGTTTGTGTGCATGTGTGTGGGGGTGTATTGCGCGTGTCTGGGGTGTGTGTGCGTGCGTGTGTACGTGTGTGGGTGGGTGTGTGCGCGTGTCTGGGGTGCGGGGAGCATGCGTGTGGTGTGGGTGCTACCTCTCACTCCCTCACCCAGGAGGAGGCTGTACCCAAGGCAGTATTGCCAGACTGGGCCAAGCCAGGAGCAAGGCTGAGCGGCTCCACCCGCGGGCTCCCGGACTGGGACCCGGGGTGTCACCCGCAGTGCTGAGCGTCTGTGCTCTGAGACCTCGTTGTCCCCAAGGGTCTCTCCACCCTCCGGGCGGGCCCCAGGCTTCGGCCCCGCCTGGCATGAGGAGCGGGGAGCACACAGCAGGGTGGGGGCACCGGGCGCACGCGGGGAATTTCCCCACGACCACGGCGACGCCAAATGCCTGAGCCGCCACGGCTGCGGGCAACAGCGAGCGCAGGGAGGGGGCTGTGCGCGCAGGGGCCCTGGTGGCGGAGCTGGCGTCACCCCGAGAGCGCCGAGGTTTGTGGTCGCAACCCCGGGAGCCCCACTGCGGGAGGAGCGGCGTGGCCGGACAGAGGCGACTTCCTGGCAGGCAGTCCCGGGCCCCGCGGCCGCCTCCGGGACTGTCCTGGTGCCCCGGGCTTCCACCTGGCGGGCTGGGGTGCGGGGGCTGGTCCTCGCGAGATCCTGCTGGGAGCGGGCTCCGGCCCCACGGTGAGCCTGGCCCCAGCCTCAGTGATGCGCTTCGCTGCCGCGCGGGGAGGGAGAGTCCCGCAGGGCCACGAGGCGCCGGCCCCGGGGCCGCTTGAAACCCGGGGAGACCCCTCTCGCGCGCCCGCCGGACGAATCCTCGCGGAGGTCCCGGGGCGCAGCCGGCGTGAGGGTGGGGCCTCATCGAAGGGGCGCCGGGAGCCTCCCCGCTCCGCTAGCTCAACCCAGGGCCGCTCAGAGGGGCTCTCACCGTGAACCTCGGCTTTTCTAAAGGAAGGGCAGATCCCAGATTTCCCCCTTCTCTTCTCGAAGGGAACGTGGTTTGGGTGTTTTTCTGGTTTCTTTTTTTGGCAAGTCAAGACCGCGCACAATGCACGGAGCTCCGAAGCTCTCTCGGCTACTCCCGGATTTCTGGTTAAACCTGAAGGTGAGCCCGAAAGACCGCTGCCGCCGGCGGCCACCCCAGCGCGGGTCCGCTGAGAATGGAAACAGCACGTGAGCGCCGGCCAGGCCGTCACCTCTCCCTCCTCCAACAGCCCCGGCAGCCGCAGGGGCCAGCTCCGAGCCAGCCAGGGCCCAGCACAAAATGCCTTCCAGTGACAGCAGCGCCGGAAGCCCCTTCTGAGGTCCTGGATAAGCCTCGGCGCAGGGGCCCCGCGGTCAGCCCACCCCGCATGCCTCCGCGCCAGGGCCTGCTGCTGGGTGGCCGCCTGCCCCGGGCTATCCCGGGCTGGGCACTCGCGCCGATCCCGCCTCGCTTGTGGAGCTGCACTTGGGGGGAAGGATAGACCGGCAGCGTGGGTCGCAGAGCCAGGCCAGGCCGCACGGGCTGTGCACAAAGATGTGCCCGACAGGCGGGAGGAAGTCACGGCCCACCGGCTCAGGAGAAAGTCCTGGAGGGGAGGCAGTCCGCCCCTGGGGACAACGCGGGGGACCGTATTCGGACACCACCAGAAGTTCCTGTCGGCGACGCTAAGGGTGCCCACGGTGTCGGGCACCATGTAAAGCTCTCCTAATTCTAAGCAGACTGCAGTTTTGTGCACATCATAAGGGCACAGCCACTGTCACCGATTTTATCAGCAGAAAAGCAAACATGAGGCAGGAAACCACCCAGTTAATCCACAATTCACAATGCTGGTGAGCTTCCAAACAATTGTCAATGTGACTGAAGTTTCCACTCCTAGCACAGATGGGTCGTCTGTCTTTTCTACAGTTTAATGGTCTCTGCTGCACACATTTATCTGTCAAAGTGAACTATATAACTTCAGGCTTTGGAAGTTGGATGAGAGTAAAAAGTTAAACTGAAGGTGACATGGAACTGTCCGAGAGGGTCCTCTTGTCCAAACATGAAGAAGCTGTGGCCACAAAAATTACCACCTTTTTTTTTTTTTTTTTTTTGGTAGGAATGAAGTGCCTCCAGTATGCTTTTAGTTAAAAAAATAAAAATAAAAATAAAAAGGCCGGGTGCGGTGGCTTACGCCTGTAATCCCAACACTTTGGGAGGCAGAGGCAGGCGGATCACGAGGTCAGGTGATCGAGACCATCCTGGCTAACACGGTGAAACCCCGTCTCTACTAAAAATACACACACACACACACAAAAAAATTGCCGGGCATGGTGGCGGGCGCCTGTAGTCCCAGCTACTCGGGAGGCTGAGGCAGGAGAATGGCGAGAACCCCGGAGGCAGAGCTTGCAGTGAGCCGAGATGGCACCACTGCACTCCAGCCTGGGCGACAGAGCGAGACTCCGTCTCAAACAAACAAACGAAAAAACATAACACTTACGCCATTGCTTCTAACTGCAAAAAGCAGAGACACAGCCCCCGCAGGGCAGCTGCACGGCCCCACCTTGGTGTCTGCGGCCGGCCTCTTCTGGCACATTAGCTTCACCCTCAGGACTCCTTTATACTCTGCAAAGCTCTCAATCCTCAATCATTTTCGTCTGGGTTTTACCTATCACATTGGAAATTACAACTGAAAAAATTTAAAATATTGAATACATTTAAAATAAAAACAAACCCATGACTTGTTAACATGGACACAATTTTGAAAAATCATTTTCCAAAACAAAAAAAATTAGTGAGAATGGCATTAATACTTTTATTAGCCTCTTTAACTGTCTGGCTTAATAGAAGTGTAAACCAAAAAAAGTGGCCGGGCATGGTGGCTCATGCCTGTAATCCTAGCACTTTGGGAGGCTGAGGCAGGCAAATCACAAGGTACGGAGATCGAAACCATCCTAGCTAACACGGTGAAACCTCGTACCCAAAATACAAAAAAATTAGCTGGGCGTGGTGGCGGGAGCCTGTAGTCCCAGCTACTCGGGAGGCTGAGGCAGGAGAATGGCATGAACCCGGGAGGTGGAGCTTGCAGTGAGCCGAGATAGCGCCAGTGCACTCCAGCCTGGGCGACAGAGCAAGACTCCATCTCAAAAAAAAAGTGTCTGAGACAGGCCTCAATCCACTTAGAGGTTCATTTTGCCACAGCTGAGGACGTGCCAGGGAAAGAGACACAAGCCACAGTAGGCTCTGTGTGCGGGGCTTCTTCCAAAGAGCTTTGAGGGTTTCAATATTTAAAGGGGAAAAAGGCAGGAGGGGAAAGGGGAAAGAATAAAAAGGAGAGAGGGTAGAAAAATGAGAGAAGTGGGCACATCCTCGTGAGGCCTTGATGAGTGCTTGCTAAATCGCAGAGGGCAGAGGAAGAGGCAATTATACATTCGGCTCATGCTCAGTAAATCTGCACTTTACATCAGATAAAGTCAACCTAGCGTCGAGGAAGAAGTCAAATATGCATTGGTCTGGGAGTGGGCGTACAGACAATTTCTAGTCTCTAGTCCCTTACGGAGCGATGAGCTGTGACTTTATATTGTCTGGGTGGGGGAGGCCACCTGGGGAGATACCTGTTCAGGCACAGAATGAAAAGGCAGTTTCCCATGTGACTGTTTCCAAGCTCACACTTTTCTTCTGGCCTAGTGGGCTTGCGGGTGGAGATTTTCCTTTCCTTTCACAGAAGACAGGTGAATTCTCATTTCTGTCTGTGCATCCCCACATTGTGATGTTTTGGTGGAAGGAGGTGAAGAAAATCTGGCCTCACAGAGAGACGCAGTAGGAGAGGGAGGCTCTCATGGACACCCTGAAAGGAAGGGCCTCAGAACTCCAGGGATCCTCAGCCAGGACTTTGAGAACCCATGTTCTAGAGGCAGAAGGCATTTGCCAGCCTGATTTTGGGGTTGGCCAATGGAAAGTGGGTGGAGGGAACAGTGCAGCTCTGGGCCCTCTTACACCTGTGTCGCCACCGTGATACACTCACCCAAAGCCAGAAGAGAGACGTGAAGCCTGGCACCTCCTAACCACGGGCCCAGAGCCACTCAGCAGAGGCCAGCCCAGCCAGGCGCATGAGTGAGAAATGTTGCTTCTCACTGACTGCAGGGGCAATTCTGTTATGCTGCAAAAGCTGACAACAAAAGGGTTGGTGATATTAACAAAAATAATACCACACGGCTTATGGAAGTTTTGAGCAAAGCTGAAAATAGACTAATCCTGGCATTTACCAATTCAGTCCTGGAAAGGTTCCCAGAAAAAAAAATAAAACTTTCCCTCTTTGGATTTTCTGTGCCAGTGCTAAACATTGTGTCACTGAATAAACTGTCTCCCAACGTGAAATACATAGTTTTGCCTCAATCTGATAGTGTTCAGCTCAAGCTCTAATGCGTTAGACCTGCCAGCCAGTTTTCCTAGCCTGTTCTCAGTTCTACCCTTAGCAGAGTGCGTGCCATACACAAGCAGCCCAAACCGTGTACCATGGCTGCCTGGACCAAAGACTCTCAGCCCAGGCCAATGAAAGCAGAAGCCAAGGCTGTGCAGACAGATGGGGCTTGGGGAGGAAGTCTGAGGAAACCATGAAGGCTCCAGAGCCCTTCAGCCCCTGCCACCAGCTGGTCCCGTGGAAACTTCCATTCTCCTAATCACTTCTTTGTGACTTGAGTTTGGTTTTTGTAATAATAAAAAAAAAAAATCTAAACTTGGCTGAAATCTTAACTACTGCTGTAACAAGAACTAATTGATTTTTTGGTTGTAGTATATCCACTGGTGCTAGTCTAACTGGTTAAGAAAGCTCAGCCTACACTTTTATGACAGATGTTTTATTTATAGATAATTAAAATTTAGGCATATACATGACACAAACATTATATATAGTACACTTTCCATGATAGAAGTTATAATGCTGTTCACAGAAAGGCCTCAATTCAGATGACATAATGCATATGCTAGAAGGGGACACCTGGGAGAGGGGACACCAAATGGCCTTCTGGTTTTTCATTTTGGTTTAAATATCCTCTGGATGCATTCAAGTAATACTAATCATTTCATGTTCAAAAGGCTTTTAATAAACAAATTCAGAGTAAAATTAATTGAAATATTTATAATACGATTTGTTACACAGGTATTTCCAATATACAATCAAGACGACTCACGACACTTGAAAGAAAGGAGAGAGAAAAAAATCAATTGCACCCACAAGTAAAAAGGCTTTATTCATTCTGGGGATGCTGCAATTCGGTATTTATATAAACATTTACACACTTTAGTAAACACAGTCCTACATGTAATGCAGCATTACGGGTGAGAAGACCCTTGGAAGTCGAGCAACCAGTGTTCCACGCGAACAGGCAGACCTTCTCACTGTCATTCCCATCACGGCCAGTCAGTCTCTCCACCCCCTCCTCCCGCCTGGCTCGAGGACGGACGCTTCTCATCAGACACACCAGGCAGCCTACAGTCTACACAGCAGCGAGCGCTCTGCTGCCTGGCTCAGGCTCTCGTTTCACGAGGACGTTTCCCCATCTTAGTGTCCTGTTAAATAATCTTGCGTAGAGTCCGAAGCAAAGGAGTCAACATCCTCGTTATCTGAATCGTCGCTGCTGTCGTCAGCGGCCGGCTCTCCTGTAAGCGCGATGCGAGCGTAGTCATCCGTGTCTATGGACTTGCAGAAATGGATGGCGTACTTGAGCTTCTCCTCCAGCACCTGCTTGCAGGAATACCTGGGCAGCTTCAGCAAGAAGAAACAGGTGTAGGACTCAGGGAGGAAGTGGTCTGGAGGGTTGTATTTATCCAACACCTGTGGAGCAGAAATACGAAGTGATCAGAAACTGAGTACTGTTGCAGTCTACTTTACTGTGCCCATTAGACTCTTCGTGCTCACAAAGAACAAAACGGCAGAAAACATAATCCAACCACCTTTAGGAGTAACAAGGAGCAATTAATTCCTAGAACTTGGAGTAAGAAACAGCACCTCACTATGGAGATGACGGCTCTCTATGGTCATCCCAGGAAGAGGGCCCAAGGACCACACCAACCCTGTGGATGCGGGGCGGCCTGGCTGGTGGAGGACCAGGCACATGACCACAGGAGAGCTCTTCGTGAGTCGACCAGCCCAACTTTGACCCCTACAGATTAAGATACTAGGAAACAGCAAGAATTATGGACAAAAACTAAGAATTACTGAACTTCTAAGATAAAAAACTATGCATGCTCTCCAAGGTGACCCTGAAAGACGGCCACTTTTCTAACCCTGGCAGAGACGCAGGTCAGGCTGTGCTGGGCACATGCTGGGAACAGTGGACCCCATCGATCCATCCGCCCAGGCACTGCTGGATACGGTCCCAATAGAGAGTGGGGGCGTTAGGCCATCCCCTCTCAGTGACTTGGCAGGTCCATCAAGCTTGTTTCTGACCACTGGCCCACAGAGGTGGAACCCAAAGCAAAACCCTTGTTCTCAATCCAGCGAGCGGCCTCATTTTTCTCGGTATGTAGCATGTTACTTAGTGACTCACCTAATTCGACCAGATAACTGAACAAGTGCTTTACGTGTGTTTGAAATCTAGAGCAGGCTGACACAGCAGTGATGTATTCTGGGGATGGCCAGATACATTTTTAAAAAATAGGTAATGGTACCCAAAACACATAATCGTAACATTTTGAGCCTTCACATCAGAGAAGTTGGATGTTTTCCATTTTCATTTCTGTGAAGACTCAAGAGGCCGGTTTTTCCATGTGCTGCAGGACTGTGGGTGAGAAGCCGGCCACCGTTGGCCAACATTAGCCCAGGGCTGGCAAGCCCAGCCAGAAGCCTACCTGGATGACGAAGTCTCGGCCCCGGAAGTCGGCGATGGTCCTGGGCAGCCTCGTCCGGCCCCAGACAAAGCGAAGGAAGAGAGAACGCTCTGTGTTGGAGAAGGACTCCATCACCTCCCAGAACCACTGGATCAGTGATGCGGAAGGCTCGATGCCTTTATAGGTGGCCACCGACTTGAGAAGGTGCAGCGGGATGTCAGGGCTGCCACACACCTGCGGGAGGATGTCTGTCAGGGCCACGTGATGCTTCCCACCCTGGCATTTCCGCAAGACTCCATCACGCTCCCTCTCTACACCACGGCGTGTTTGGGGCGGGGAAAGGTCTGGGGGCTCTGGGTGGGCCCGCACACAGCCTCCTGCAGGCAGGTGGAGGGACGCGCTCAGAGTGCACTCCCTTCAGTCAACACACAGGGCAAGGTTCTGACTCTAACTGCTGTCACTGATTTGTGGGTCAGCAGGCAAAAGGCAGCTGCAGGGCAGCCCCACCTGAGTGTCGGCATACCATCGTCTCCAGTTCGTAGCCGGTGAACAGAGAGAGGAGGGGGACAGGCACAACGCGGGCCATCCCTTCCCGAACAGCAGCCACCTGCTCATCAAATTCATGGAGTCTGGAAGAAAAAGCTCACTTTACACTTGTCTTCAGTGACACTGACTTTATGCTGCTCACACCCATCCTTGGCATGCAGCACTGTGGCCGCACACTTCCCAGCTGGGAGGACAGAGGAGCAGCTCCAGATGGCATGAGCATGCTTAGCAGCTCGGCGCTGCAGAGCTTCTCCCGACACTGGGCTCATCTCATCCGGCAGACGGGGTACAGCCTAATGACCACCTACAGCTATGCACACCCCAAGACGCCACTCTCAGTACCCACAGGACACCCCAGGAGAAGCCAGCACCAAGAGGGGAAACACACGTGCATCCGCCCCAGGCCTGAGACACTGTGCTGACCCACAGCAGACACGATACGGGGGACAGCACCGCCCAGGACACCTGCCAGGACTACCCCCACCAGAGAGCCCACAGGGCCCACCCGCCACACAGGGCCTCACCCAGACACTCTCAGGTGCTTCCAGGGGACATGGGACAAGCAGTGGAAGCTGTGGGTGGTGGTAATGACCTGCCAAGCCTGAATCACGGTGCCCAAAGGCCTGTGCACAGTCACACCTGGACACCTGGCAAAGGCTGCTCTGTGTCACTCAAGCAGCCTGGAGGGGGTTGAGACAGCCCCAGACACAGCCCTGTCCCAGGGAAGCCAACAAAGAAAGCATACAGGGGCAAAAACTATGGCCTCTCCAGGTGCAGTGACCCAAATGGGTGGATTTTGTTGATCTTGGTATTCTGGTTAGAGCCAGGAATGTCAGAGTAATAAATACTGACCCTGATCACAAAATAAGCTTCATACCCACAGATCCGCAATAGTTGGAGTCAAATCCATTACTTTACTGTGTATGACACTCCTGAAAAACACAGATGTCCAAACAACCATTTTCTGCTACTTTTGCTATTTATGTCAATGCAACAGAGACAGATGACCACCAACCTATAGTTTATCGCCAGCCGCACGTACTCCGCGCGGTTGTCCAGGGTGATGTGCGTGTGCTTGGAGCTCAACTGGATGTCCTGGCCGCTGGCGCTTGGCACCGTGAAGGGCAGGCTCATGGCTTCAAACTCCTCTGAGGTGGCTTCGTTGTCTCGGATGTACATGAGTCCAGGAATAAAATCCTTATCAACCTTTTAAGGAGAAAAAGAAAGCCCATGTGTCGACTCAGGGCTTGTCTCCATCCCAGACTCCAGTCCACCCAGCACACTCTGTCAAGCAGGAATCAGGGTCAGCCTCAAGTGCATCTTGAGGCTGCAAGTGCACAGCACACACCAAGATACGAGAGGAGCAACGAGAGAGTACTTCACCCAAGGAGCTGAACGAAGAATTCACAATTCAGCCAAATGCTTAAAACTAACCACCGAGAAAGTTACAGCAACTGGCTAGCAAGGGTTCCCTCCCTGCAGCCGAGGCATGACACAGCCATGGGGAATGAGCTGGCTGTGGTCGCCCCAGGACAGAGCCTCCCGTGCAAGCCTGACTCGCGGCTCCCAACTGCCCAAAAGTTCAGCTTCTTTACAGGGGAGGCAGTGAGCTTCCTTATCTGACAAGACAGTGTATGTTACAAAACACCAGAAAATAGATGGTCTATTTTTTTTTTTTTTTTTTTTGCTACTCAAAGGTGGTCCACAGCCAGCAGCCTCTGTGTCACCTGGGCACCGAGTTAGGCCAGCGTTCACAGCCTGACTGGACATGCAGAACAGACTGTGCCTGTTAACAAGACCCCAGAGGCCCTGCCTGCCGCCCCAGGGAGTTACCTCACTGAGGTCCGCGATGGTGAGGCTCATCCCAGCCAGCTGCTTCCAGACAGGCTCGGCAAGATTGAGGCTCAGGGGACTCCCGGTTCGGATGGCAATGCCCAGCAACACACCTGATCATTCAGGACACAAGTGACAGAGGACGCTTGAAAAGGATGACAAAACTTCCCGCTCACTCACACACGCCACTGACAGCCGCTCCACACTGAGGACTCAGAGCCTTCTGAAGCAGCAACACCCAAATCATAGGTCTAGGCCCTTCCTCAAGACCACCTGTCCTGCTCTAAGTCTATCCTTTTGTGCCTATAAGCCTCTAACTCTTCACGTCCTTTCTGCATGCACACTAGTTTAAGCCACACAGTGGCCAATTCTTCTTCTTATGACAGCAAAGAGCTGGAACTTCCCCACAGGAGTATCCTCCAGGGAGCTACAGCCCTGCCCAGGAGGTGCTGGCTGTGGTGGGACACACAGCCAAGGACACCCTGCACACCCTCAGTGGGACAGGAGGGAGGGACTGGCTAATGGCAAAGACCTCACCCTACTCTGATCCCAAGTCTCAGATAAACACTGAAGATGCAGAAACAGAATCTCCCATCTTCTGAGTGCCCGAGGCAGTCTCCAGTCCTCAGCACATGGCCGGGGCTGGCTCTGCCAGGGCCTGCAGCTGTGCACAGAGCTTCTGACGGGTCCACCACCGTCAGGCCCTCAATGCTAGGCACGGAAGTCAACAGCACCTCGTTCGCTTCCATAATGTTGGTGAAAGGCACGATCAACATTAAAAGTCTTTTCTTTTTCTCTTTTTTTTTTCTTTGATACAGAGTGTCGCCCAGGCTGGAGTGCAATGGCATGATCTCAGCTCACTGCAACCTCCGCCTCCTGGGTTCAAGCAATTCTCCTGCCTCACCCTCCTGAGTAGCTGGGACTACAGGTGCATGCCACCACAGCTAGCTAAGTTTTTTTGTATTTTTACTAGAGACAGGGTTTCACCATATTGGTCAGGCTGGTCTTGAACTCCTGACCTCAGGCAATCTGCCCGCCTCAGCCTCCCAAAGTGCTAGGATCATAGGCGTGAGCCACTGCACCTCACCCTAAAAGTCATTTTTATTGGTAACAGTCTCAAAAACTAAAAGCAGATATTCAAGATATCTACTGTCACTCCTCAAACAGATGGTACACTTTAACTCAAGAGCAGGCACAGGCCACAGCGACACAGTCTCAAGTGGCCGAGAAGCTCACCCAGGAAGCGGAACATGCTGCTGTGCACGGGTGCTCTGGCGGCCGGGCTGAGCAGGTAGCAGTCTCGGTTGGCCCCAGACTCATCCCTCCCGTTGGGTGTCACTATCAGCAGGGGCGTGAGTCCGTTCTGCAGCTCCTCACAGATCTCAGCTATGGACTCGCTGTAGCCGCCCCCACAGTCATCCACAGATTCACCTGCAGGGGAGAAGCAGCCACTCGAAGTCCCCTCACACAGTCCTGTGTGAAGAGCCCCAATGCTCCCACACCACGTGGCCTCTGTGCTCCCCGTGGGCTCAGGCGACCACCGCCGGGGACACAGGTGCTCCAGTGTGCAGCAAGTTCTCACCCACAAACTTGACTTTCCAGACACGGTGAGGAAGGAGGAGGCTGTCGGGACCAAAGGAGCTCATCTTAGCGCACATCTGCCCAAAGACAGACTTGGTGCCATCGGGGCCGGCCAGCCCGCCTTTGCTCCTTGATCGTTTGACCTGGAGAGGAAGAAGCAAGCAAGCGTGAGGCCACTGCCACAGCAGGAAGCACACAGCCGGGGATATGCGGCGCTGGTGAATGCACGAGGAGGAGGCACCGTGCATGGGCCCCTCCCTGATTACACACCTGCTTGCATGGATGCCAGGCAGACCCCGCCGTCTGGGGTGCTCGACTCTGAACACCCGAGACCGCTGCCTCACCCCATTGGGCATGTCGCCAGTGATGTGCCCAGCAGCCCCCAGGACTAGTGTGTCTGAACAAACACCTTCCAACATGACACACACCACCACCACGTCCACAGCTGCGGCCCGGCAGCACCACCCTGGCACGGACCATCCTCACACCCTATGCACTGCTGCTACTTCACCATCTTGCCACGACCTCATGAAATAAGACACCAGGAACTCCAAAAGCAGCTCTCCCAGCAGACCAGAACAGAATCCCGGCACTCAAAGATTCAACCCAATGCCCCTGAGACTGAAGCAGACACAGTGAGTGAGTGCCTCAGCCGGGACCAGCCCTTCCCCACATCTACTTCCACCCATCCCACTTCCAAGCCTTGGGGCCACTCAGCCTCCCCAACACAGGCAGTCACTCTCCCTGCCCATCCTTCTCATCCTAAGCTACAATTACCAAAGGCTCAGGGGACTCCAATTCCCAAAGACACCAGGGCAGGAGCCCTAGGGCCCCCGCCGCAGCAGGACCTCGGTACATCGGAGGGCAGGTGGCTGAGGCTGTGTGTCAGAATCATCTGGGAAGCCCAGTCTGGAAGGATGCCAAAAAGAAAAATTGAAGAAAAAATGGTCCTGAGAATGTATTTTGATAACCCCTCCAGTGAAGCTCTCTTCACCATTAGCTCACATAAAGTTGAGTTTAAACAACTTACAACACAGGCTGCCATAACCAAGACTAAAAATACAAGAAGAATGAGAGAAGCCACAGCTGCCTGTAGAATGAACTTGTCTGCGTGCCACACACACGGCTAGTGTTCACAGATGCGAGTTCCTGGAAACTCGCAGCAGCTTGTTAAGGCTCCATCATGCCCAGAGGAGACTAGGCTACAAGAAAAGAACAGGACATGCCCTATGTCACGGTGGCCACGTGAGAGGAGAGGTGCACCCAGCTCCCCAAAGCCCCCGGGGCTGCCTCTCCTCCCCAACGACACCCACTAGTAGTGGCTGTCTGCACTCAGAGGCTGCAGAAAACAGCAGCCATGAGGCTGGAAGGAGACAGGCTCCTGCGGGACAGCACTTTCTCTGCTCAGTAGAAACACAGATGATTTTAACTGTCTTTAATCTGAACGCCCTAAATTTTCAGAAATGTGCATGCAATAACTCTGTAATAAATTTTTAAGGATAAAAAAGTTTTTATGTAGTGATGCTCAGATCCTGCTATAAAACTAAATAAAATTCCCAACAAACAAAACCCTCCAGTAAGATGACCTGTGTTCTGGAGTCTCTGAAACTATCCAGACAGCTGTGAGAGCCCCTCCCATGGCATCCTCTTGGGAGGCGTGCCCTGAGCGCATCATCGCGGCCATGGGGTGGCAGGTTGGAAGCGCCTGTGCATCCTTCCTGGCTCCGCACTGGCGTCCTGTGCACACCCTGAATTCATACAATGTTTTTCTCCATGTTCATTTCTAGGCAGAAAATCACTTCTATTTCCACATCTGTAGAAAATTTCCTCGCTTCGGGAGGGGCATGCTACCCTGAATGGGAAGGAGCCACCTCTGGCACCCGGGGCCAGGGCTGAGCCAGAGCAGCCCCCAGACGTCAATCCACATTGCACACTAGGCTGAAGGGTGTTTATCTGATTCTTAAGAAGGCCTGACGTTGGGTGCGGTGGCTCACACCTATTAATCCCAGCACTTTGGGAGGCTGAGGTGAGTGGATCACCTGAGGTCAGGAGTTCAGGACCAGCCTGGCCAACACAGTGAAACCCTGTCTCTACTAAAAATACAAAAAAGGCCGGGTGCGGTGGCTCATGCCTATAATACCAGCACTTTGGGAGGCTGAGGCGAGTGGATCACCTAGTCAGGAGTTCGGAACCAGCCTGGCCAACATGGTGAAACCGTCTCTACTAAAAATACAAAAAAAAAATCAGCCTGGCATGGTGGCGCACGCCTGTAATCTCAGCTACTCGGGAGGCTGAGGCAAGAGAATCACTTGAGCCTGGGAGGTGGAGGTTGCAGTGAGCCAAGATCGCGCCACTGTACTCTAGTCTGGGTGACAGAACAAGACTCCCTCTCGAAAAAAAAAAAAAAAAAAAAAAAGGCCTGATATAAGTTGTTGTTTTTTGTTTGCTTTGAGACAGTGTCTGGCTCTGTCACCCAGACTGGAGTACACTGGTATGATCTCGGCTCACTACAACCTCTGCCTCCTGGGCTCAAGCGATCCTCCTGCCTCAGCCTCCCAAGTAGCTGGGACTACAGGCACCTACCACCACACCAGGCTAATTTTTGTATGTTTTGTAGAGACGGGGTTTCATCATGTTGCCCAGGATGGTCTCAAACTCCTAGGCTCAAGCAATCCATCCACGTCAGCCTCCCAAAGTGCTAGGATTACAGGCATGAGCTACCACCAAGGACTAATATAAATTTATTTGCCATTTACCCAGTTTGTTTTTTCAATTGCATACTGAACGTTTTTGTAACACAAGCTGGGGATGGCAAGATGAGTAAGAAAGAGGTGCTTAGCATGTAATGACTTCTTAACAATTTCAGATGATACAAAGACAGAAACAAGGGTGCCTAATCTGCATCCTAGTTTATCAAAACTTCACTGATTCCCAGAGCCCCCCAGGCTTGAACACCCACCCTGACAGCCCCTGGCCCAAAAAGTCTGCGTGCGGTTTTGAGGGAGGTGCAAATCGAGGCGCACTCAATCGCAGGGGTTAGACGATGCGGAAGCCATCAGCTGGCCTTGCTTACAAGCTATAATGTTTATGATGCACAGCAAACCGAAGCCATCATCCAAGGTAGGGAAATAAAAGCTTTTTTATGAACCTAGTTAAACAATCTATTTATTTGAGGACATGACTGACGTACAGCTTAGCATTAAACACTCTGACGTCAGTGAAGAGACCAGCTCCATCAATGTGGTCACATGAGCTGTCCAACAAAGGACAAGAGTTTCATGTCTTAATTCAAAATGCCCCCAAGTATAACTCTGAAAACATTTCTAGTTATGTAATCAACATCAGGGTAAAAATCATGTGTTAATACGAAGGTACAGGAACAAAGAATTTGTTCTTCATGGCTGTGTCTGATCCAAGAGGCGAGGCCAGTTTCATTTGAGCACTAAATGTCAAGTTCTGCACGCTATCATCATCAGAGGCCAAGGCTCCTCTTTGTTTTTAATTAATTGTTTTTAACTGTGAGTTTATATACACTTGAAGCAGTGTAAATTTAGAAATGGTCTACTTGTCGTTTCTTTGATTACTACCCACGAGACAGTATTAGTAATTCTGGCCTATGAAATTGGCAAAGAAAACTACCAGTGGTGAGGAGGGTGTGAGGATGGTGGGAACATGAACTGTTATAACCTATAATCGGATGTATCATCAAATTATCACTGGGACTCTGACCCACTCCACTTCTCAGAACTTAACAAAAGGGGTGACCAAAGACACACCCAAATAGCCCTGCCTGTACCACAGAAAAGTGGGCACAGTTCCCCAGCACCATCGGAGAAATCTGACAGAGTAAACCAGGACACACCCCTGCAAGAGAGGAGCAGGCTGCAGGCAGCTGCCAAACACAAGCAGCCCCACAGGACCCTATTCCATGGCAGGCAGGAGCACAGCAAATTTCAAAAGGCAGTGATCCTGCTTTGGCTATAACAAACAGACACACACCTCCCAATGTAACAGCAGCGGTTATCATCATGCAGTGGGAAGAGGGCTGATTTTATTTTCCCCGTTCTTGCTGACTTGTGTTTGTGCTTTTGGACTATCTGACATAAATCTTCATTACTTCTGTAAAAGGAAACACACTGACATTCCTGGAAGCCCCAGCACATCACATACAGGAAGCCCACAAAAAGGAAGGTGGCACCTGCTCTTTAAAGTTGGGATGCATGGGATGGCAGGCTACCAGCGCTCTCATCCCGGCCCAGGCACCCACGAAAGCGTCACTTCTAAGGCTGTCAGACTCGGAGAGCAATCTCCATGTGCTACCTGGATGTGGTTCAGCTCTACGACGGGGCCATACCTGGATGCGGTTCAGCTCCACAACGGGGCCATGCTGACGATCGCGCACCATAGTTGCTTGTACTACTTTCCGGAAAGCCACCTCCTAAAACACATCAAACAGACAAAATTTAGAATCTGATGTGGAAAGCATCACTCCTGAAGAAATCATCACATAATTTTGTTTAAAAACAGTGTTGAAGACCTTCCTAAGGACAGAAAACTGCCAGTTCCCTTTTCTCAAGTTGCGAGGGTGCAGGGGAACAGGCTGGCACTGAAGCGCATGGGGACAGACGGCCGGGCAGGTAGTGCCAATGGCCAGGCAAGAGGCAGGTCCCTCAGGAAACTACCTCCACCCAGCAGTGTTCTGCAGGCTGGAAGAGCCCAGCACACACAGGGCACAGAACAGGGAGGGCTGGGCCTGGCAAGCACCTGCTCTGACTCAGGTCTCGAAGTCAAGGTTTCCCTGCCAAACATCAAGTCCACCAGTGGCAGGGACTGATGTTAAACCACTGGCTGCCACACAGCAGTCACAGGGCCAGGGAGCGCCGTGGAGCCAGCCAGACCTTGGGTCGGGACAGAGAAGACAGACCAGGGAGGGGAACAAGGTCCTGGCTGTGATCACACTAAAAGAAATTGGGAGTGCCTGGGGTGAAGACAGCAGGACGTGGCCAAACATGAGCACCACAGTGAGGACCCAGCCATTCCCCAGGAGGGAGCAGGTCGGCCATGCCCGTGGGGAAAGGGCACAGGATGCAGCACGCAGTCGTGCCAATGGAAAGGGAGGAGACAGGTCAACAGGGGTCTCAGCTCTCTTGGCCCAGTAGGCAATCGTGCCTTCTTTCAGTTAGGGGTGGGCTGTGGGAGTACAAGGGTCCCTCAGTGGAGGCTGAGCCCTTGCCCAGCTCAAAGCCTAAGAACTCCAAGCCCTGAAGGCAGGAGGTGAGGGCCCCAAGCGCCAGAGGAGACCCAGAAAGGGTATCCTGGAGGCACCCCAGCCCCATGCCTCTCGCACAGCCCAGACTCATCCTGCTCCCACGGGCCCTGCCTGGACCTCAGTGCAGCTCCCCCTTCACAGGAGCACTCCCCTCTCCTCCCAGTCACCAGCCCGCCCACCTTCCTGGAGAGTCCGTTTTGGTGCTCTGGACCGGGAGTAGTAACACCCACTCTTTGAGGCCGATCCTCACCATACCGAGGACCAGAACTGAGGCTGCCTGCACACTCCCTGACCAGAGGTACCTTTCAGATGCCCTCAGCACTCCCCTGCTCTCCTGCAGCCCCAGCAGGTGCCAGATGCTGCTGCGCAGCGCTCTCCTACCACATGCCAGCTCCCACCCGTGCCCCGCTCACAGCCTGCACAACACTCGCACAGGGCCAGGTGGGACGTGCCCTGTCTCTCACTTTTCTACTCCCTACAAAGAAAGGTTTTTTTCCTCTGCACTGCCTATTATCATCACCACTTTGAAGGATTAAAAAAAGAAGGTAAAATTAATCATTTGCTGCTTTTTATTATTGAACAGTAATTGAAATTACGTTTCCTATCCATCCTATCCATTTTACCTGCCCACGATTTCTTCTGCCTCTCTCATCAGAGAGATGGTCTTTCCATTAAACACAAGCCTGACCACTTCCACCCTCAGGCACACGTGAAAGTAAAATGAATGTACCAGTCCTGTTCAGCAGAAATCGTTCTAGCCAAGCGGAAACAAAGCCAGTCTTTAAAAAGTAACCTGCTGGGACAGGATTCCAAAACGTCGCAATTTGATTAAATCACTAAGAATGGGCCGTAATATTTGACATCAAAATACATTAGAGAATCACAATCAGGATTAGTGGTCCTCAATCTAATTCTATAACTTTTCCCTATACAGACATGCCCCTACCATACGGTAATTAGCCCCTTCGAGATCATCTTGTCAAGCTGCTTGCCAGAAACCCAACTTCTGGAAAGCTCCAATTATTAGCAACATCTACAGGTCAAAACCTGCCTGGGGACTTTCAGATGCCCTCACTCATGACTGTATTACTCACCACCTGTTAATTCTCACTTGGCCAGCCATCTCTACACATTCAGGCATGGACCTTCGAGGTAAGCTATCTGTGACTCCTGGCCCCCTCTGCTGGACATCATGAGAGAAACAGCCCAATCGCCGGCCTTCCTGTGTCAGTGGGGACTTGCCATAATGCCACATGGCCAGGCAGGCAGAGAAGGACCGCAGGAACAAAGGCTTAGTTTATGAAGGCCCCACCTCATCCTTCTGGAGCAGTGAGAGGCAGAGATTATGAAGGACAGGTACAGCATCTTACTGTTTGCTTTTAATATAAACTCCAAAAAGGAAGAGATTTTTGTCTGTTTTCTCATTGATATAAAGTACCCAGAACAGAGCCTGGCATGCAGGAGGCATTCGGTGAACATTTTGCTGAATGAGCTGAATTCTATGTGTTCTATGCCCAGTATAGGAATTCTGTTGGGTTACATGTACTGCAGACACCAGTTTCCCCTACAGCAAAGACTGCCACTCGAATACCTTTCCCTGGGATATCAGAATTCCTCGGAGAGTGTCGAACCCAACAGAAGGCCCGAGTCCAGTTTCGTCGAGCGAGCCTTCCAGGTCGAACATGGGGATGCAGGGGCAGAAGAGCTCGGAGAGGTGGTGCAGCAGCAGCAGGCGGTTCCTCAGCGCGATGATGGGGATCTCCTGCAGGTGATTGTACTCCATGGGGACCTGGAACACAGAAACGGCCTTCAGCCCCTCAGGCACCAAAGGCACAGGGGGGCCACAGTGTGGCATCCATTAAGGATTCTGAAAACAATTGTTTCAAAAACAGAGAAGCACTATGGTGTCTGAGTTTGGTTTGCAAAACCTCACTGTGCTGCTTTTAAAATAATATTCTGTCCAGTTTGACTGTAAAAAAAAAATTAGTCTATACGAATATATTTACTAAGAAATGTGAGGCATGTACTGTCAGAACAGTTTGGTGTGGAACAGTTTGGTGTGGGTTATAAGATATAGAAGGTGATACACACTGTACACACAGAATATTGGCTGGCATGAACATTAAGGTTCTTTTGAGACAGGGTCTCACTCTGTCACCCAGATAAGAGGGCAGTGGTGCAATCACCGCAGCTTGGACCTTTCAGACTCAAGTGATCCTCCCACCTCAGCCCTCTGCCTCCCAGGTAGCTGGGACTACAGGTGCATGCCACTATGCCCGGCTAATTTTGTAGAGACAGGGTTTTGCTATGTTGTCCAGGCTGGTCCCGAACTCCTGAGTTCAGGCAATCTGCCCACCTCGGCCTCCCAAAGTGTTGGGATTACAGGCATGAGCCACCACAACCAGCCAAATATCAAGGTTCTTAACTGCACTGTTTGGTTAACATTTACTGAGCCTGAATTATTTTCACCGAGAAGCCTCTGTAAACACACAATGACAGGATGCAGCATGTGACAGCAGCACACTTTGCTTGCCCCCGACCCACCCAACCTGCCTGGACTCACCTGTGCAGGGAGTTTGCCAGCACTGGCGGGCTTGCTGGTCGACCAGGCGAGGGTATGTGCTGAGCCACAGGCCACACGGTTGACCTTCTTACCCTGAAGGGCAGCTACCAACCGAGGCCTCTGGATGGCGTTGGTGGTTCCGTCTCCCAGCTGTCCCTCATCATTGTCGCCCCATGTATAAACCTCACCTGAATGAAGTGCATTTAGAATCAGAACCTGTATACTAGGGCCAACAAATGCATGGCTGCCAACGTCTTCCCATCACACACAGTACCAACGCTCCCTGCCCTTCAGCTGGCGTTGACCTAGTTGTCAACTTTACATATGACCTAGACGTGTATGTCCGCTTTATGTATGACCTAAACATGAATACATGCTAATTACACATCCAAAGAGGCAAGTGTACTTCCCAGGACTCTCCACAGCCCTTGTTGGCCACCAGGCCTCTTCTAGTGAGAGGCACAGGACTCTGGTCTTAAGCCTCCAACAGTGTTAGTTCTCAGGACTAGGCATGAACAGCAGCAGTTCTCCATCAGAATAATATTAAAACAGATAGCAATATCCCGAACATCCCAAATCCATCAAATATTAAAACAGATAGCAATACCCCTAACATTTCAAATTGCTCTTGCATGTGAAACAGAAAAGGAAAAGTCTGTTTTTTTATACTTTTTTTTGAGACAGGGTCTCACTCTGTTGCCCAGGTTGGAGTAAACTGGCATGATCACGGTTCACTGCAGCCTCAACCTCCCCAGCTCAAGTGATCCTCCCACCTCATCTCCCAAAGTGTTGGGATTACAGGCATGAACCACTGTGACGAAGTCTCACTCTGTCGCCCAGGCTGGAATGCAGTGGTGCGATCTCAGCTCACCGCAACCTCCGCCTCCCGGGTTCGAGCAATTCTCCTGCCTCAGCCCCCTGAGTAGCTAGGCTTACAGGCACGCATCACCATGCCCAGCTAATTTTTGTGTTTTTAGTAAAGACAGGGTTTCACCATGTGGGTCAGGCTGGTCTCGAACTCCTGACTTAGCCACCTGAAAATCTATGTTTTTAAAATCAAAACCACAATGTGATACCACCTCACTCCTGCAAGAATGGCCATAATAAAATAAGAATAAAAAATAATAGATGTTGGTATGGATGTGGTGACGAGGGAACATATACTGCTGGTAGGAACAGAAACCAGTACAACACATTGAGATTTTCCCCCACTAGAGGGCGATAAAAACTAACAACAAACTACCTGTGAAAATGCCTTGTGATGGAAAGCATTTTCCATGCTCCACTATGGAAAAGTGTGGAGATTCCTCAAAGAACTAAAAGTAGATCTACCATTTGATCGAGCAATCCCACCACTAGGTACCTACCCAGAAGAAAAGACATCATTATTTGAAAAAGCACTTGCACACGCATGTTTATAGCAGCACAATTTGCAATTACACAAATATGGAACCAGCTCCAGAGCCCATCCATCAATGAATGGATAAAGAAAATGTGGTATATATACACCATGGAATACTACTAGCCATAAAAAGCAATGAAATGATGGCATTCACAGGAACCTGGATGGGACTGGAGACCATTATTCTAAGTAACTTAGGAACGGAAAACCAAACCATATGTTCTCATGCGATGAAGATGCAACAGCACAAGAATGACACAATGGACTTTGGGGACTCGGGGGAAAGGGTAGGAGAGGAGTGAGGGATAAGAGACTACACATTGGGTACTGTGTACACTGCTTGGGTGATGGGAGCACCCACATCTCAGAAATCACCTCTAAAGAACTTATTCATGTAACCAAACACCACCTGTTCCCCAAAAACTTGTTGAAATAAATTTAAAAAATAACATTAAAAAAAAAAACATGCAGTTTCTGTTCATATCCTAAACATAAGATTCACCATTCACAAGAATCATCACACTTTTCAGTGCACCGTGTTGGACCTCAACCAAGAAATATCACCGGAAAATATTCTCAGGCAATGTCCCTGGTGACCAGGATGGAAACAAGGCTCATGTTCTCTGGAGACACCATCAGGATCGTCAAACCCAGAGACTCCTCGCGTGTCTGGAAAGTGTGACGCCTGCATGGTCAAAGGCAGTGTACTTGTCTCCTGCCCCTGCCTGCTCTCCACAGGTTGGTCCTAAAGCCACGAGGTGGGTGTCGCACACACAAGGTGAGGAGGGTGTCTCTGCAGATGCAGCCGGGCATAGGGAATGAGTCCACGAGAGTGAGGAGGGCTTCCACCCAGGTGCTAGCTGCGAGGGGAGTCAGCCAAGACCCCCACATGAGAGGGGAGGAGCCACACAGGGGAGGATGAGACGCTGGTTACGCAGAGGGGGAGTGGCCAAATCACCAGGAGAGAAAGGAGCTGCAAGGTTGCCAAGAGAAAACTGGAATGAACCCTGTGGATCCAAACTGAACCTGGGGATACTGGTGGGAACTCACAGTTTTCAACACACATGCAGATCCAGGAGGAAACATCAAACCTAAACCAGATTATTGTTAACATTACTATTCCCTGGCTTTGTCCACTGAGGAGGCCTGGGGAGCGGTAATGCCTCAATAGCAATGAGCACACTCATCATCCAGACCTTGTCTTCTCAAGGCCATTCTCCTCCAGACGCCAGGGCTCCTTGGAGAAATGGCCAGGTCGAGGCATGGGGCATGGCGGGAACAAGAGGAGGCTAATCTTCTTCTTCTGCCAGAGCAAGGAAGTACTCCCAGACAACGGGGACACAAGAAAAGGGGGCAGAGCCAGCCAAACAGAGCACAACTAGAGCATCAAAATAAATAGGAAAAGACTTTATAAAAATGAATACATTAGGATCCATGATTCCCACTCAGATAAAACAAATACATGAATTGATTCAAAGCTGCATGAGAAAGGAATATTTAAATAGATTCAGGATGTCCCTACTAAATACTTGTTAATTACAAAGAATGTTCACAGTGAAAAGCATGGCAGACAACAACGTAACCAAGCAACTGTAGTGAGCATCATCAGCAAGCGGACAAACTGCATGTCACCTGCAAGGATGAACTGTGACGATCAAAGACACACAATCTGATGCAGAAACATCAGAAAAAAACCCAGACAGAAGAATGTGCTACAAAGTAACTGGTGTCAAGTTGCAAGAGGCCCAGGAAGACTGAGGAAGTGAAACGATGATGCCAGGCACTGAGGGAGTGTCACGGGACAGAGGATACACCTTGCTAGCTGACTGGCGGGCAGTGTGCTGCGAATGGGCATGGGCGTCAGGCGGGGTGGGGGAGTGTGAACTGGCTGGCAGGACGAGCCTTCCTGTTTGTGGGAAACACATTGAAAAGCTCAGGATGCGGCAGCAGGACAACAACTCACTCTCATGTGGACTGGGATAAGGAAGTTCTAGGTAATGTACTTCTAACTGGTTTGCTTCCAACTGTGGTATGTCTCAAAATTTAAAAGAATTAAATAAACCAAATAAAAAGTTCTGGATCAAGAACTACAATGTCCTTCCACTACAGGCCACAGAAGTTGCTCATTCATCCATGAGCCTCTTCCCTCAATGAAATGATTAAAGGGTGCATGCTTATATAACTCACCAAAGGCTTTAACAAGGACCACAGTTTGTGGGAAGGCCATGTTAATGAAAGATGGCGCCCACGTTTTCCACTGCTGCCATAACACATCCCCACTGCCCAGCTGGCTTAAACAACACACACTTAGGATCCTTTTGCTCTGCAGGTGAGAAGTCTCGCATGGGTCTCCCTTCCCAGAGGCCCCAGGGAGAGTTTCCTTGCTCATTCAGACACAGCTCAGTTCTCTGTGGGACTGAGGTCCAGGTTCCTTGCTGGCTGAGCTATTCCCAGCTTCCATGGGCCACGCCATTCCCCAGCCCTGTTCCTCCACAAAAGCCAGCAATGGAGGGTAGAGAGCTCTCAGACTTTGACAATCTTTCTACTACCTCCACAGTCACGTTTCTGACTGACTCTTCTGCTTTCTTTTCTGATTAAAGGATCTGTGTATTACACTGGGCCCACTAAATAATCCAGAATAATCTCCATATCATCAAGTCAGCTGATTCACAAACTTCATTTGACCTGAAAAGTCTGTTTCACCATTGTGTCAGAGTTCTTCGGACCGCCCCCACGCTCATGATTCTCCTCCAGCACAACTTACAAGACTCAGCATACACTCCTGCTCACAGTTACAGTGTATTATGGCAAGAGGACACAGAGTAAGATCAGCACGAGGATGGGGACCTGTGGCAAAGCAGTGGGGGAACCAGGAGCAAGCTTCCAGAGTCGTCTCCCACAGGAGCCACACAGGACGAGCTTAACTGCCCCGGCACCGAGCCGTGTCAGGTGCTGTCTGCCGGGAAGCTGGGTAGAGACTCCAGGTCCAGGGTTTCCATCAGGGCTGATCACACGGGCACCCCACGCCTGGCACGTACCAAGTTCCAGAACAAGGAAAGCAGGTTTCAGCACAGACCACGTCACTTGTATGAACAGTTCAGGCACAGGGAACCACATTCACCACCTAGGGAGCAGGGGAGCCCTCCCGAAACCCAGGTTCCCAGACACCAGCAGAGGGCCAAGCCTGTAGCAGGTCTAAGGACACGTCTCAGGCTGACTGCTAGCTCTGTTCTGCACAGCCCAGTAATAAGTAATAAATAGAACTCATTCACAGGTTTAATAGCAGAGGCTGAAGATGACAGGGCCAAAGCCCTGCTGACTGCAGATAGACTCTCAGGACACGGTATAAGCCCCAGCCTTTGCCTCCTTTTTTTTTTTTTTTTAAAGCAGTCTTGCTCTGTTGCCAGGCTGGAGTGCAATGGCACGATCTTGGCTCACTGCAACCTCCACCTCCCGGGTTCAAGTGATTCTCCTCCCTCAGCCTCTTGAGTAGCTGAGATTACAGGTGTGCACCACCATGCCCAGCTAATTTTTGTATTTTTAGTAGAGATGGTGTTTCACCATGTAGGCCAGGCTGGTCTCGATATCTTGACCTCGTGATCTGCCCGCCTAAGCCTCCCAAAGTGCTGGGATGACAGGCGTGAGCCACTACGCCTGGCCTGTGCCCCCTTTTAAGGCTGCACATGTCATTCATGCTCAACCCTCTTAGATTCACAGGCCTCAGTGCTGCGGCACCGAGCCCCCACCTACCATCCTCTGTGCAGCACACACAGTGCAGGGAGCCAGTGGCGATGGCGATGACTTTCTTCCCCTGCAATCCTTGGACCTGCCGAGGCCTTCGAACATGGTCATCCGATCCATGGCCCAACCTGTGATAATCGCCTTTGCCCCTGCACACAAAGGAAGCATGGAAATTATGGGGCAAGGTGATCTCACTGACCACCCTGACCAGCCTCCTGGGCAGCCTCTGCTCTTCAGGACACAACCATAGCCTGCTGCAGAAGCTACATTCCCATCCATGAAAAGGTGGTGCACATACCCCGATTAAAATCTGGTTTTAGGGGTTTAAACAAACAGAATCTTGCATACCAGGTATAAACAGCTCCAGATTTGGTAAGAGCAACAGAAAACTGGGATCCGCATTCCACTTTAACTACTCCAAGACCAGTAAGAGAATCGATCTAGAAGGGTAAAAGGTTCAATTAGACAGACAGCATCAAGGCCCCTGCCGACTGCTATAACCACACTGAGATTTAACTACATCTAGTAGGAATTCTGAAAACTTGTACCCATGATGAATAATTAGTGCAACTTAAAATCATATTCCACTTAATCTCAGCACTCCCAGGAGGCAGGCGGGACAGTGACTGACAGCACGCCTGCTGGCACACTGTGGCCCGGTGGGACCCAGCACATGGCCCCAGAAATGGGAGCTTTGCAGGTGAGGCCTGCAAGCCTCTCTCCCCAGAATGGCCTCCCCCAGCCTTGCTTCTCTGTGCAGCAGCACCGTACTCCAGCAATCCCTGTGTCTCTCCTCACCTGCCCCAGCCCTCTCAGAGCACAGGCCTGTGGGAGGAGGAGCAGCAGGCAAGGGGAGGGATGGCCAAGAGCACTGGGCCCCACCCACCCTCCACACTGCACACTTGCCAGCCAACCCTTTCCCTATCCCACAAGCTGCTCCTCATGACCTCTGTGATTGCTCCCATACATAAGTTCTCATATTCAATTCTGAACTCAATTAAAACTGACTTCATTCTCTAAATGAGACAATGTGGTAGGGCCCTGGTGTCTGACCCTACCACAATGGCATCGGGACGTCCTGCTCCAGCCCCTCTGATGCCCAGCATCCTCACCCTTGGAATTGCAAAGCCCAGGCTCTTTCCCGCAAGGAGGGGCCTCTGACGCATGCCACTGGTGAGGGTCTGCTCCAGAGGCACCTGTGCCACACCTGCAACCTCACAGCCCCACAAGAGAGGAGGTCAGGCAGACATGTTCACAGTGCCAGGCTCCACGTACCCAGCAGAGCACCTGGGCTACACGGCAGTGTGGTGTGCACGCACTGAGGTCACTGAGCAGCATGTGCAGGATCTGAACCACGTACCAGCCACCCATTCACAAGAGCAAAAGACATTCTGGCAAAGATAAGAAATTGCCTGGAGCCACCAGGCTTGCGTGGAGCAGAGCCGCCGACCCCACCAGGACTGCAGGACTTGGGCACTGCGCAGGCCCTGCTCTTGCTCCTCACCCACCTGAGGTGGCCCCGGCTAACCCAGATGCAGTCCCTTTAGCAAGCACTGGCACCCCAAGTGCGTGCCGTGGCAACTCCACACCACTGTAAACTGAGAGAGTGTGAGCCATGTGATACCCTTCCCTGAGACAGGCCTACATGCTAGAAACCAGGAGGTTCCACGGTGCCCGGATCACCCCATCCACTTCTCAAGAGAACGCACATAGCGCATGAAACACCTTTATTCCCTCTAGGCCTTCCACACACTTTCTAACCAAATTACCCATTATATTTACTGGAAAGAAGGTAAAGAGGAGGTTAAAGTGCTCCTAAGGAGCACACAGTGGGGACAGTAATGGTGGCTCTGAGGCTGTGTTTTCCCAGAGGGCCCCTGGGGACTCCTGACTGCAGTGAGCTGGGAGAGCACTGGGCATGGCAAGAATGGGAAATACCTTCATCGGCACTTTACAGCCATCGCTGCCTCCCCGGCCAAGCTTGCCGTAGTCCCCGTCCCCCCAGGACCAGACAGTGTCGTCATCTGTGAGGCAGAGGGTCTGGGCGTCTCCGCTGCCACAGGCGATGTCAACCACACGGTGGCCCTGCAGCGCCTCCACCTTCAGAGAAAAGGGACTTGGGTTGGCCGAGCACAACATAAGAAGGCTTGTCACAGGATTGGCTTCACAACACTGCCATTCTTTTTTTATGGGGGTACCTGTTTTAAGCCTTTACAAAGAGGTGATTTCTAAAATCCTATAAGACAAAAGAGAAAGCACCTTCATCTACTTGAACTACATGCATCTAAACCGCAGGAGGAGGTATTAGCGTCTTTGATGAGCCAACCCTACATCACCATGAAGGCTGTTTATTCACTTCTTGCACCCAAAAATTCAGTGGGCCTTCTAGAAGCCAAAGCATTTTTCTTAGACCCCAAGCAATATTTACCATTACAAAGAAAAGGATATTTCACATACTATCCTGTTTAAATGGCTCATGAAAGAAATATGTACCAAGATGGTTTTTATTTTCACCAGAAAGAACATCTAATTGTAAATGGGGCTATGACCAACAACCCTAAAACCAAAAAAATCTAGAACAGGAAATACTTTGGAATTTTAAAATCATAACGATGGTGGCAAGCTGCCCCCATCCAACAGCAGCAGTGAGGAGCGTGCAGCCTCCGGCCTCTGCACACGGCGCCTCCTCACCAGCTTTGGCTTCAGCTGGTCCTCGCTGTCACTGTGCCCCAGCCGGCCATAGCGGCCTTTGCCCCACGTGTACAGGTCCCCAGCTGCTGTGACACAGGCGCTGTGGGCTCCACCAGCAGCAACATCGACCACTTCAATTCCTCTCAGAGACTCGATGACACGAGGGCGGTCACACGGACTGCAAAAAAGTCACCAAATATAATGGAAATATATTTTTATTCTTAAACATTTTTCAGTGTATTAAATACCTCTCAATCTACACCTTCCTAATCAGTTAATTGTTAAATCAATCAAGGAGAATCATTCAGACCTGAACTCAAAAGGTCACCACTTCCTACCTCCTTCCTGTACAAGGCCAGAGGACAGGGCTTCCCCAGCTCTGACTCAGAGGCTGGAAAGTGACCACACATACTGCGCCAAGTTCGAAGCACAGCCCATTTTTCAAAGGCCTATGAGCTGAGAACAGGTTTTACATTTTAGCGGGTTTAAAAAAAAAAAAAAAGAATCATATGCAACTCCTAAAATAGTTACCATCTGGCCCTATAAGGAAAGTTTGCACCTCACCCCCACTATGAATTAACAATTCATTTAAGGAGTGTTAACATATGAATGTCACTAGTCTATAACATAGTGACTACTGATAACAAACTTTTTGTTTTCTTATTAGGTTTTGAAAGAAGTTCTTTATATATTTTGGCTATCGGACCTTAGTCAGATTATATGATTGTGAATATCCTTTCCCAGCTTGTGGTTTCAATCTCTTCATAGTATCTTTTGAAGAACAGTTCATAATTTTTATAAAGTCCAAGTTACATTTTTTCTTTCATGAATCATGCTTTTGGAGTTCAATCTAAAAATCTTTTCTGACCTAAAGTCAAAAAATTTTCTCATGTTTTCTTCCAGAACTTTTTAGTTTTGCATTTTACATTCATGACTATGGTTCATTTTGAATTAATGTTTGGATATAGTGTAAAGAATGAATCTAAGTTCATTTCTTGCCATAGGCTATCCAATTATTCAAAACCACTTGTTGAAAAGAGTATCTTTCCTCCAATGAATTGGCTGTGCACTCGTATAAACTGTGCACTAGAAATTGTGAGAAGTCTAGTTTCATTTTTCCACACTCGTCTTGTCAGTATTTGCCAGCCAGTTTCTGGATTCCCTATTCTGCTCCATTGATCTATCTGTCTCTCCCTTTTTGCCAGCACCAAACCATGTTGTTTACTGCAACTATAAATGAGGCTTAAGTCAGGTAGTGCAAGTCTTCTGACCTTTTCCTCATTTTCAAAGTCGATTTGACTATTCTAGGCCATTTGCATCTCCATATACATTTTATGCTCCGCTTATCAATTTCTATAGAAATCTTGATTGGGAAGCTGTTGCATCTATAGATTTGAGGATAACCAGCAAATTAACAATACTGACTCTTCTGCTCCATGAACACAGCATGCCCCTTCACAACTTTAGGTTTTTTAAAAATTATCTCAGCAATACTTTGTAGTCTTCTGTCTATAGGGTCATTCACATTTTTGAGTCAGATTTATCCCATAGTTTTTCAATTCTGGGAGAGGGTATCGTAAGTGGTATTTTAAAATTTCACTTTCTGGTTATGTATATGTATATGTATAGACATACAAGTAACTTTATTTTATTTATCCCACAACACTGTTAGCCTCACTTATCAGTTCTAGTAGCTTTTTGTAAATACCACCAGGTTCTCTGCATAAACAATGTTTTCTGCAAAAATGACAGTTTTAATTCTCTTTTCAATCTAGATGCCTTTGATTTCTTTGCACTGCTGTACCGCACTTACTAAACCTGTTGCACAATGTTGAAGGGAAGTGGTGACAGCAGACATCCTTGCCTCAATCCTGAACTCAGGGGGAAAGCTTTTGGTCTGTTGCCGTTAACTACAATCTAAGCTCTAGGTTAACACAGATGCCCTTTATCAGGTAAAGGAAGAGACCTCTCACTCCTAGACTACTCAGAGTTTTTATCAGAAATGGATGTTGGAGTTTGCCAAATTATTTTTTCCTTTTTTTTTTTTTGAAACATAGTCTCGCTCTGTCCCCCAGGCTGGAGTGCAGTGGTGCAATCTCGGCTCACTGCAACCTCCACCTCCCGAGAAGCTGGGACTACAGGTGTGTGCCACCATATCTGGCTAATTTTTTTCCTATTTTTTGTAGAAATGGGGTTTCGTCATGTTGCCCAGGCTAGTCTTGAACTCCTGAGTTCAAGCAATCTGCCCATCTCAGCTTCCCAAAGTGTTGGGATTACAGGCACGAACCACCACACCAGACCTGTTCAATATATTTTATATGGTGGTTTAGTTATTCCTAGGAATAAGAAGGCCCCTGTTACTCCAATCTGGCTGGTAGTTCTCATTAATTTTTTAAAACTTGTGAGTTTGGTTCATTTGTTTAAAAAATCGTGTCAACTGTGTGTTCTTTCTTCCTCACCCCTGCCATTTCCTCTGTATTTGCAGTTTTAGTATCACGCATGTTACACAAAATGCCAAATGTGATTCAGTGGATGATTTAAGGGAGAAGGGCAAAAAAACGCTTACTTAGTACTTGAAATCAAAAACTCAGAATTGACTTTTTCTTCCTCTCAACAGAGGAATCATACGGGTAAGCCTTCATATTGGAACATAAAACGATTTCTGCCAAATGAGTCATTAACATTATTTAGTTTGAGCAGATTATTGTAAATGTTGCCTTGAAAAACAAAGCGCCAATAGATTGTACCAGCATTAAAACAAACAAAAAGACAAATAGAATGTTGAAATAACTTTTTCACATCATACCTTCTGTTGCCATGCCCCAACTTCCCATCTTCTGCCTCACCCCAAGAGTAAACTTCTCCTTCTGAAGACAGGGCAAGGCAGTGCTTTCCACCCGAGTTCACAGCTACTTTCTTAATAAACACATGCTGAATGGATTCAAGTAATGTTGGGGTAGACACCGACTCTGTCCCTCCAATGCCTAGTCTGCCACCTGCACCATACCCAGTGGCATACAGCTAATAAAAGAAAAAGCAATAGCAACATCAGTTTTTAATCTCAACATCCCCTAAATTTAGTAATTCATAAATCTAATCCATGCTTTAGACATTTTTACCACATAGAAATAAAATTTAAAGTTAAAAATCTCTGGAATATAAGTTTATGGCTTTATACATGCTCTATCAAAGTTCTAGAAATGAAATAAAAACATGACTATTAGAAATTCCAAATTCAGAAAACATATTGTGAAAACAAGGTCTTCTCCCTGGAAGCTCTTCCATTTTTGTGTAGAATACCAACTACAATTAACATAAAGAAAAGCAAAAAACAACTTAATTATCTACTATATGCAAATCTCTGACAGTAACAGCCACAAAAACATAGCCATAAAAGAACACAAATACATTTTAATATTTCAGCAGGGCAGCATATAAACCACAAGGGAAAAAAAGTCCTTTTTTTTTTTATCTAAGTGGGAATGTTTTAGGACACAAAACATCTATGATTAATTTTTAAAAAACGATTAATTTAAAAACACACACACACACGCAATCAGACTGCCGTTTTCCAAATGAAGGCAAACACCCCTCCTGATAAAAACCTAAATGCTGTTCCATGCTGTTTTAAACATCTTTCAAACGTGCTGCTGCACTGACATAATAGTAAGGAAGCCACAAAGGCCAACACAGGAAGTGAAACCCAAACTCAGGTGGATAAACGAGTCCCACCCCCAAAGCCAGCTTCTGGTGGGGAGGGTGTGAGGCTCTGGGGTGCACAGGGTAATACAGCGTGCCTCCAAGGACTTCCTGTAGAAAGTGGGGCTCCAAAGGGTTGCCCCTCAGTGCCTGTGAATAAGAAATAAGAACAACACAGAAAGCTGCCCTTCTCAGCCTCAGCACTGACAGGGAGACAGAGGCTTGTCCCTGAGAATTCATAACTACAAGAGGAGTTGGCAAATTATGGCCCATGGACCAAATCAGGCCCATCATTTGTTTCAGTAAATGAAGTTTTATGGGAACATAGCCACACCCACTCATTTATAATATGTCCATGGCTGCTTTTGTAGTTGCAACCGAGACCATATGGCCCAAAGTTGAAAATACTGTTACCCCCTTTACAGAAAGTGCTTACCAACCCCTGCCCTAGAAAAAGGACAAAATAAAGATATTTTGAAACAAACAATCAGAATTAATCAACAAAAGAATTTCACTAAAGTAAATTGAAAATGATAAAGGAGAAGGAAATGATTTTATAAGATCTGAGACGTAACAAATGATGGGAAGAAATGATAGTAAGCAAAGATGTGCAACATTTGGCTAAGTCCAAAAAAAAACCACGGTCCATATAAAACAACCAAAACAACAATCATGTCTATGGCAGAGAGGAATAGGTTAGAACCCAAACACTGGGTAACAAGGGGTCACTGATTGGGAGGAGGGGAAAATACAATTTAGGTTTTTAAGTACATATGTTAAAATAACCAGAGAAACCACGAAAAGAAATAGAATTCTCCTGAGAATTGACAGAGGGGCTATATTTCAAACCTTTTTATGAGGCTAGACCACTTCGACACCTGTGCTAGCAGTCTGCCTCTGACACGGTTCACAATGACCCCTGCTTCCAAATATGCGTGCTCCTGTATACAGGCACACCCCATTTGACTGTGCCTCGCTTTACTATACCTCGCAGATACTGTTTTTTATAAACCGAAGGTCTGTGGCAACCCTACACTGATCAAGTCTATCCGCGCCATTTTCCCACCAGCATGTGCTGACTTACTGTCTCTCTGTCACGTTTTGATAATCCTTGCAATATTTTAAACTTTTTCATTATTATTTTATCTGTTATGATGATCTGTGATCAGTAATGTTTGATGTTACCGTTGTTCTTGTTTTGAGGCACCACAAACCACACCCATAGAAGATGGTGAACTTAAATGATAAATGTTGTGTATGTTCTGACTGCTCCACCAACCAGCTGTTCTCCCATCTCTCTCCCTCTCCCCAGACCTCCCTATTGTGTCCCTGAGACACAACTTATTGAAATCAGGCCACTTAAAAACCCTGCAGTAGCCTCTAAGAGTTCAAGTGAAAGGAAGAGTTGCATATTTCTCACTTAAGTCAAGAGCTAGAAATGATTAAGATTAGTGAGGAAGGCATGTTGAAAGCCAAGACAGGCTGAAAGCTAGGCCTCTTGCACCAGTTACCCAAGAAAAAGTTCTTGAAGCACAATTAAGTGCAACTCTAGTAAACACACAAATGATAAGAATGCAAAACAGTCTTATTGCTGATATAGACAATGTTTGACTGGCATAGACAGAAGATCAAAACGGATACAACATTCCCTTAAGCCAAAGCCTAATCCAGAGCTTGCTAACTCTCTTCAATTCCATGAAGGCTAAGAGAGGTGAGACAGCTACAGAAGTAAAGTCTGAAGGTAGCAGAGATTGGTTCCTGAGGTTTAAGGAAAGACACTGTCTTCATAACATAAAAGTGCAAGGTAAAGTAGCAAGTGCTGATGTAGAAGCTGCAGCAAGTTACCCAGAAGATCTAGCCAAGATCAGTGATGAAGGTGGCTACACTAAACACCAGGCTTTCAACGTAGATGGAACAACGGTCTATCGGAAGAAGACGCCATCTAGGACTTTCATAGCTAGAGAAAAGTCAGTGTTTGCCTTCAAAGCTTCAAATCTTTTGTTAGGGGCTAATGCAGCTGGTGACTGTATTAGTTGAACTCGTTGAAGTCAATGCTCATTGACCATTCTGAAAATCTTAGGGCCCTTAAGAATTATGCTAACTCCATTCTGACTGTGCTCCAGAAATAGAACAAAACCTGTAAGTCAGCACATTTGTTTACAGCATGGTTCCCTGAATATTTGAAGCCCACTACTGAGGCCTACTGCTCAGAAAAAAAGATTTCTTTCAAAATATTACTGCTCATTGACAATGTACCTGGTCACCCAAGAGCTCTGATGAACATGTACAAAGAGATTAAAGTTGTTTTCATGCCTGCTAACACATCATCTTTTCTGCAGCCACATGGATCAAGGAGTAATTTCGACTTTCAAATCTTGTTATTTAAGAAATATATTTCAGGCCGGGCGTGGTGGCTCATGCTTGTAATCCCAGCACTTTGGGAGGCCGAGGCGGACGGATCACGAGGTCAGGAGATCGAGACCACGGTGAAACCCCGTCTCTACTAAAAAATACAAAAAATTAGCCGGGCATGGTGGCGGGCGCCTGTAGTCCCAGCTACTCGGAGAGGCTGAGGCAGGAGAATGGCGTGAACCCGGGAGGCGGAGCTTGCAGTGAGCCGAGACTGCGCCACTGCACTCCAGCCTGGGCCTGGGCGACAGAGCGAGACTCCGTCTCAAAAAAAAAAAAAATTTCATAAGTCTATAGCTGCCATAGACAGAGATTTCTCTAATGGATGTGGACAAGCTAAATTGAAAACCTTCTGGAAAGCCATCACCATTATAAATGCCATTAAGAACATTTGTGATTCATGGGAGGAGGTGAAAATATCAACATTAACAGGGATTTGGAAGAAGTGGATTCCAACCCTCATGGATGACCTTGAGGGGTTCAACATGAGTGGAAGAAGTGACCTCAGATGTGGTGGAAACAGCAAGAGAACTAGAATTAGAAGTGGAGCCTGAAGATGTGACTTAATAGACCATAGTATACACATACTTTTATATCCACTGGGAAACCAAGAAATTTGTGTGACTTGCTTTGTGAAGAGACTTGCTTTATTGTGTTGGTTTAGAACCAAGCCTGCATATCTCCAAGTATGCCTACAGCTCCCTCTCCCTGAGTGTGGGCTGGACTTAATGACCTACTTCTGATGAGCAGAATAGGGCAAAAATGATGGAGCGTGGTCACTTCTCTGATTCAGTTACACAGGACGGTGGCTCCGTCTTGCTCCACTCTCCCTTGCCGGTGCTCCCTCCTGCGCCTCCCTTGCTCTCGCTGACAGTCAGCTGCCACGCTGTGAGATGCTCTATGGACATGTGGCAAAGGGCTGAGTGAGGGGAAGCTCTGCCAACAACTCACAGGGACTGAGGCCTCAGCCCAAAGGTCCATGAGGGACTGAATCCTTGCTGGGACAGCCTCAAGATGACTGCAGCCTGCTGAGATTCTGAGCTGGAGGGTGGAGGTATGCTGCATCCAGAGTCCTGACCCAGAGAACTATGAAATGATAAACGTGTGTGAGACAGAACATTACATGAGAGTATCTCACTCATGAACAGGAGCTCCCAAAAATCTAAACAAAAGAATCACAAACACAAGCCAGATACATATTCTGGATTTATCCAAAGAATGCAAGTTTGTTTAATACGAGAAAACCAATTAATCCAACTGACTATACCAATCCATTAGAAAACATCGGCCGGGCATGGTGGCTCATGCCTGTAATCCCAGCACTTTGGGAGGCCGAGGTGGGTGGATCACAAGGTCAGGAGTTCAAGACCAGCCTGGCCAATATGGTGAAACCCCATCTCTACTAAAAAAAAAAAAAAAAAGATTAGCCGGGCGTGGTGGCAGGCGCCTGTTCTCCCAGCTACTCGGGAGGCTGAGGTAGGAGAATCTCTTGAACCTGGGAGGCAGAGGTTGTAGTGAGCCGAGACTGCGCCACTGCACTCCAGCCTGGGCAACAGAGTGAGACTCTGTCTCAAGAAAAAAAAAAAAAAAAAAGAAAGAAAACACCTATGAAAGAACATTTCAAAACACACAGAAAGAGTGTTGAACAAAAATAAGTGTCCACTGATGACTAGAAACAGAAGGAAACATGCCTAATCTGATCAAGGGCTTCTACTCAAACCCCACTGGAAACCTGGGAACGCTCCATCTGCGCCTGCTCCAGTCTGGATCAAGGCAGGAAGGAGCCTCTGCCCACTCCTACCCAGAATCACACCACAACCCCAGCCCGCACCATGAGCTCCCATTCTCCCACACAAACGGGAAAAATAAAAGACAGTTACGCTAGACAGAAAGGAACAGAATTAATTTAGAGACTACGGCACTCTATAAAGAAGATACAAGAAATCTTCAGATACACTAGACTGGAGAGAGTCAAGTAGGTCCCAAACATAAGGTCAATATATAAATATCCAATATTTCTACATATCAGTGGCAATCTTTTTTTTTTTTTTGGGGGGGGGGGGGCATGGAATCTCACTCTGTCGCCCAGGCTGGAGTGCAGTGGTGTGATTTCAGCTTACTGCAACCTCCACCTCCCCGGTTCAAGTGATTCTCCTGCCTCAGCCACCCAAGTAGCTGGGATTACAGGCACGTGTCACTGAGCCTGGCTTCATCTTGTATTTTTCGTAGAGACAGGGTTTTCCTATGTTGGCCAGGCTGGTCTCGAACTCCTGACATCAGGTGATCCACCTGCCTTGGGCTCCCAAATTGCTGGCATTACAGGCGTGAGCCACCGCACCAGGCCAGCAGCAATACACTTTTAAAAAGATAGTATTTACAATAGCAAACAAGAAATACATCTAATGAGTGATACGCAAACAAAAACTGTAATACTTTTGTATACATGACGTATTTTCAAAAAAAAAAAAAAAAAAAAAAAAAAAATTTTGCCAGGCGTGGTGGCTCACGCCTGTAATCCCAGAACTTCGGAAGGCCGAGGTGGGAGGATCACCTGAGGTCAGGAGTTCGAGACCAACTTGGCCAACATGGTGAAAACCTGTCTCTACTAAAAATACAAAAGTTAGCCAGGCGTGGTGGCGGGTGCCTGTAATCCCAGCTACTCAGGAGGCTGAGGCAGGAGAATCACCTGAACCCAGGAGGTGGAGGCTGCAGTGAACCGAGACCACACCATTGCACTCCAGCCTGGGCAACAAGAGCAAAACTCTGTCTTAAACATTTTTTTTTAAATTTAAAGATTATACAAAAATATCTTAGAACTCTAGCTGCTTCCTGCATACCACAGTACTGTTAATCCTGAGAAACGTTTTAGTACAGATCCTTGCAAGTGCTGAGAACCACACAGCACCTTTAGCCACAATTGCCTCAGGCTCAATGACCCTATGACACAGAAAAAGCACTCTTACCTTCCCATCAGCCGTCACAGCAAAGAGGGTCTGTTCCCCTCCGATTAGCTGCACAGGTCTGAGAGTTGCGAGGGCTTCACAGGGAGTGGGAACTTTGACTTTTGCACCTTCAATGCCCCCGAGCTGGCCCCTATGATTATGTCCCCATCCATAAATTGTTCCACTGCCACCAGCAGAGAGAGTCCAGTCATCTGGTCGCCTACAACACACATCAAGTGAGCATTTGCCACAGGAAAGAACAATGCACACAGCCTCTCACGCTCACGATCAACATTACTGCTTGTTTCAAATATAATAACCTGTTCATCCACTGCACAAGTTGTTCATCTTGCTCTCTTTTAAAAATGTCATGGCTCTCATGCAGAACATCCATGTTTTCGCTGTCTGCCATTAATTCACGAATTTTCTTAGCCACCTAAACAAAATTATTATGACGTTACAAATCAAACACTCATCTCAAATAAAATAGATAATAAATACTAAGGAAAGACAGAAGGAATCCCTGCCTGAAAATATGAGGCAAGAGCAACACTGCAATGTTATGGTTCATGGGCAAAACCGATAATGACTGCATCAAGTCTAACATATTAAAAATGTCTAGACAGTATCATTCTATCTGTAGTTCACTAAAAATAAACTTTAACTGAAATTCACAGTGTCAGTTCACTCATTTTCACCTATGTGTTATTTTCTTTGATATTCCTTGGCAAGCAGAACTTTTCTGTGTCTCATAATATTGGCATCTTGTTACACTATAGCTAAATAAAGAATGTTTTTGCATCCCAAAAGTGATTCCAAAATATCATGCAATACCTCATCAAGAAACAGACGGGGCAACGGTGTTCTTTTGTCCAGGGCCACAGCAACACGGGAGGCCACGCAGTACCTCCGGAACCAGGCCCACTTGTGTGTCTCGGCACAGCAAGGCAGAGTGTCCAGCTCTAGGTCACAAGCAAGAGCTACCAGTACCTGCAGGCACCAAAAATGACAAACACAGGGACACTCAGAAATGCAGTGAACAGGCCAAGGTTTCTGTGGCTCCTTCTGCAGGACCTCCTATTCCAGGATGATGGCCATGGGGCACAGAAAGGATACAGCCACCATCAGTGATGTGGCGATCTCTGACAGTTCCTAGCCACGTGCCATACAACTGCTACAACACTTGTTGCCTGCATCAAGTGACAAGAACACGCGTGCATCTCAAGGCATGCTAACAGTTACAGGCTTATGGTTTAAGGGTTTAGATTACATGATCATTTCTTGAGAATTTTTTTCATATTTGACTTCAGCAATACCTACAGCTGCCCTCAGAGGCCTAAAACAACACACGTTGCACATGACAGCTCTCAGTGGCTCTTTCAGTCAAATAGCTCTATGGTCACTTTAAAAAATAAGTCAAACATTACCTTAAAGAATGGGCTGTGGAGCAGCTGTTTGCCACCCCTCACAATAGGATCTTCATATTCAAACTGCCTTTGCAAAGCTTCTGGAAGACCTTTCACCAAAGCAGCAAGAGCACTACCTGTAAAACTCTAAACAGAACGGTATTCTATCGTGGGAATCCAGGGTACATGGGAGGTTGACCATTTGTTTCTATGGTCAAATGTTTTATTATGTTGGTACTATTTCTTCTTAAAAAAAAAAATGCTTATCAAAATTCTCAAGCAGGAAAAATGCTAAAAGAACATAAATACTAAAGTAAAAAAGAAGAGTTTGAAGACTCATCTCAGAATGTTTGGTCCTGATTTCAGTACATCTGCTTCCAGAGAAACAGTCCCTCTCTGGCCCACAAACGCTGCCTGTCTCCTCACATGTGTAGGATCAAAAGGGACTACTTTAGTCAGCAAAATAAAAGGGAGGCCATCAGTTAGCCTCATTGTAAAGTCCAATCAACACAATCCTATGTTCACAGCTGTCGAAACAGATTTTCACAAAATCAAAGTCCAACTTGAACTCAGTATACATTGCAACATACGAAAAGTCTGGATGTGACAAAGGCCTCCTTATTCTTTTTTTTTTTTTTGATAGAGTCTCACTCTGTCACCAGGCTGGAGTGCAGTGGCACGATCTCAGCTCACTCCAACCTCTACCTCCCGGTTTAAGCGATTCTCCTGCCTCAGCCTCCCGAGTAGCTGGGACTACAGGTGCCCACCGCCACGCCCATCTAATTTTTTGTATTTTTAGTAGAGTCAGGGTTTCACCGTGTTAGCCAGGATGGTCTCGATCTCCTGACCTTGTGATCTGCCCACGTCGGTCTCCCAAAGTGCTGGGATTACAGGCGTGAGCCACTGCGACCGGGCCAAGGCCTCCTTATTCTTATGTGAAACTCCCCAACTCCTCTCGATTTAGAGGTTTAGACTACTAAAGCAACATTTTATTCCCCAAGGGTCACAAATCTAGAAATTGTACTAGAATGCTCCATACCAAAGCTCTTGTTTCCCCATCATTTTCTCCAAGCAGCCTATTAATGTTAATTGATTGCCCAAATTCAGTTGTAAGCAGCTTCCTCAATCTCTGAAGGGCCCACATTCTGTGACTGGCGGCTGAAATGAGCAGAGAGAAAGTATCAGAAGTCTGACGGTTTCTTCCAAGTAGGAAGACAGATGTAACTGTAATGGTGCCATTTACCTAGGGCACTCAGCTGTGCACAAGCCGCCAGCGAGGCCGCAAGGCGAGGGACGATGCTTCTGTTAGAGGCAAGGTTGAGTCGGAAGTCTAACAGACACGTCACCAAGTCCATGGATGGACAGGAGAGGACGCAGCGGTCAGAGAGGAGTTCTTTAGGGCCTGTGAATGAGCACTGTAAACATCCCCAGGTTTCACAAGCTAGGGACCACCCACAAAGAAGCCAACGAACAAGGGTGGCTCCACCCAGTCCCACCCACCAGAAGGCGACAGCTGGTGTGCCCATGCATGCCACTGTCAGTCGGTGAGCTTTGCTCTTCACACTCACACTTCCACTGTAAACCAAAAGCCTAAGAACTGCACCAGCAACAATTCCTTCCACACCAGGTGAGGAGGAGTGTGAGCTGGGACAGTTCTCTGTGTTCTGTTCCACGCCTCAGCGTGGCCTGTGAGAGCACTCACTCCAACACAGCAGAAGGCAGGCCGTCAGACACTACGTGGAAATGTGCATGTGTCCATGTTGCTTCAGAAACAATTCACAGCCAGTCATGTAACCTTGGTCGCCATAAGCCCCTCCCTTACCAGCAGCTGGCATGATGGGATAGACAGTGAAGCGCCAGCCCCAGCCATTCACAGACCCATCGCTGATGAACTTCCACTTTAACTCATCCCCTGGGATGCGCAGCTCACTGGACCAGTCGGACCACTCTCGGCCTGGGGGAGGAAAGCGCACCCCGGGGTTAGCTTCACTCCATCACCCAATCGACACAAACCTCCTTAGATGCAAAGCAGAATGATTTCCGTCATGTGTGAAGAGCAAGTTCCTCCAATCTAAGCTCTCCCAAGCTGAAGTGCACAGTGACACATCACTCTTGGGATTCACATTTTAATACATACAAACACGCATTCAGCCCCTGTACCAGGTAACCAGGAAACTGAGGGCAGGCAGGCAGGCACTGCCCTGGCAGAAGCCACCACGCAGTGGGGAAATGACCCCACTAGCCAGGATATAGTGAGTGGCCTCCGGGTCTCCAGCACACACCAGGCCAGGGGCCATGGGGACGTTTCCAGGAAAGCTCTGATACAACCAGGTGACCAGGCAGCAGAAGGAAGAACCCCAGCTGTCCCAACAAAAGGCCCATGTGTGTGGTTCAGCACGGTCCAGAGGAGGCCGCCCTCGAGGGAGCAGAGGGCCGGGCTGCTGTGGACAGGAGTGGCAGTGTACTACAGCATCTCAGAAGGCCAAGAGAACCCCGCCAGATTTCTGCTTCAGAAGAACCATCTGGCAGCAGCTCAGGGATGGCCCATAAGAGCTTTCTGCTGGACGCAGAAAAACTCACATCCAACAACACTACTGAGAACTACACTGGCAGACATCTGTCAAGCAGCAGAAAAACCCATGCCCACTGGGACCATACCACTTCATGCAAAGCTTTACTTAACTAAGTAATGCTGTGTGAATAAAGTTTTCCTGGGACACAGCCATGCCCATTCTCTGGCATCCAGTCTGCATGTTGTTGTGACAGAGGCTGCATTACCTGGCCCTTTACAGGAAACACTCGAGATGAAGGATAAAGAGGTCTTAAAAGGTGCATACACACACCCCTGCACTGCCAATTCTAAAATACTCGGTAAAAGGGCATTTCACAAGCCCCCACAGGCGTCCTCATCTGCCCCCGCTGGCCTCATGGAGCTCAGCAGCAGAGACAAGCCAGACACGTGGCTGCCTCCACCTACATAGAGAAGTCACTCCACACATGGCCATGCCCTCACTGCAGCCAGTAAGAAACAAACCCCTTGAAGAAGCTCTGTAGTATGCCAACCATGACCTCACATGAGCCCTGGCACCCCACATATTTCCAGCACCTTCTGCAACTGTCTGGTGAGGCAGGGCCCATCCGACAGGGATGTGGTGCACACATCACAGATAATTACTGTATTTAAAAGTATAGCTAAGAGGCAAGCAAACCTACTGTGTTTCACAGCTGAATAGCATATTGTCCCTTCCTTAAGACTTCCATGAGAATATGGTAGCAGCATTCTGTCCTACAAATGTGAAGGGTTGTGTCTACGGAGACACAGGTGGGCAGATCATGCCCTGCTCAACCTCCTGTCCTTACCTGACCGCACGGAGACAATCCTGTTGACGCCGTCCATGATTGTGAGAGGGTCGTGGCGCCTCTCTGTGGAGCACTGCCGGTCAAATTCCACCCTGAGTCCTTCTGCACCTGGAGGACAGGTGAGCACAAAACATAGCAACCACTCCAGATTAGCACCCAAAGTAGAAACAGTGAAACTAAAACCATGTTTAACAGCTGATGAATAGCAGAAAGTCAGAAAGAACTGGCCTCAAAGACAAGCATCTCAGACAGACCACCCCTTGCCCCAGCTCATCCCCACTGAAGATTATGTCTGTGGACTGGAAGGCCAGAAAACACTTCCACTTGGCCAACTTGTTTTGTGCAGTCACCCCCGGGCAGACTTTCCTACTGCAACCCCACTCCCCTGATCAAGCTTTACAGCAAACATCACACTGACCAGGGGCTGTGGGAATGCCCAGTGTGCAGCCAAGTCAGACAGCAGTTGTGGGTCATCTGGGAAGTGAGGGGCATTTGAGGTGAGGAGCACCTCAACTTCTGGCATGTCCACAGAACTGGAGAACCGCTTGGTGTGGAGAACCCGCACATCTGGTGTGAGAGGTATGCGAGCAGAGGCAGAAGAGTTTTCCTTCAGGCTGGAAGATCTTTAAGGTCTAGCAGAGGATGGCACTGAGGGGCTGGGAAAGAGGCAGGCGAGGAAGGAGGGAAGAAGGAGGGACGTGGGGCAGGGACTCAGGTCCTCTGAGTTTTAAGATACTATCTCTGGATGCTCTGTTGGGGGCTGATTCTATGGAGCGGGGGCCACAGGAGGTGGGGAGTGGAAGCAGGAACACAGGGGGACAGCTAGGATGTGCTTGATGGGATGATAAACCAGGTGAGACCCCACGGTGCTCTAGCCCAGAATGTCTAGAGTTAGGGAGAAATGGTTGAATTTGGAATATGTTTTAAAAGCAGAGAAAACAAGATTTGCCGGTGGACTGGATATAAAGCGAGAGAGAAACAGAAGAGAAAAAGGGTCACAAGATTTTTGTCTAGGCAAAGGCTGACTAGAAATACCCTTTGTTCTTTAAATTTCTATCATAAAGTAATAGCTTAAAGTTGAAAAATGCTTTTCTGGGCCAGATGTAGTGGTATACGCCTGTAATCCTAGCACTTTGGGAGGCCGAGGCAGGCAGCTTGCTTGAGCTCAGGAGTTAAAGACAGGCCTGGACAACATGGTGAAATCCTTTCTCTATATAAAATTTTAAAAATTAGCTGGGTACAGCCTATAGTCCCAGTTACTCAGGAGGCTAAGGAAGGGGGATCGCTTGAGCCCAGAGGTTGGGGCTGTAGTGAGCCAAGATCCTGCCACTGTACTCCAACCTGGGCGACAAAGTGACAAAGCTTTTCTGAATCTCACCTCATTCTAAAAGTTCAAGAAAAAGGATTTCACAAAAAAGTGAGCAAGATAAAAGTATAAGACCAAATACAATAAAAAGCTATTGTTATAAAAAGGGAATAGGCTGGGTACGGTGGCTCACACCTGTAATTCGCAACACTTTGGGAGGCCCAGCTAGGAGGAACGCTTGAGCCCAGGAGTTTGAGACAAGACTGGGCAACATAGAAAGACTCATCTCCACACACACACACACACAAAAGTTAGCCAAGCGTGGCAGCACAAGCCTGTAGTCCTAGCTTCTCAGGAGGCTGATGGGGAAGGATGGCTTGAGCCTGGGAGGTCGAGGCTGCAGTAAGTCAGAATCACACCACTGCAATGCAGCCTGGATGACAGAGCAAGACTCTGTCTCCAGAAAAAAAAGTGAGAATAAGGAACAAAATAACATCCCTATAGGCAGTAAAAGCAGGCCAGAAAGAAATGCCCATGAAACACATCAATCCTGAACATTTCAAAACAAATTGAGTGAAATTAGAAAAATGATACAAGACATGAAAGAACCACATAAATCTGACTTAGAAAAACAAAAAAATTTTAAAGCTGAAGACAGAATTACAATGAAAACAAAACTACATTCCAATGGAGACTAAAACGCAGTGTAAAATCAAATAAACACAGCAGATGCTACCTTAAGACAAATAGGAAAAAAGGAGGAAATTTTAAAAAAAGAAGCAGAGGTAAAGAGTACTTGAAAGAGAAAGTAACCAACATTAACTCTAAAAGGCATGAAGTATCCAATGCATGGAGAGCCACCAAGTGTCCCTAGAAAAGACTGCTAAGCAAGGCTACAGAACAAACACTACACACTGCAATTCAAGAGAACGTCCTGCAAAACAGACTTGGGACGACAGATTAAAGGAGCACCCCTTATCCGAGAACATCACCGAGAACGGCCGCAAGAATGCACATTCTAGTAAAATCACTGAAAAAACGCGGCTCCTAACCGAGAACATTGCCAAGAACGGCTGCACAAACGTACATTCTAGTGAAAGCACCGAAACAACACACATGGCTCCTAACTGAGAACATCACCAAGAACGGCCACATGAACGCACATTCTAGTAAAATCACTGAAACAATACACGCAGCTTCTGAGAACATCACCGAGAACAGCCACACGATTGTACATTCTAGTAAAATCACCAAAACAACACACGCAGCTTCTAACTGAGAAAATCACCAAGAATGGCCGCACGAATGTACATTCTAGTAAAATCACCGAAAAAACACATGTGGCTGCTAACCGAGAACATCACCAAGAACGGTAACACAAACGCACATTCTAGTAAAATCACCGAAAAAACACACGCGACTCCTACCCGAGAACATCACCGAGAACGGCCGCAGGAATGTACATTCTAGTAATATTACCGAAACAACACACGCGACTCCTACCCGAGAACATCACCGAGAACGGCCGCAGGAACGTACATTCTAGTAAAATTACCAAAACAACACACACGACTCCTACCCGAGAACATCACCGAGAATGGCCAGAGGAACGTACATTCTAGTAAAATTACCGAAAAAACACACACGGCTTCTAACCGAGAACATCACCGAGAACAGCCGCAAGAACGCGCATTCTAGTAAAATCACCAAAAAAACACACACGGCTAACCGAGAACATCACCGAGAACGGCCACATGAACGTACATTCTATTAAAATCACCAAAACAACACATGCGGCTCCTACCTGAAAACATCACCAAGAATGAATGCAAGAACGTACATTCTAGTAAAATTACTGAAAAAACACACGCGGCTCCTACCCAAGAACATCACCGAGAATGGCTGCACGAATGTACATTCTAGTAAAACTACTGGAAAAACACACGCGGCTGCTAACCGAGAGCATTACCGAGAACAGCCGCATGAACGCACATTCTAGTAAAATCACCGAAAAAACACACACAGCTTGTAACCGAGAACATCACTGAGAACAGCCACACGAACATACATTCTAGTAAAATTACTGAAAAAACACATGCGGCTCCTGCCCGAGAACATCACCGAGAACGGCCACACTAACGCACGTTCTACTAAAACTACCGAAGAAACGCGCAGCTTCTAACCGAGAGCATCACCGAGAACGGCCGCACAAACGTACATTCTAGTAAAACTACCGAAAAAACACACGACTTCTAACCGAGAACATCACCGAGAACGGGCCACACAAACACATATTCTAGTAAAATTACCAAAAAAATACACATGACTCCTAACCGAGAACATCACCGAGAACAGCCACATGAACACACATTCTAGTAAAACCACTGAGAAAACACACGTGGCTCCTAACCAAGAATATCACCGAGAATGGCCACACAAAAGTACGTTCTAGTAAAACCACTGAGAAAACACAAGTGGCTCCTATCCGAGAGCATCACTGAGAACAGCCACACGAACGTACATTCTAGTAAAAATACCAAAAAAATACACACGACTTCTAACCGAGAACATCACTGAGAACATCACCGAGAACGGCCACACGAACGTATTTTCTAGTAAAACTACTGAAGAAACACACATGGCTTCTAACCAAGAACATCACCGAGAATGGCCAAACGTATATTCTAGTAAAATTACTGAAAAAAACACATGACTCCTAACCGAGAACGGCCACACCAACATACATTCTAGTAAAATTACCAAAAAAACACATGTGGTTCCTAACCGAGAACAGCCACACAAACGTACATCCTAGTAAAATTACCAAAAAAACATATGCAGCTCCCAACCGAGAACATCACCAAGAATGGCCGCACAAATGCACATTCTAGTAAAATTACCAAAAAAACACACGTGACTCCTAACCAAGAACATCACTGAGAATGGTCGTACAAATGTACATTCTAGTAAAATTACCGAAAAAACACATGCGACTTCTAACTGAGAACATCACCAAGAACAGCCACACGAACGTACATTCTAGTAAAATTACAGAAAAAACACATGCGACTTCTAACTGAGAACATCACCGAGCATGGCCACACAAATGCACATTCTAGAAAAATTACCAAAAAACACACGCGGGTCCTAACCGAAAACATCACTGAGAATGGCCACACGAACGCATATTCTAGTAAAATTACCGAAAAAACACACGTGGCTCCTAACCAAAAACATCACCGAGAACGCCCACGTGAACGCATATTCTAGTAAAACTATCGAAAAACACACGTGGCTCCTAACCAAGAATATCACCGAGAACGGCCACACCAACATACATTCTAGTAAAATTACCAAAAAAACACGCATGACTCCTAACCGAGAACATCACCGAGAATGGCCGCCCGAACATACATTCTAGTAAAATTACCAAAAAAACACACGTGACTGTTAACTGAGAACGGCTGCACAAACATACATTCTAGTAAAATTACCGAAAAAACACACGACTCCTAACCGAGAACATCACCGAGAACGGCCGCACGAATGTACATTCTAGTAAAATTACCGAAAAAACACATGCGACTTCTAACCGAGAGCATCACCGAGAACGGCCGCACAAATGTATATTCTAGTAAAATCACCAAAAAAACACGCGCAACTTCTAACCGAGAACGGCCGCACAAATGTACATTCTAGTAAAATTACCAAAAAAACACACGCAACTTCTAACCAAAAACAGCCGCACAAACGTACGTTCTAGTAAAATTGCCGAAAAAACACGTGACTTCTAACCAAGAACAGCCGCACGAACATACATTCTAGTAAAATTACCAAAAAAACACACGTGACTCCTAACCGAGAACATCACTGAGAACGGTCGCATGAATGTACATTCTAGTAAAATTACTGAAAAAATACACGTGACTTCTGAGAACATCACCGAGAACGGCCACATGAACGCACATTCTAGTAAAATTACCGAAAAAATATACGCGACTTCTAACCGAGAACGGCCACACGAATGCACATTCTAGTAAAATTACCGAAAAACACATGGCTCCTAACCGAGAACATCACAGAGAATAGCTACACGAACACACATTCTAGTAAAATTACCGAAAACCACACACAGCTCCTAACTGAGAACATCACCGAGAATGGCCACACAAACGTACATTCTAGTAAAATTACCGAAAAAACACATGACTTCTAACCGAGAACGGCCACACAAACTGACATTCTAGTAAAATCACTGAAAGAACACACGTGACTTCTAACCGAGAATGTCACCGAGAATGGCCGCACAAACATACATTCTAGTAAAATCACTGAAAAAACACGTGACTTCTAACCAAGAACATCACCGAGAACGGCCACACGAATGCACATTCTAGTGAAATCACTGAAAAAACACACACAGCTGCTAACTGAGAACATCACCAAGTATGGCCACACGAACGTACATTCTAGTAAAATTACCGAAGAAACACGTGGCTTCTAACCGAGAACATCACCGAGAACGGCCACACGATCGTATATTCTAGTAAGATTACCGAAAAAACACACGTAGCTTCTAACCAAGAACGTCACTGAGAACAGCTGCATGAACCCACATTCTAGTAAAATTACCAAAAAACACACGCAGCTCCTAACCAAGAACATCACCGACAATGGCCACACGGACGTACGTTCTAATGAAATTACCGAAAAAACACACACAGCTTCTAACCGAGAACGGCCACATGGATGTACATTCTAGTGAAATTACCAAAAAAACACACGCAGCTTCTAACCAAGAACATCACCGAGAATGGCCACACGAACGTATATTCTAGTAAAATTACTGAAAAAACACACGTGACTTCTAAGGGAAAAAGATGTTATCATTATCACACTTTCACAGAGGAAAAAGACATGATCCAAGGCTTTAATATCCGGAAAAACTACCTTTCAAATTCGAAGGACAAAAAACCTCATGGACAAGTCTGATCTCAGGGGCTAATGAGGAATTCACTAGAGTGTACTTCAGACCCCACAAGGCCCAGTCAGTAAAACTAAGACTCACAGACAAAGTATAATATGTAACAGCTATTATGCTCTTGTAGATGCAGTAATTAATAAATTTGAGAAAATTAGGGTATATTCTAAGATTTTTAAGAATTTCAGTAATTATACTGATGTTGACAGTATTGAAATTATATCCTAAGTCTGTCGTATATGCAATGTGGTTACGTAAAGCAAATGAAAAATCATGAGATTATTTTATCAAACACTATCTTGGAACCAGGATTTGATATGGAAAAAAAGAGAGGCAGATGTAACAGAAGTACAGACCTTGTACTTTTGAATTTGAGTAGAAGGAAACAGCATATTAGCCAGGCGAGGTGGCATCTGCCTGTACTCCTAGCTGCTCAGGAGGCTGAGGTAGGAGGATCACTTGAGCCCAGGAATTTGAGGCTACAGTGAGCTATAATTGCACTACTGCACTACTGCACTCCAGCCTGGGTGAGAGCAAGATCCTGTCTCTAAACAAATAAATACATACATAAAATATAAAAAATAAATTAAAGGAAAAAAATTTTATGTATCAGTATGAACTCAAAAGAATCCAGGGCAGACCCCAGGTGAAGAGTGGCAACCTACAAAAAACCGAGGACACCTTGTGTAGACTGCCTGGACGCTACCAAAGACCACCGGAGTCACTTCAGGAGCTACACTGAAGAGGCCACCACTGTCTAGAAACAGGATAATCTCAGCTTCAACAAAGATAATCACAATAGAGTAAAACAATCACTATGTTTCAATCCATGAGTTCATAATAATATTTAAAAAAAAAAACAGGTCACCTTCAAGAAATGACAGGAAACCAATTCATTCTCTGGTAAACAGAAGGAAGAGTCAAGCTTTTGTCTTTCTCAGGCAAACAGCACCTTGGGCAACTAACTATAAGATGAAGGGAAATGTCTCTTTGTAAGAAAGTATTCCAGCTAACAAATAAGCAAGAAATGATTCCACTAGAATAGCACCATTTGTAGCCACTTGTGGGGCAATAGCCTCGGGTGCTAATAAGCCTCAGGGGCTGCTGATGTCACAAAGGAAAGACAGGCAGGCAGGAGGTGCCTGCTGAGGCTGAGTCACACCACTAAGGAGCTGGCGAAAGGGGCGGAACTTATGGGCCTCTGAATCGGGCAGCACCTTGCAGAAGGATGGGCCTGAGGAACACAGTGAACAGCAGCATGCCGTGTCGTCAGCAGATCCAGGCTGCAGTGAAGCCTGCCAGATCAAAGGTCGGGGCCTCAACAATTCTCTTCTTAATAATTTTTGTTGAGTTGTTAAAAACAAAAGGATATACACATGGTTAACAGAAGCTGTCCAGAAATGCAAGTCAGTGATGGATCAACATCAGGAGAACATCATTCAGAGGAACATCAGGGGACACACTGAGGGCTTCCAGAATCTGCCACAGGTTATGTCTAGACCTGGGTCGTGATGACTAGGGCATCTGCCTGATTATCGTGAAGCTAAACATTTACTTTGCGCGACTTTCTGTATCTTGATTTATTGTGCAAAAGAAGTTTGTTAGAAAAGGGGAGAAAAGTGATTCTAAAGCAATTTTGTAACCTCTTTTTATAAAACGGAGATGGTTGTTTCTACTGAAGCAATTACAGAATCACACCGTTCTGAAGGTGGGAAAGGCTGCCGCTCCTCCCTGGGGCTGGCCCCCGTACCTGGTATCTTCACTGTGCCACTGGTGGAGGTGTCGTCAGTGTAAGGGTGGCTACTCTCCACCACCACAGGCTGAGAAGAGAGACGGCCGCTCTGGGAGTCTGTGGCCACATCCTCCAACTCGGTGACGCAGAGCTCCAACAGCATATCTGCCACCTGGGGAGGAAGCAAGGACATGAATGAGGAGGCCAACAGCCCCACACCTGGTCACCTGCATGCCACCTCTGTCCGTCCTGCTCCGGAGCTCCAAGAGGACAGTGTGGCAGAGTAGAGGGCTTGGAGTTTGAGAAATTGAGTTCAAATCAGGGCTTGGCTTCCTTGCACATAAAACAGAGACAGCACAGAGCCTGTAAGGTGCTGTGAAGCTTAGAGATGATCTGTATTAAAAAGTCGTTGGGGCCAGGCACAGTGGCTCACGCCTGTAATCCCAGCACTTTGGGACGCCGAGGCAGGCAGATCACCTGAGGTGAGGAGTTCAAGATCAGCCTGACCAACATGGAGAAACCCCATCTCTACTAAAAATAAAAAATTAGTCGGGCGGGGTGGTGCATGCCTGTAATCCTAGCTACTCAGGAGGCTGAGGCAGGAGAATCGCTTGAACCTGGGAGGCAGAGGAAGTCATTGGATGGAGCACAGTGGCTCACACCTGTAATACAAGCACTTTGGGAAGCCGAGGCAGGCAGATCACTGGAGGTCAGGAGTTCAAGACCAGCCTGGCCAATATGGTGAAACCCCATCTCTACTAAAAATACAAACAATTAGCTGGGGATGGTGGCCCGTGCCTGTAGTCCCACCTACCCAGGAGGCTGAGGCAGGAGAATCGCCTGAACTCAGGAGGTGAAGGTTGCAGTGAGCTGAGATCATGCTACTGCGCTCCAGCCTGAGCGACAGAGAGAGACTCTGTCTCCAAAAAAGAAAAAGTAGAAGTAGTTGGAAGGCTCCCAACACACGCAACACTTAATATGTGCCAGCTGATAAAATGAAACACCGTGGTGACAACAGCTTCATTTTATACCAAGACAAGATTACTTCCTAGTGAGGGAAGTTGGCCTCAGAAACAAAAATATCAAGAGAAGGAGCACCCAGTTGTGAAAACGACCACAATCCTAGAAGGCAACGGTGCGCGGTGGGAGGGGCGGGAATCAGGAACCATCAAGCCGCCCAGGCCAGAGTCAGGGAGAGTCTGTGACAGGAGGGGCCACCCACCGACCCCAACACAGCTGCCCCTCCTGACCCAGTACACTAGGGGTCAGACCCATACCACATTCTCAACAATCCACAGTGTTCTTCTTCTATTTTAAAAATTACTGATGATTCACATCTTTTACGATTAAGGCTAAGAGTGGTGATTATAAACTCTGTTATTTTTAAAAATAAATGAGAGAATACGTCATAATAGCAATAATCTATTAACCCCAACATTTTTAATCCAGAAAAAATAAAACTCTTCTAATGCCCATTCTAAACTTTTTAGAAATAGATTTTTTTTTCTATTATTCCTCATATTTAGGTAAGAAATAGCTTTGCTTAGTAAATATATTATATATTAATAAACTAATATCATTGTCATATAGGCACGATTTTAAATCTAAATTTGTCTCTCTTTTTGAGTCCCAAGTATCAGGTCAGGGCAGGACACAGAAATAGCCATCTTGCCAACCTGGCAAGGGCAGTTTGAAAACGGCTGTCTCCTTATTCCTGTCTCTCCTGAAACCTGGCTGAGTTACTGAAAGCAGATGTTGGCATCATCAAGCGCACATGTGCAGAGTCGATCAGGGGCTCTGGCCTTCAGAAGGTTGCTGCTGACAAGCGCATCATCTGCAGAGGGGTCACGACGGAGCTGGGGCTCAGACACTCAGGGTTCCAACCCACCTCTTCCACCTACAAGCAAAGTGAGTGTCCTCAAGCCAGTAATAACCTCTCAGCCTCAGTTTCCTCATCCATATATAAAGATAACCCCTACCCTCTGTACTGAGAATGCAGGGATGTGCATGGCGAATGTTCAGCATTATTATTATATATATATATATTTTTATTATACTTTAAGTTCTAGGGTACATGTGCACTACATGCAGGTTTGTTACATATGTATCCATGTGCCATGTTGGTGTGCTGCACCCATTAACTCATCATTTACATTAGGTATATCTCCTAATGCTATCCCTCCCCCCTCCCCCACCCCACAACAGGCCCGTGCGTGATGTTCCCCTTCCTGTGTCCAAGTGTTCTCATTGTTCAATTCCAACCTATGAGTGAGAACATGTGGTGTTTCGTTTTTTGTCCTTGCGCTAGTTTGCTGAGAATGATGGTTTCCAGCTTCATCCATGTCCCTACAAAGGACATTAATTCTTCCATTTTTATGGCTGCATAATATTCCATGGTGTATATGTGCCACATTTTCTTAATCCAGTCTATCACTGTTGGACATTTGGGTTAGTTCCAAGTCTCTGCTATTGTGAATGGTGCCGCAATAAACATACAGGTGCATGTGTCTTTATAGCAGCACGATTTATAATCCTTTGGGTATATACCCAGTAATGGGATGGCTGGGTCAAATGGTATTTGTAGTTCTAGATCCCTGAGGAATCTCCACACTGTCTTCCACAATGGTTGAACTAGTTTACAGTCCCATCAACAGTGTAAAAGTGTTCCTATTTCTCCACATCCTCTCCAGCACCTGTTGTTTCCTGACTTTTTAATGATCGCCTTTCTAACTGGTGTGAGATGGTATCTCACTGTGGTTTTGATTTGCATTTCTCTGATGGCCAGTGATGATGAGCATTTCTTCATGTGTCTTTTGGCTGCATAAATGTCTTCTTTTGAGAAGTGTCTGTTCATATTCTTTGCCCACTTGTTGATGGGGTTGTTTTTTTCTTGTAAATTTGTTTGAGTTCTTTGTAGATTCTGGATATTAGCCCTTTGTCAGATGAGTAGGTTGCAAAAATTTTCTCCCATTCTGTAGGTTGCCTGTTCACTCTGATGGTAGTTTCTTTTGCTGTGCAGAAGCTCTTTAGTTTAATTAGATCCCATTTGTCAATTTTGGCTTTTGTTGCCATTGCTTTTGGTGTTTTAGACATGAAGTCCTTGCCCACGCCTACATCCTTAATGGTATTGCCTAGTTCTTCTTCTAGGGTTTTTATGGTTTCAGGTCTAACATTTAAGTCTTTAATCCATCTTGAATTAATTTTTGTATAAGGTATAAGGAAGGGATCCAGTTTCAGCTTTCTACATATGGCTAGCCAGTTTTCCCAGCACCATTTGTTGAATAGGGAATCCTTTCCCCATTTCTTGTTTTTGTCAGGTTTGTCGAAGATCAGATAGTTGTAGATGTGTGGTATTATTTCTGAGGGCTCTGTTCTGTTCCATTGGTCTATATCTCTGTTTCGGTACCAGTACCATGCTGTTTTGCTTACTGCAGCCTTGTAATACAGTTTGAAGTCAGCTTTGTTCTTTTGGCTTAGGATTGACTTGGCGATGCGGGCTCTTTTTTTTCTTCCAAATGAACTTTAAAGTAGTTTTTTTCCAATTCTGTGAAGAAAGTCATTGGTAGCTTGATGGGGATGGCATTGAATCTATAAATTGCCTTGGGCAGTATGGCCATTTTCACGATACTGATTCTTCCAACCCATCAACATGGAATGTTCTTCCATTTGTTTGTATCCTCTTTTATTTCGTTGAGCAGTGGTCTGTAGTTCTCCTTGAAGAGGTTCTTCACATCCCTTGTAAGTTGGATTCCTAGGTATTTTATTCTCTTTGAAGCAATTGTGAATGGGAGTTCACTCATGATTTGGCTCTGTTTGTCTGTTATTGGTGTATGAAGAACGCTTGTGATTTTTGTACATTGATTTTGTATCTTGGGACTTTGCTGAAGTTGCTGATCAGCTTAAGGAGATTTTGGGCTAAGATGATGGGATTTTCTAGATATACAATCATGTCATCTGCAAACAGGGACAATTTGACTTTCTCTTTTCCTAATTGAATACTCTTTATTTCTTTCTCCTGCCTGATTGCCCTAGCCAGAACTTCCAACACTGTGTTGAATAGGAGTGGTAAGAGAGGGCATCCTTGTCTTGTGCCAGTTTTCAAAGGGAATGCTTCCAGATTTTGCCCATTCAGTATGATATTGGCTGTGGGTTTGTCATAAATAGCTCTTATTATTTTGAGATACATTCCATCAATACTGAATTTGTTGAGAGTTTTTAGCATGAAGGGCTGTTGAATTTTGTCAAAGGCCTTTTCTGCATCTATTGAGATAATCATGTGGTTTTTGTCATTGGTTCTTTTATATGCTGGATTACATTTATTGATTTGCGTATGTTGAACCAGCCTTACATCCCAGGGATGAAGCCCACTTGATCATGGTGGACAAGCTTTTTGATGTGCTGCTGGATTCGGTTTGCCAGTATTTTATTGAGGATATTTGCTTCAATGTTCATCAGGGATATTGGTCTAAAATTCTCTTTTTTTGTTGTGTCTCTGCCAGACTTTGGTATCAGGATGATGCTGGCCTCATAAAATGAGTTAGGGAGGATTCCCTCTTATTGACTGGAATAGTTTCAGAAGGAATGGTACTAGCTCCTCCTTGTACTTCTGGTAGAATTCAGCTGTGATTCCATCTGGTCCTGGACTGTTTTTGGTTGGTAAGCTATTAATTTTTGCCTCAATTTCAGAGCCTGTTATTGGTCTATTCAGAGATTCAACTTCTTCCTGGTTTAGTTCTGGGAGGGTGTATGTGTCCAGGAATTTATCCATTTCTTCTAGATTTTCTAGTTTATTTGTGTAGAGGTGTTTATAGTATTCTCTGATGGTAGTTCGTATTTCTGTGGAATCAGTGGTGATATCCCCTTTATCATTTTTTATTGCATCTATTTGATTCTTCTCTCTTTTCTTACTAGTCTTGCTAGCGGTCTATCAATTTTGTTGATCTTTTCAAAAATCCAGCTCCCGGATTCACTGATTTTTTGAAGGGTTTTTTGTGTGTCTATCCCCTTCAGTTCTGCTCTGATCTTAGTTATTTCTTGCCTTCTGCTAGCTTTTGAATGTGTTTGCTCTTGCTTTTCTAGTTCTTTTAATTGTGATGTTAGGGTGTCAATTTTAGATCTTTCCTGCTTTCTCTTGTGGGCATTTAGTGCTATAAATTTCCCTCTACACACTGCTTTGAATGTGTCCCAGAGATTCTGGTATGTTGTGTCTTGGTTCTCATTGGTTTCAAAGAACATCTTTATTTCTGCCTTCATTTCATTATGTACCCAGTAGTCATTCAGGAGCAGGTTGTTCAGTTTCCATGTAGTTGCGCGGTTTTGAGTGAGTTTCTTAATCCTGACTTCTAGTTTGATTGCACTGTGGTCTGAGAGACAGTTTGTTATAATTTCTGTTCTTTCACATTTGCCGAGGAGTGCTTTACTTCCAACTATCTGGTCAATTTTCGAATAAGTGCAGTGTGGTGCTGAGAAGAATGTATATTCTGTTGATTTGGGGTGGGGAGTTCTGTAGATGTCTATTAGGTCTGCTTGGTGCAGAGCTGAGTTCAATTCCTGGATATCCTTGTTAACTTTCTATCTCATTGATCTGTCTAATGTTGACAGTGGGGTGTTAAAGTCTCCCATTATTATTATTGCGTGGGAGTCTAAGTCTCTTTGTAGGTCTCTAAGGACTTGCTTTATGAATCTGTGTGCTCCTGTATTGGGTGCATATATATATTTAGGATAGTTAGCTCTTCTTGTTGAATTGATCCTTTACCATTATGTAATGGCCTTGTCTCTTTTGATCTTTGCTGGTTTAAAGTCTATTTTATCAGAGACTAGGATTGCAATTCCTGCCTTTTTTGTTTTCCATTTGCTTGGTAGATCTTCCTCCATCCCTTTATTTTGAGCCTACGTGTGTTTCTGCACATGAGATGGGTTTCTTGAATACAGCACACTGATGGGTCTTGACTCTTTATCCAATTTGCCAGTCTGTGCCTTTTAATTGGAGCATTTAGTCCATTTACATTTAAGGTTAATATTGTTATGTGTGAATTTGATCCTGTCATTATGATGTTAGCTGGTTATTTTGCTCATTAGTTGATGCAGTTTCTTCCTAGCCTTGATGGTCTTTACAATTCGGCATGTTTTTGCAATGGCTGGTACTGGTTGTTCCTTTCCATGTTTAGTGCTTCCTTCAGGAGCTCTTTTAGGGCAGGCCTGGTGGTGACAAAATCTCTCAGCATTTGCTTATCTGTGAAGTATTTTATTTCCCCTTCACTTATGAAGCTTAGTTTGGCTGGATATGAAATTCTGGGTTGAAAATTCTTTTCTTTAAGAATGTTGAATATTGGCCCCCACTCTCTTCTGGCTTGTAGAGTTTCTGCCGAGATATCAGCTGTTAGTCTGATGGGCTTCCCTCTGTGGGTAACCCGACCTTTCTCTCTGGCCGCCCTTGACATTTTTTCCTGCATTTCAACTTTGGTGAATCTGACAACTATGTGTCTTGGAGCTGCTCTTCTCGAGAAATATCTTTGTGGCGTTCTCTGTATTTCCTGAAATTCAATGTTGGCCTGCCTTGCTGGGTTGGGGAAGTTCTCCTGGATAATATCCTGCAGAGTGTTTTTCAACTTGGTTCCATTCTCCCCGTCACTTTCAGGTACACCAGTTAGATGTAGATTTGGTCTTTTCACATAGTCCCATATTTCTTGGAGGCTTTGTTTTACTCTTTTTTCTCTAAACTTCTCTTCTCGCTTCGTTTCATTCATTTGATCTTCAATCACTGATACCCTTTCTTCCAGGTGATCAAATCGGCTAATGAAGTTTGTGCATTTGTCACATAGTTCTCATGCCATAGTTTTCAGCTCCATCAGGTCCTTTAAGGACTTCTCTGCATTGGTTATTCTAGTTAGCCATTAGTCTCATCTTTTTTCAAGGTTTTAAACTTCTTTGCCATGGGTTCAAATTTCCTCCTTTAGCTCAGAGAAGTTTGATCATCTGAAGCCTTCCTCTTTCAGCTCATCAAAGTCATTCTCCATCCAGTTTTGTTCCATTGCTGGTGAGGAGCTGCGTTTGGAGGAGGAGAGGCACTCTGATTTTTAGGATTTTCAGTTTTTCTGCTCTGTTTTTTCCCCATCTTTGTGGTTTTATCTACCTTTGGTCTTTGATGATGGTGACGTACAGATGGGGTTTTGGTGTGGATGTCCTTTCTGTTTGTTAGTTTTCCTTCTAACAGTCAGGATCCTCAGCTGCAGGTCTGTTGGAGTTTGCTGGAGGTCCACTCCAGACTCTGTTTGCCTGGGTATCAGTAGTGGAGGCTGCAGAACAGCAAATGTTGCTGTCTCATCATTCCTCTGGAAGTTTGGTCTCAGAGGGGTACCCAGCCGTGTGAGGTGTCAGTCAGCCCCTACAGGGGAGTGCCTCCCAGTTAGGCTACTCAGGGGTCTGGGACCCACTTGAGGAGGCAGTCTGTCCATTCTCAGATCTCAAACTCCGTGCTGGGAGAACCACTATTCTCTTCAAAGCTGTCAGACAGGGACATTTAAGTCTGCAGAGGTTTCTGCTGCCTTTTGTTCAGCTATGCCCTGCCCCCAGAGGTGGAGTCTATAGAGGCTGGCAGGCCTCCTTGAGCTGTGGTGGGCTCCACCCAGTTCAAGCTTCTGGGCCACTTTGTTTACCTACTCAAGCCTCAGCAATGGTGGGCACCCCTCCCCCAGCCTTGCTGCTGTCTTGCAGTTCCATCTCAGACTGCTGTGCTAGCAATGAGCAAGGCTCCATGGGCATGGGACCCTCGGAGCCAGACACGGGATATAATCTCTGGTGTGACTTTGGCTAAGACCGTTGGAAAAGCACAGTATTAGGGTGGGAGTGTCCCCATTTTCCAGGTGCCTTCCATCACAGCTTTGCTTGGCTAGGAAAGGGAATTCCCTGACCCCTTGCGCTTCCCAGGTGAGGCTAATGCCTCGTCCTGCTTCAGCTCATGCTCAGTGCACTGCACCCACTGTCCTGCACCCACTGTCTGACAAGCCCCAGTGAGATGAACCCAGTACCTCAGTTGGAAATGCAGAAATCACCCCATCTTCCGCATCACTCACACTGGGAGCTGTAGACTGGAGCTGTTCCTATTCGGCCATCTTGGAACCGCCCCCCGCTCAGCATTATTTTAAATCAAAGTTCTCATTCATATCCTTGCCTCTCACAAATGCAACAAACTTATGAAAAATAATAACAGTGCTTATGGTAATTCACCTCGATTTCATCTCTTAGAATTATGCCAAGTAACTTGTCTCAAAAAACGAAACCTACAGCTTTTTAGTTCTTCATGAATAGCAGATGAAGAAATAACAAGCCCCTACAATATCCAGCAAACCTTTGCTGTGCTTTCAAGACTGCTCAACTCTACTGAAGTACTTTATCGTTTTGGTGATCATGTAAGTTACTAAAATTTCTGACTATCAGAGCTTTAACGTTTCCAAATTGCAGATAAAGGACTATGAACTTGCATTTAATGATTTTTTAAAAAAATATAATTCTACTTAAAAACCTTAGAAGTTCCTTTAAAAAGCATATTCTTCTAACTAAAGCCAAAAATCATAATAGGCACAGAAACTGCCTAAACTAAGTGACAGAGTAAGACTTTCCTCCACACAAAGTAGCCACCCAGAGAAACGGATGAAGTGTCTGCAGCCAGGAAGGACATCTCAGGCTCCCTGGCAGGGCAGAGCATGGCTGCTGATAAAGAAGAGTTCTTAAGGAAGCCCATGGCCTTTAGGACTGACCAGTCCTATTTCTAAGACATACTAATAAGACACTCACTTTATACTGCAGACCTACAGACCAATTCAACAGCTACTAGCCACATGTGCCTCAAGTGGAGTGTTTTAAAACCTTCACTTCCTCAGGTGCACTAGCCATATTCCAGTGCTCAGTGGCCATATGCGGCTGGTGCCAATGGTCCCAGATGGCTCTGGTCCAGAACATTCCCACAATGACAAAGTCCTATGGACCCAGTGCTACCAAATATTTAAAGGCATTTTAAAGCTATAATAGTTAAAATACCATAGTATCAGAGACTAAGAAGTTTTGTAAATAGACCCAAATGCATACAGGAATTTACAATATGATAAAGCTTGTTTTTAAATCACCAGGGAAAAGATGAACTATTCAATAAATGATGTTAGGCCAACCAGTTTACCATCTAGGAAAAAAAGTAAAGTTGGATCCCTGATCCCTACTTTACTCTTACATCAAGATAAATCCCAGGTGGCTAAAAAATGTAAGCAATACATGAAATCATAAAAAATTAGAAGAAGGCCAGGTGTGGTGGCTCATGCCTGTAATCCCAAGCACTTTGGGAGGCCGGGGTGGGTGGATCACTTGAGGTCAGCAGTTCGAGACCAGCCGGGCCAACATGGTGAAACCCTGTCTCAACTAAAAATACAAAAATTAGCCAGGCATCGTGGCACACGCCTGTAACCCCAGCTACTCAGGAAGCTGAGGTACAAGAATCACTTGATCCCGGGAGGTAGAGGTGATCCTGGGAGGCTGAGATCGCACCACTGCACTCCAGCCCAGGTGAAGGAGACTGTCTCAAAAACCTTAGAAGAAAATTTGGAAGAATTTATTTAAAACAATGTCACATAAGCAAGCATTTTTTTTTTCAGCATAATACAAAACTCAGAAGGCATAAATGAAAAATCTGACAGATTTGACCATATAATAATTAAAAATTTCTACATGGCAAAAAATATCAAACTAATATCAAAAGATAAACTGGGGTGGAAACTGTAAGACATATGACAGAAAAGGGACTTAAAGAACTCTGACAAATCATTTTAAAAAGATGCACAAATCAGTTATAAAACACGTAAAGGGGCCAGGCGCGGTGGCTCACTCCTGTAATCCCAGCACTTTGGGAGGCTGAGGCAGGTGGATCACGAGGTCAGGAGATCAAGACCATCCTGGCTAACATGGTGAAACCCCAACTCTACTAAAAATACAAAAAAAAATTAGCCAGGCGTGGTGGTGGGCGCCTGTAGTCCCAGCTACTCGGGAGGCTGAGTCAGGAGAATGGTGTGAACCCAGGAGGCAGAGCTTGCAGTGAGCTGAGATGGCACCACTGCACTCTAGCCTGGGCGACAGAGCAAGACTCTGTCTCAAAAAAAACAAAAAACAAAAAACAGGTAAGGGATGTCACTGGGGTAAGTGCTAAAACATTTTATTCTAAAGGAGTGCTCCTAACCTGCTGTCTACTAGGATAAAACCCAGCACAAGATCACCGGTGATCCATAGCAGCTCTCCCTTGGAGAGGAGGGTGGCCCAACGTGGAGGAGGTGGAGTCAGATGGCCCTGCCCTCCCTGAAACTCACCTGTGGGTAGGCGGTCCCCATGCCAGAAAGCACCGCGGAGAGCACGTCCCTGCCCCTGTCCCCGGCCCGGCTGCACACCGACAGCTTGAGCAGGTCTACTACCACACGGGTGTCATCCGCGATCAGCAGACTGGTGAACTCATCCAAGGCCTGAGGCTCCGGACCTGCTGCTTTATTTTGGCTTTCAACATCCTAAGTCAAATGACATCCAACAATTAACATGAGGAATGATATGCTAAGAGATAAACAGTCACTAGTTTACCCACAAACTCAGAGAACACATGAATGCCAACAAGTAAGAAACCTGAAGGTGTTTAAGACCTTAAGAAACAGATGAAGAAATGACGGCCCCTAAAATCTCCACCAAGCCATGTGCTATGTTTTCAAGACCAATTAACTGCTGTATTACCAATGGCATTTATCAAAAAGGGATGACTTAAGCTATAAAGAAATGACAATTTATTACTGGGACCAAGTTTGGATCATAGGCAGATACTACAGGGAGAGTTTTGGAATGAAGCTGCATCCTGTATAATCTACCCATAAGATATGCTTGGGAATCGTTTATAAACTAAATTTGTATTTTATAATTGTATATATTCTGTCTAGGTCCTCTCCATAATTCTTTCCTGGAATCTTATTTCAAGTGACTTACTGGCATGTAACACGCTATCCATAGTCTCTCTCACTCCTTGAGTTCACTGAAAACATCATACATAAAAGTCTTCTCATTACCACTCGTATACTTCCCATTCCTGCCGTGTCAGCCTAAAAATACCGCATCTTGATCCTTCACCTCCTCTCCTTGTTTGCTATGAGCCAATTCCCAGCATCACTGCACCCCCAGCTCCCACGGCTTGGAGGTGCCTTGCCCAGGATGGCCGCCCCCACCCGGCTTGTCGGCACACAGGAGCCTCCTGGAGGGCAGCACTGGGGCTGAGCTTGTGGAACGGGGAAAGGCCGTTGTCAGAGCCAGGGACTCCCACCACTTCCAACCCAGCATGGGAACCACTGTGACCCTGTGCGGAGCAGGAGTATGTCAAGCTCTTCTCATCCCCCAGGCAGAGTCTGGCTCCCCAGAGGTAGAACGAGAGCCAGGGAAGTGCCACTTTTCTCTCCTGCTTTCTGGATCTCAGCAAATCCAGTGCAACTCTTTCCACAAACATAAACAAGCTGGGGGAAGGACAGCCCCACACATTCCCCTTAAGGGGAACATGAACCAACCAGTGGGCCCTGGAAACCACACCACTCTGATTTAGGAACAAAGTTCTTCTCCCTTTAGGGAAACAGACCTTGCTACTGCCTCTGCATGGAGACCCAAGGAGTAAGTGAAATTCATTACAAATGATGACATTCCAGAACGTAACGCACTGAAGACAGCAAAAGCATTCAGTGAAACATATCAACAAGAATCTCTTTAGTCTTGAGATTGAAATGCACCTACCTTTTTTTTTACGAGGGTGTCTTAAAACATGCACACACACACAGAAAATATGTCTAGAAGAATTGCTGAGGAAGAAAATCACTAGCGGCATATCCTTAAATATGAATCATAGCTTAATACTAACATTAAAATTGCTTTGCCTTAAAGTCATGAGTCAAGCCAAAACTGAATAGAAATACAGGGTTACAACCTGGATAATGCCTATGTCTCATAAATAAATTGGGGGGAAATAAATCATATTATCCTTTTACCTAAAACAAAAATGTTGCCTTCCTCAGAATAAGATCTGCATTAAACCCTCAAACCAGGAGACTGCCAAAAATGAGAAGTTGATTCCAGGCACCTTATTCATAAATAGAGGCTTATTACCATGAATGGTTATAAATAATTTCCATAGAACATATTTTCTGCCAGCAGTAACAGCATAATAAATCAAGGGTTCCAAATGTAATTAAAAATAAAGTGTTTGGCCGGGTGCGGTGGCTCACACCTGTAATCCCAGCACTTTGGGAGGCCAAGGCGGGTGGATCACAAGATCAGGAGATTGAGACCTTCCTGGCTAACACAGTGAAACCCTGTCTCTACTAAAAATACAAAACTTAGCTGGGAGTGGTGGCGGGCGCCTGTAGTCCCAGCTACTCGGGAGGCTGAGGCAGGAGAATGGCGTGAACCTGGGAGGCGGAGCTTGCAGTGAGCCGAGATTGGGCCACTGCACTCCAGCCTGGGCGACAGAGCGAGACTCCGTCTCAAAAAAAAAAAAAATAAAGTGTTTGTCCCCAAGGTGGGAAGGCTGGCAAGGGAGTACACATGAGCAGGGGCTGGCCTGGTGTGGGGAGCACCTCGGCGGGCTGGGGAAGGCATCCACACATGGGGGGTTGGAGAGACACAGCCAGGCCAAGTGAGGAAGGTGCCACACTCTGGGTCAACATGGAGGTGGGGGGAGGGCCAGAGGTCACATAGGGTGACCATGGAGGCAGACTGGTTCTGAATGCCAGAGGCTGTACAGAGGAAGAAGGGTGCCCACCACGGAGTGGGGACAGCCAAGATCGGAGGTTGGTTATCTAAGGGGACTGAACTGTAAGTAAACAGCCTGCTGATGACACGAGCCAGGTTTCCCACTTTCAGGGAAGAAAGTTATAAACACAAAAAGGGTGAAAACTAGAATGAATCCCAGTTGGATTACAATCAATTATATTGGTGTGAACCGGTGGTTTTCCATATACGTAAATATATAACAACATAAATACTGATGTAGGCCAAACATGGTGGCTCATGCCTGTAATTCCAGCACTTTGAGATGATGAGGCAGGCAGATCACTTGAGCCCAGGAGTTCAAGACCAGCCTGGGCAACATGGCAAAATCCTATCTCCAAAAAGAAAAAAAAATACAAAAATTAGCCAGGTATGGTGGTGCATACTTGTAGCTCCAGCTACTTGGGAGGCTGAGGATGGCTTGAGACCAGGAGGTTGAGGCTGCAGTGAGCCAAGATCGTGCCACTGTACTCCAGCCTGGACAACAGAACAAGACCCTGTCTAAAGATAAACAAACAAACAAAAAACAAAAACTGATGTATGTACCTATTATGTTACACACACACATATTCATTCTCTAGCTCTGTCACCCAAACAGCAACAAGCACACAAACGGCCCAGATCTTGACCTCTAAATGCCCTTCTCCACCAGAAAGAACTAGGACTTCTCAGAAAAACAACTGATTCCTATGTTGGAGCATAAGACATCTTGTTGAGCCTGGAATTTTATGTTGTGCCAAAAAGCAAGGAAATACTCAAAGAATGATGGGAATATGCCAGAAGAACAGATAAAATTCTATCAACTATTTAAAGAAGAATTAACCCGAATCCTTCACCAACTCTTCTAAAAAACAGAAGGGAAAGACACACCCTCCAACTCAATCTAGGAAGCCAGTATTGCTATAATATCTAAACCAAAGACATCACAAGAAAACTACAGAGCCATATCCCTTATGAATATAGATGTAAAAATCTTCAACAAAATAGCAGCAAACCAAATCTAGCAACATATAAAAGCATTATACACCAAAAACATTTGGAAAGAGGGAGAGTAGGAATAAGCCCTGTGGTACTGGACTGGAATTAAAAGTACTGATTTGGGCTGTTAATGGTTTTTATTATACAGATAAATGCAGAAGGATAAATAAATGCTCATGTGTATAGGTCTATTTGCTGAGAGGGCCTAACCAAAGACACTCAGTAACAATTAGTTTAGCAAGCACCCAGATCTTGGTTTCCAAATCCTACAAGCCACTAGCAGGAACCATGGCTTCTTGGAGAAATGGCTGATTCCAGGCAGGGGCAGGGTAGGTGAAAGATAAGTCTAGAGCACAGTTGTGCCAGAAATGAAGGAAAAGCCCTAAGAATTATGGGGACACATCAGACAATGGAACCAGTCCACCGGGGTGCCAATGACCAGTCCACAGGAGTCCCAATGACCGAGTCCCAGTGACCAGTCCACGGGAGTCCCAATGACCAAGTCCCAGTGACCAGTCCACGGGAGTCCCAATGACCGAGTCCCAATGACCAGTCCACAGGAGTCCCAATGACCAAGTCCGGGACACTTTGAGTGTCAAATAATGATGGTAACAAATGTCACTATTTGACTAAAACAGGAACTCCTGAATCTATACAATATAAATAGATAGGTAGGTAGGTAGGTAGAAGACAGACGGATGAGAAGGGAAAGCTCTCTCTTGCAAAAGAATGGCAACAATTACATTCCACAAATAACAATAAATGTGAAAAATGAAAATGTGACAACCACCACAGTAATAATGGATTCAGCTAGAATCTTTAAGATGCTAAAAACTGGGAGGTAAAAGTATGATGAGGAACAAGACATTGATATGATCTCAAAAGTATCTCCCCATGAGTACTTAACACACTTACTGACTTCCAGTGGAGAAACTTGGCAGAGACCTTTAACCAAGTGATAAGCTGTATCACCAATGATGCAGCAAATCAACAATGCATGAGTCCCAGTGGAGGCACTGAAAAGAATTCTGCACCATTCCTGTGGTGTCTGTCAAAGTGAAGAACTGAAGGACTATTCCACACTGAAGACTAAAGAGGCAGTGTGCAATCCTAGGTTGAGTGCTAGACCTATAAGGATACTATTGGGATGATGAGCAAAATCTGAATATGTCTGTGGGTTTGAAAGTAACGCTGGATCAAGCTGCAGTCCTGATAAGGAATACACGCAGAAGCAGTAAGCAGTGACAGGGACTGTGTCCCGCGACATTCCCACAAATGCTTCGAAGATGCTAACAAGTGGACAGCCCAGGTGAATGGGATGGGAATGGACTGTGTTCAACTCCTAAGTTCTATTTCTACTTCTGTGTACATTTAAGATTATTTCACAATACAAAGTTAAAGAAGAACGCCTCTTCACCTCTTTGGTTTTGGTCATGGTTTCTGCAATGATGCTTGCGGCTCCCAGGTCATCCGTCACTGGGATAAACGGCCGAGCGGAGGCTGAGGGAGCCGATGGAGTCACTGCAGAGGGGGTCACCGCATCCTCAGAGGAAACAATCTAGTCGAACAGTGCATAGTAGGGGAAGTTTAAGTGGAAAAACTCAACAACATAACACATTTCCTACTCAAGTCCCAAATGCTTTATCTAAAACTACTTGGGCTGTTTAGAATGTTCCAGATTTTACAGAGGTAACATCGTGCCTACCCGACATAGCCACTACCACCCCCAGTTGGGCCTAGGACAGTTGTGCAAAGTCAAGTACATTCATATTTTCAAGAAAAACTATTAATATTCACAGCAGGTCACATGAACCAGACTAAAATGAGTTCACATATCTTCAAGTTGGTTATTTCCTCCAAAATAAGTTACTAAAATTCTTGACTATCAGAACTTCAAGGTTTCAGAATTGCAGATAAAGGACTGTGAACTTGCATTTAATGGTTTTTTTTAAAAAAGAAAGTCAATTCCACTTAAGCACTTTAAAAGCTCCTTTAAAGAGAATATTCTTCTAAGTAAAGCCAAAAATCAAAGCGGGAGGCACAGAAACAGCCTAAACTAAATGACAGAATGAGACTTTCCTAGACACAAAGTAGCCACCTTTTCCTTTCTGATTAACATTGCTTTACGATTCGCTTTTACCTCTCTCTTTTCTTGCCATGGGTTTGGACTCAGTCTGTCTTCAATATCAGTAGCCAGCATGCATTCTTCTCCATTCATGGGACTAGCCATCGCAGATGCGTCAGAAGTGGCCGCCGAGGAGAACGAGGGGCACTCCACCGGGCTCATCATGGCGGCCGGCATCAGGGCCCCGACTATGGCATCTCTGTCAGGACACAAAGCCAGGCCTGTGGTGAGCTGCCGCTTCTCCACCACACCACAGGAAGTGGCGAGGCAGGACTAGCACACACTGAGGCATTTCCTCATTTTTACTGAATACATGTAAAAGAGTTTTGGGAAAATATCAAACATTATTACCATGTATCCTTTGGCTAATAGCTAAAATGTTTACTCTGGATCCTATTTATTTGAAAAACCAGAGTAATGGCAGGTGAAAAACTGCCAAACATAAAAACCAGACCAGAATGAGACTCTGGCTCCCCCTGAGAAATCCTCTTGGGCTGCTGTGAGAGCCTGAGGGCTGGATAATTGACCAGCAGGCAATTTTGTGTTTACTGAAAGCCACATACTGAGCAGCAAGGACTCAATGGCCTCTACTGAATGACTGTTTTTGTTCTGAAACTAATTTTCCCATGTAAGGACACCCGTCAGGTCCACATGTGTGATACATTAGTAGATGGGCAATTTATCTAGGCTGTGGGAAAGCAGCAGAAAAATACTGCAAAATGCCGCATTGGCAAAACTCAGCCTTCTCAAGTGAGCGAAGGGGACGCTAAGTCGTCTTAGACATCACTATAAATTAGTATCACCTAATTCTTCTTTTCTTCCCCCAAATATTAATGGTTCGAGTCTACTGGTCAAAAAGAATAGTGAAAATGTTCAAGTTAGTTTTCTAATTCATGTTTCAATGCCCATTAAGACACACACAAAGATATCACCAATCACCATCAAAGAACATGTGACTTAAAACACACAGCATTTAAAGATAATAATACAACATTCTTGGAGACATCTGATCAATGAAAAGAAAAAAGAAATCACAAAAAGCCGAAGCTCACATAATTGCAGAATTTCAAAAATTAGCACAGAAGCCTACCTGGCATACATGATTTGCAATGCTGTAAGAATATGCGATAAGGCCTGCTGTTTGGCCAGATTTCCATCCAATGACAAGAGAATCTTGGCAAGAGAAGGGCGATTTGGCTTAGAATTACTCGCACCACTTATTTTATTACTGGCAGCAGAAGAATCAGCATCTGAAGGCACGCCTATAAGAGGAAAATAAAATTTGCATTTTGTTTTTAAAATCACAGTTTGCTCTATTTTTATAAAATCTGACCTTACAGGTTAGTTCCAAAACACACTGCAATCTGCATTTTGCTATTTCACAGAGCACCTATCAGGCTCATTAACAGGCCTTCAGAATAAGAAAACCACTTATCCATACTTCAATACAGAAGCTATTTTCAGCAAAGTTCCACTGTAACTGGAAAAAGATGTAGGTGCTTTTATAAAATGCACTTACAACAGTTTGTTATATACATACAAGCTATGAAAATGCTACAATAACTACCTGTATTTTCTTACCCCGGTAAGGCAAGACAAAAAAGAATACAAAACAACAAAGAGAGAAGATATTCACCAATAAAGTCTCATCAGGCTCACTTCCCTGAGAACTCCCAGGTCTCAGCAGAGGGAGGGAGCCAAGCAAAGCTGGGACATGTGTCTATGTCAACTCATCCAAATTGATACACAGATTTAATGCAATTCCTACCAGAATTCTGGCAAGAGTTTTTGTCGACAGACAAGATTATTCTAAAATATGTATGGAAAGGCAGAGGAACAAGAATAGAAATAGAAAAATAAGAAGGAGGAACGAGTCTACCCAATTTCAAAAGTTGTTGTAATACCATAATCAAAACTGTGTGGTACTGGCATAAGAATCAGTGGAATAAACAGAGAACCCAGAAATAGAACCACACAAATATGCCTCACTGACTGTTGACATGTGCAAAAGCAACTCGGTGGAGGCAGGACAGCCTTTTAGCACGTGGTGGTGGAGCAACTGGACGTCTATGGACAAAAAACCCAAACTTCAGCCTAAGTCTACACCTTATGCAAAATTAAATCCAAATGGATCATGACTTCAGTAGAAAATACAAAACTATAAATCTTTTAGAAAAAAATAGGAGACAGTCTTTAGGAACTAGCACTAGGCAAAAATATACTTAGACTTGACACCAAAAGTATGATCTATAAAAGAAAAAACTGACGAATTAGACTTCATCAAAATTAAACACTTTTGTTATATGAAAGGAAATGAAAAGACAAGCTAGAGACCAGGAGAAAATATCTGCATAACACACATCTGCCAAAGGACTAGAAACATCTAGAATATATAATGAGCTCTCTAAACTCAACAGAAAAAAAAAAAAGGCCAATTAGAAAAGGGCATGAAGACATATTTTACCAAAGAAGAGATATGGACAGTAAATAAGCACATGAAAAGATGTTTAACATAATTAGCCATAAGGAAAATATAAATTAAAACCACAATGAGATATAATTACCTATCTATCAGTACGGCTACATTTTAAAGAGATGGTGAGGATATGGGAAAAACTGGATCATCCTCCACTGCTAATGAGAATATAAAATGGCACAGCCATTCTGGAAAACAGTTTGGCAGTTTCTTATCAAACTAAACATAATTACCATATGACCAACAATCACACTCTTGGGCATTTATGTCAAAGAAATAAGAACTTATTTTCACATAAAGTGAATTTTCACATTCACTTGTATATGAATGACATGGAGATTTTATTTGTAATAGTCAAAACCTAGAAATAATCCAAATGTCCTTTGATGGTTGAGTATTCGATGGAATACTGAACATACTACGTAATATGTAACAACTTGGATGAATCGCCAGAGGATTAGGCTGAGTGGAAAAAGCCAGACTCAAAAGTTATACATATAATGTGACATGAAAAGAGCTATACATTAAGAAGATACTGAGTAATTTGAACCAGAAAGGAGAAGATGAGAGTCAAGCCTTATTTTCATCTACCCCAGAAAAGAAGACAGCACAGGAAGGCGAAGCCACTCGCCCCAGTTCATACAGCCAGTAACTAACACAGCTAGAAGATCACATTCCATTTATTCATAAAAGCAGATGCTGCTGCAGCCTAAATGTCCCCTCCTGAGAGATAAGGGGAAAAAACAAAATATTTGTATGACAAGATGAGGTTCACTTTAAAAAAAAAGAAAAGCAATTGTATTTATTTCTACATGCTAGCTGAGCATGTAGAAGAGCAATCTGAATATTCCCATTACAGAAGAAATGAAATTTTTAAGAGACCATTTAATAATCTGAAATTCTTAGAAATAATCTAACAAAAGATATGCAAGACTATACAACACTGGGACTAGAAAACATTGCTGAGAGAAACTAAACACCTAACAAATAAAGAGAAACACTATGTTCATGGGTTAGAAGACTGAATACTGTGAATCCATCCTTTCCACATTGACTTACAGAATTAATGCAATCCATACCAAAATCCCAAGCCAGCGGTTTTATAAAAACCGACAAGCTCATTTTAAGTTAGGTGGAAATGCAAAGGGTCTGCAACAGCCAAAATATATTTGAAAAAGAACAAAGCTAAAGAACTGTTGCAACCTGAGTTCAGGCCTTTTATAAAGCTGTGGTAATCAAGACAATGTGGCATTGCCACCAAAATCCACAAATAAATCAGTGAAACAGTACTGAGAGTCCAGAAATAGATCCATACATCCATAGACAACTGAATTCTGACAAAGGCAAAAGGCAATTCAGTAGGAAAAGCATAGTTTTTCAACAAATACAACTGAAATTACTAGACAATCATGCCAAAAAAAGCCTTTCAATCTGAACCTACCACCATATATAAAATTTAATCAACTGGTCATAGATACACATATCTAAAACTATAAAACTTCTATAACAGAACACAGAGAATCTTTATAATCTTGAGTGAGGCAAAGGTTTTGTAGACAGAACATCAAAAATACGCTCTACAAGAGAATAAAATGAATAAAATAGGCATCATAAAAATTAAAAACTTCTAATCTTTAAGAGTCACCTGTGAAGGGAATAAAATGACAAGCCACATTGACAGAAAGTATTAGCAAATTCTACATTAGGCAAAGGACTTGTAACCCAAAATATATAAGGAACTCTCAAACTCAGTAAGAAAACAATCAACCTATTTAAATGTAGAAAAAGACTTGAAAAGACATTCACCAAAAAAGGTATCTGATTCGTAAATAAGCAAGATGCTTGAGATCATTAGTTACTAGGGAAATGCAAATTGAAACCACAATGAGATACCACCATACATCTATCAGTATAACTAAAATTAAAGACTGAACCTATCAAGGGTTGACAAAAATGTGGAGAATCTGGACCTCTGGAACATCCACTTTGCACAACAGTATGTAGAGATCTTAAGAAGCTAGACATACACCTACCATATGATCCAACCACTTCTCTCCTAGGAGTTTACCCAAGAGAATTTCAAGTGGATGTCCATACACAAACTTGTATGGAAATGTCCATTAGCAATTTCACTCGTATAATTAACTGGAAACAGCCCAAACATTCATCAACAGATAAATGGATAAACAAATTGCATTTGTTTATCTTAAGATACTATTCAACAACTTAAAAAGATACATGCAACATAAGTGAATCTCAAAATTATTATGCTGAGTGGGAAAAGTAAGATTTTTAAAGAGTATATGCTGTATGATTCTATTTGTAGTAAGCTGTAAAACATGCAAACTGGCCTGCCACGGTGGCTCCTGCCTATAATCCCAGCACTTTGGGAGGCCAAGATGGGAGGATCACTTGAGCTCAGGAGTTCAAGACCAACCTGAGCAGCATGGCAAAACCCTCTCTCCACCAAACAAACAAACAAAAATTAGCCAGGCATGGTGACATGTGCCTGTAGTCCCAGCTATTCGGGAGCCTGAGGTGGGAGGATCACTAGAGCCCAGGAGGCGGAAGCTGCAGTGGGCCAAGATCGTGCCAACTGCACTCCAGCCTGGGCAACAGGGTGAGACCCTGTCTACAAAAAAAAAAAACAAAAAAACCCCAATCAAACAACAACAACAACAAGAAAACACCAGCCTGGGCAACAGAGTGAGACCCTGTCTACAAAAAAAAAAAAAAAAAACCAATCAAACAACAACAACAAGAAAACATGCAAACTGATCTATAGTGACAGAAATTAAGTTGGTGCATATGGCAGGAAGGAGGAGGGGAGTTAAAAGCAAAAGGGAGGGGTACAAAGGGCCAGAGAGAAACGCTGGTGCAGTGTATGAGTTCATTATCTTTGATTGTGGTGATGCTTTCATGGATCATACGTATTCCAAAGTTGATCAAAATGCATACTTTAAATAGGTGCAGTTTATTACATTCAATTATAACTGAATAAAGCTGTTAAAAAATACAAAAGAGCCCAGTACAGTGCCTGTATCTCTCAGGCAATTATTAGGAGTCCTGTTTACACAGAAGTACAGCGCTGTGAGTTTACCTGATCATAAATACAAGAATCAGCAACATACGTTCTTCTAAAATTTTCATTCCAGCATGGATAAATCGCATGAGAGCATACCATAATTCTTCTATGTCTTTAGATTCATAATGCAGTTAACACGGCACTACAACCTCTAATGTGCTGGCACAATTAAATAAATCTATAAGGTTGCCATAACCTACAGAAAAATCTCAGAGAAGACACAAATTTGTGTTACCTAAATAGGAAGCACCTAAAGGGTCTCTTGCAGTCTGGAAGAGGACAGGCTCGTGGACAGAGGGCGTGGCCACATCCACAGTTGTCCACGCCACACTGTGGGACGACCCACAAGCCACGCGCGTGATCTTCTGGCCTTCTAAGCCTTGCACGAGTGTGGGCTTCCTGTTAACCGTGGTCGTGCCATTGCCCTGCTGGCCGTGGTCATTGTCACCCCAAGCATACACCTGTTTACGAGGCGAAAAGAGCTTATAATTTTTCAACATTTCAGGGCATTTTCTTTAATGTAATTTTTACTTCAAAATGCTAAGTGTATGCCACGGTAGTTGAAAGAATTGAGTTCTTAAAGGTAAAAACAAACCATTTCACAATCTTACAAAATGGCATCAGTGTACTACAATTCTGAAGAAAATCTAACCATGAAAATGCTTGCTAATACCTATAAAACAAGTATGTTCTTAATATTAATCCAGTTCTGTTTTGTTGCAAGACACACAGAAGGTCCTCTCTTCAACTAAGTGCAATAATTTTTTCCCTTTTATTTTGCAAAGAAAAATGACCAAAAACAATATGCTCATTTTTCAAGTAAGTTGCTTCTTGGCCTTATAGAATTATAAAGTATAATTCATTTTGACTAAAATACAGTAATGGTAATTTTGTTTCCATAAATAAAATTTAAAATTGAATATCCACAAGCCAGTCATAGCATATGCTTCTCCAAGCAGAAGAGAGTGTAACACTTGTCAGGCACTAGCTCTGTCTCTAAAATGAGGCGTGTATCCCTCCTCACCAGTTAGCAATTCTCTAAAGGAAAGTCTTGCTAATACCTTGCAGTAGGAGCATCTTCAAAAGTAACAATCTTTCCACACACTTTTCATGTGGACTTCAGAGTGGGAACGCCTCTTTTCTGAGGACCCCGCCCCGAACCCCTGCTGCAGAGCGGGCAGATACACCAGTGGGCAAAAGACACAGGTCCCACCCTCATGGTTCTCCAAGCAGTAAGACTCAGCTGATTTCATCAACAGCTGTGATTTCAACAGGACGAAGGCCATGTCGTGACCCCCATGTGCCCCAACTCAGGATGGCACGCCACCCCCAGGCCACCTGCAGCCTTACCTGCCCCGAGTCCGTGACCGCCAGGCAGTGCAGGGCTCCGACAGCCACATGCACAATCTTCTTCCCTCTCAGCCCCTCCACCACCTGCGGTTTCCGCACATGCACGTCAGAGCCGTGGCCCAACCTGAAGTAATCGCCCTTTCCCCTGAGAGAAGGCCAATGGTGGAGTGTTACAATACGGTTATGGTCTGACAATGCTATACAAGAAGACACTCATTGTCTCACATCTTTCACAGCCAGCTCAATGACATCACACACAGCACCCAAGGTCTTCAAACTTATATTCAAAATCATATATCACTAATTCAAATTAACTTGTTAAGTCAGCTGGGAAAAACCTTAATACCTTAATACATATTTTACAATATTTAAGTTACTGTTGTAGGTTTTCATATAACACCTATCCAAAGTCCTGTCTGGTATACATCTTTCTCAAGCTGCCTCTGGTCATGACATTGGCACTAAGGCCTGACACACCATCCAAGGCCAGTCCAGGCACTTGCTCTTTTGCATATTAATGAAACAAGCTTTTACAAGAAATACATGTTAACTTTTTCAGAATCAAAGGATTCAGAAGGCTATTTTGCTCCATTTATCCTTAGGCTTCAGCAGAAGAAACCCTTCCGATAAATCTCACCCAAACAGGAAAGGTAAGTGGCCTAAAATTTTTCTAGTATTTTCAAAATGACCCAGTTACAATGGGAAATTTCTTCTTGTACTGTTGTCACTAATCCCAACTCAATATCCTTTAAAGGACAAAGATGCATGCGTAAGTAAAAATACGACAGGTCACAATCACGCCGGGATGGGCCTGGTGTGAGGCCCAGGTTCCCTGCACACACCTGCACAAGCACACACAGTGTGACAGGGAGGACGTTTACATACCATGTCCACACCACTCCAGACTTGGTGAGTGCCAGGGAGAACTGAGCTCCACACTCAATCTGGCACACCCCCTGTCCATTTAGTCTCTCAATGTTCTGGGGAATGTTACAGCCTTCACTTCCGCCCCGGCCCAATTTTCCAAAGTCACCATCACCCCAGGAAAATACCAAACCTAGGTTTAAGAATATACATATACTTCAGGCCAGCGTTTCATATCATTCCTACCCACCCAGAAGCACAGAATCATGCCAGGCACTCACCTTCATCTGTCAGAGCCAGGGTCTGTGCGTCTCTACTCCCACATGCAACCTGGATTACTCTGTGACCGAGAAGGACTTTCACCTACTCAATTACAAATTTAAAAACAGAATCAAGCACAGGCACGGAGAAAGCAAGGGATTTTCCCACAGACAAAGCCAACCATGCACACATCTTTATGAACTTTCCTAGACTCGAAGCTTATTTTCTCTTGACATCTTCAGATGGTAAGCTTTCTGCAAGCAACAAAAATGCATATAATCACCATTTTGGGCTTTAGCTGTGTCGTATTATCCCCATGTCCCAACCGGCCGTACTCGCCGAGGCCCCAGGTGTACAGTTCTCCGCTGGATGTGAGGGCCGCGCTGTGCGAGCTCCCACAGGCGATATCCCGGATACGCTTGGTTTTCAGGGCCTCGATCAGCCTTGGCTTGTCACAGTTCCTACAACAAGATGAAATCAGCTCCCTACAGTCAATCCGTCCCTTCTTAGAGACGAAGGAAAAAAGACATCTATACTGATGCACATGTAGTCAACACAAGATCCACAGATCAACTACCAAACCTTAAAGCAGAACCGGTGAGACCAAAACACAAACAGCTGTGTTAAAAAAATTTTAAGATCCATTTCCATAATCTATTCTATTTTAATTTTCTGCAAAATAACTCTCAAGAGTATCAGTCAGAAACAGTTTCTTATTAGCAAATGAGACTAAAGAAAGTACCCTTACATTCTGCTGAAGTGTCCAAGTTTTCCATCATCACCTTCGCCCCACGAAAACACTTTTCCATCGACAGTTAAAGCAGTCGCGTGCCGGCCACCTGCAACATTCACAGACGCGCGGATTGCCAAAGGACAGGGAACAGAAAGCCCACAGCATAGCTCCCTATTTTGCCTGGCATATAGCACACACTCAATGAGTGTGAACTGAATAAATGAGTAACTCAACAGGATCAACAGCGGAGTTAGCAGGAAAGCTTTCCAAGACATATGTGCCAAGTAAGTGAATTTTTACCAAACTACAAATTTTAACTCTAGAAAGAATTTGCAAAGAGGCAAAATAATACTGATTATTAATGGGGTTCCTATTATGTTAAATACATGAAAAATCAAAATTTAGATGAAAAAAGTAAAAATAATTTGTGATTAGACAAAATGTAAAAATAGTGTCAATTCAAGCTTTTGAGAACTGTACCTCAACGGTGAAATTATTCAATCATTTGCAATTAATGCATTATACTCACTCTTCCCAAAACACGTCAGCTTATGCTCTTTCCCCAGCATGGAATATTCTCAAAGTCCATACAGCCTGCTTCAGGATTAAAGGCATGACCACTCCTATACAGTGAGTTCCTGCCAACTCCTGGGCTTTGAGAACATCACAGCAGACCCGGCTTCTCCTCCCAAAACTCATTCTCCCCCTTCCGTACCAACAGAACCCCCATGTTAAAGTGCTCAGCTAAACACCACTTCCCAGCCTCCTCTGCCCCCAGGAGATGGTGACTGAAATCAGTGGGGCTTTGGAGGGGCTCTGGAGAGGGGGCTGCGTGGGCGGGAGGGCACACTGTGCGGTGCTTGCCTTTTCTGCCAGGCCTGGCCCTGGACTCTGGGGGCCACAGCTAGTCTAAGATCATCTTCCCACAAAGGTGGACACAAAGGATCAGCACTCCTCATAGACAGAGCCCTGCTGGATGGACTCTGACCCCACCTCTGGACTTTTACAAAGGAGAAAAGTAAAACTCTATATTGCTTAAGCCACCATGATTTGGATTTCCTGTTATGCAGGTTACACTGAGCCCCGTTCAGCATAGGCATGAACTGAATTAGAACTTTGTGTCTACTTCAGTTCCATTCCTCAGAGGCCTAGCAGGGTGCTTCCAAAATAAACACTCCCTACACTGAAAGCGTGGTTTCATTTTTTTTTAAAGGATCTTTCTCATTACTTGGGTTCATAGATAGTTTTTGGAATCTGAAGAAAGTTACAGACTCTTTCTCAGAAAAACAGCCTACTTTTAGGCAAAGAACTTGATTTAGCAGCAATAACTAAATTCTGGACCACTTAGAGATTTACATTATCCAATTTTTATTCCTACTAAGTAAAAACTTAAGAAAGAATGTAAGGACACCAATTAGGGCTTTGGTTAACAACGGAGCAGGAGCAACAGGCCGCTCCGCACAGGCCTGCTGGTGCTTGGCTTGTACCTGAGTGAACGGCCACCTTCTTGACCACGTAGCTGCTGAGAGCTGTGATCTGCCGTGGGATGGGCACCGTCCCGCTGGAAATGCCCAGCCCCAGCCGGCCATTCGTGGCTTCTCCACAGGCGTACACCTTCCCTTCCACAGTCACTGCAAGGAACAACAGCCAGGAGAGGACTCACTTTTCACAACATTAAAAGCTTTTTTGTTTTTTGGTGCCAAGAATAATTTAAAAATTTTTTAAGATTAGAATAATCATACCTGCAAACAAACTTTTAGATCCACCAGCCACCTGTACCACATTCAAAGCCGACAGTGTCTCAGAGAAGGAAGGAACCTTTATCTACAACATAATGTTTTTAAGAAAAAAAAAAAAAGAAAATTTTACTCGCATGTGTAAAATTATGTTACCTTATTATATGATACAAGGAATTACAGTCATGCACTGTATAACATTTCACTCAAACACAGGCTACATATACAATGGCAGTCCCAGTAGATTATAATGGAGCTGAAAAATCCTTACTGCCTAGTGGTGTCCTGGCCGTGACAACGTCACGGCACAACCTATTCCTCATGTGTCTGTGGTGATGCTGGTGTCAACAAGCCTCTGTGCTGCCAGCTACATATGAACAATCCTTAATACCTCATCACGATAACAGACTGCTGCTACTGGGCTATATATTCACTCTCCTATACTTTCTATCATTCTTTTAGAGTATATTCCTTCTACTTTTTTGTTTTTTAAGCTAACTGTAAAAAGTCTGCGGCTGGTGCTTCAGGAGGGATTCCAGAAGGCATTGCTGTCACCGGAAAGGACAGCTACCTCCTTTGTGGGGGTGAAAGAGAGTAACACTATGATCCTAGCTAGGCTAATGTATGTGTTTGGGTCTTAGGTTTTAACAAAAAAAGTTTAAAAAGTAAAGGAATAAATGTTAAAGACAGAAAAAAGCTTACAGCATAAGAATGTAAAGAAAACATTTTGTACAGAGCTGTATGTTTGTGTTTTAAGCTAAGTATTATTACAAGAGTCAAAAAGTTTTTTAAAAAGTGAAAAGTTCATAAAGTTACAAATAATTTATTATTAAATAAACAAAAATATTTTGTATAGAGTAGCCTAAGCATATAGTGTTTCTAAAGTCTACAGTAATGTGCAGTGATATCCTGGCCTTCATATTCACTCACCACTCTCTCACTGACTCACCCAGAGCAACTTCCAGTCCTGCAAACTCCATTATTCATGGTAAGTGCCCTATGCAGGTGTTCCATGTTTTATCTTTTACACTGTATTTTTACTGTACCTTTTCTATGTTTAAATACACACATGCCACTGGGCTACAACTGCCTACCATATTCAGTACAGTTCCATGTTGTAGCCTAGGAGCAACAGGCTATACCATATAGCCTGAGCGTGTAGTGGGCTACACCATCTACCTTTGTGTTAAGTATACTCTATCATTTTCCAACAATGACAAAATCACCCGACCAAAACTTTCTCAGAATGTATCCCCATCATTAAGTAATACATGACTGTACTACTAATATGTATGGTTACATTAACCAAAGGCATTGGTTATCCCTTAGAGATTCACACTAGACTATTTTAAGAATGAAATGATACACTGTGATTTACTTTAAACCAGAGTTGAGAGAATGGGAGGATAGAGACAGAAAAACATAGACAGCTGCTGGTAACTATGGAAGCTGGTACCAGGGACATGAGGGTTCATGAAGCTATTCACTCTGTTTGGGTACATCTGAGCATTTCCATAGTACAAGGTGAAAAATAAAATACAGTTGGTCCTCTGCATCCATAGGTTCCGTATCCATGAATTCAACCACCCATGGATTGAAAATATTTCTTATTGCACCTGTACTAAATATGTACAAATATTTTTGTCGCCATTATTCCCTAACAATGTAATATAACAACTATTGACATACCATTTACATTGTATTAGGTATTCTGAGTAATCTGAAGATGATATACAGTATTTGGGAGGGTGTGCATAGGTTATATGCAAACACTACACTGTTTTATATCAGGGACTTGAGCATCCACAGATCTTGGTATCCACAGGAAGTCCTCGAACAAATCCCCCACGGATACTGAGGGATGACTATGCATATAATGTAAAGATAAAAACACACACCTGTAGACTATGCCTTATTTCAAGTCATGTCCTGCTCATTCTCTGATTCTGACTCTGACATCTCTAAGAAATTATATGCTTAAATTTCCCATTGTAGATGGATGTAATTTAATTTAAAATTCCTAGGGCCCTTTGTCTAAAAAACCTTTATGATTCCATGGGTGAAATAGTCACTACTGCAGTGGAAGAAAGGATTTTCATCACAACCGTGGAACACCGACTCTGTCCTTGAAGTGAAAACTCCATGTAGGGCAGTGAGCAAGGTCATAGGCTCCCACCAATGGCCTGCACCTCAGGGACCCCAGGACAGCCCTGCATTCCCACAGCTGAGACACTCACAGCTCACTGCCCACTGTCCACTGTCCACTTCCCAAACCGAGCTCAGGTACACTGAAACACAAACGCAATTCAAGACTGCTCCAATACAGATAAAAATTAATTGTACCTTGAAAGGAAAGAGTTCAAATGAATGAGTTCTAACTTCATTTCTCAGCTTCTCAACATGGCAGGCAATAAAGAAAATGTATGATGTGACGTCGCACAGAACACTAACAGGAAGCATAACCTCACATGAACACGGAGAGTGCCTCTGGGCAATAAAATTTAGAGGAATTTGCTTTGTGACTCCTCAGCCAGGAGACACTAAGTAATATAAGGAATGCTGAATTCAACTCCAGTTCAAATGCATCATTTCTTACACCTATTCTTTTCAAAATATGGTCTTTTTCTCCTAAGCAACTCAAAATACAAATTAACCTCTCATCCAAGTACCTAGGGGATGAAGGACATTGTGAACACACAGGCTGTGGCACGGCTTCCCGTGCACACCTCATGGTTTACTGACAAGGTGAATGAGATCATGGTGCTCTCCACCCACAACAAGCCCTGCAGAGAATAAGGGAAGTGTGTATGTGCACACATGTGCATTCTGCTTGTTTCTCTGTGCTCACAAAGCCTTCTCTCTCTGTGCAAGCTACTTCACCCTGAAGAATCTCAGGCACTAAGTACCTGGAGGACAGAGACAACAACTTGCTCATCTGTGGGCCACTACGGCCTTTTTACACATTATTTTGTTCATGATAGTCAAAAGTGTTTATTGTAGAGGAGGCAAGACACATCTATCGATAGTCTATAATTTTCATCTATGCGCTTGTCAAATCTTTTCAAAAGTTTATTTTCTAGTTTACAAGACCACAATAAGACAATTATATCTAAAGTAAAATTTTTCAAGGAGAGACGCTTCTGAGGGGTAATTTGATAATGTCTTTTAGTTCATGTAAAGAAACAACACAACATATAGAGAGTAAAGTTATTATAAAAACTTCACGAGGTGTGGCTGCTGCCGAGTGCCCCACCCTGCTGGGTCCCAGGGAGCAGGCCGTACCTTGGAGCCTTTCAGCCCGCCCAGCTGGTCCTTGTCATTCAGGCCCCACACAAACACCTTGGTTCTTATCGTAGCTGCTGATTCCAGCCCAGCAGCCTTCTTTCTAATGAGGCTAACCAAATGGGGGGTGGGGGGGGAGAAAGAAAGAGAGGTTATTCAGCATAAAACATTTAAAAAATAAAAAGAAAAGCAACCTCAAGCACTCAAAGTTTTATGGTTACTTTCAGAAACTCTTAAAATTTTGCTTTAATAGAATAAAACCTCAAACATGTACAGGAGTAAGTCCTCTGGAGGGTCAAATTTTCTAGATTCCACCATGCCACCTTTTAATACTAGCACTTAATTTCAGCTCTTATTTTTGATGGAAAACGATGACATACTAGGCCTTCTCTTTCATCTTAAATACCAACTTGAACATGGGTGGGAATCATTCCAAGTCATGGAAACAGATGCACAGCTACTACAAATGGCACTGTAGAGACACTGAAGAAACCTGCCCAGGAGCCACACTGGGTCTGGCCTTGCAGCAATGTCCCTAAATCTAGACATCTGTTTGGCCAATTATTTTCCCACAGAAAGAATAAACCGGATGTGGCCAGATGACCATGGAGGTACTTTAATACAGACACATGTCCTGATGTAAAATGCTTATCTCTTCCTTTATACCCTCTGCCCAGGACACCGGTCAGAGGCACCTGATCATCGGCCAGCTAGGCTGAAAGTCCTCATCTCCTGTCCTTCCCAGAAGGCTTGCTCCTTCCACCTTGCTCATCTATCTCCTGACCTGCCCTCGACAGGTTACGAGTTTATTTATTTTTTGTTTGTTTTGAGACAGGGTCATGCTCTGTCACTCAGGCTGGAATGCAGTGGCATAATCCCAGTTCAACCTCCCAGGCTCAAGCTTAATCCTTCCACCTCAGCCTCCCGAACAGCTGGCACTATAGGCATGCACCACCATGCCCAGCTAATTTTTGCCCAGCTAATTAGCCCAGCTAATTTTTGTATTTTTTGTAGAGACAGGATCTCACTATATCGTCAAGGCAGGTCTTGAACTCCTGGGCTCAAGTGATCCTCCCCGCTCAGCCTCCTAAAGTGCTGGGATTACAGGTGGGAGCCACCACACCCAGCAGCTTAGAAGTTTAATCAACAGCATCCAAAACACTCCAATTCTTGCAACTTGAAAAAAGTACACAGGACAGTGTTAGATTTTCTTGGCTGATGGTCTGATGCCAGGTGCTAAGGAATTGCTTCTTCTGTGTTTGGGGTTTTCACCTTTGTGTTTGCTTTTGCTCTGTTTTTATAAACTAGGATAGATGCCCAAAGGCACCAGAGACTGGCTTCCAGACAGGTATCACTTTTTTCACACATTATATACTAATAAATATTTACTTTAAGGGTTCAAACTTTCACGTTTTGGAATAAAAGTGAAAAACTCTTTTGTCTAATACTAGGCACAGGTGAGCAAGCATAAGCACAAAATATTGAAATATCCTGTGATACATTTTTACTTAAAAATATGTATGGGGGCCAGGCACGGTAGCTCACACCTGTAATCCTAGCACTTTGGGAGGCCGAGGTGGGCAAATTCCTTGAGCCCAGGAGTTGGAGACCAGCCTGGGCAACATGGTGAAACCTCATTTCTACAAAAAATATACACAAAATTAGCCAGGTGTGGTGGCACACACCTGTAATCCCAGCTACTTGGGAGGCTGAGATGGGAGAATCACTTGAGCCTGGGAGGCAGAGGTTGCAGTGAACTGAGATCACACCACTGCACTCCAGCCTGGGCAACAGAGTGAGACCCTATCCCAAAATACATATATATTTCCCATACACACATATATACACACACACATATGTATGCATGTATATATGTATGTATGTATGGGAAACCAGGACTGATATTCAAGATATTTACTGTCTGGTACCATGTAAGTATCAGTCAGCCAGAGTGGAGGCCGGCTGTACATGGTCAATGTGGGAACATCCCAGTTGGATGCCAGCCCTGTAGGAGACTGCCTGGGCCGCTAACTCATTCTGAAGTTATTGGCTAATTAGTCAGATCTTACCAGAAAAAAACCCATTACAATCAAATACCTAGCTTTTCTTTCGACAATATATTCAATTACATAAAAATCTGATCAATGAGTAAAGCTCAAAACATTTTTGGTTATTCCACATATACAATATATGTATTAATAATTTTATGGCCGGGTACAGTGGCTGACGCCTGTAATCCCAGCACTTTGGGAGGCTGAGGCAGGCAGATTATGAGGTCAGGAGGTCGAGACCATCCTGGCTAACACGGTGACACCCCGTCTCTACTAAAAATACAAAAAATTAGCTGGGCGTGGTGGTGGGTGCCTGTAGTCCCAGCTACTGGGGTGGCTGAGGCAGGAGAATGGCATGAACCCAGGAGGCGGAGCTTGCAGTGAGCCAAGATCGTGCCACCGCACTCCAGCCTGGGCAACAGAGTGAGACTCCGTCTCAAAAAATAAATAAATAAAATAATAATTTTATTTGTCCAATTCATTTTAGTAGCTACTGAGTAAGAAAATGCTAATCTATAATCCTTTTATTAAAAATCCCAATGACTTCCTTATTTAAGTGAACTGGTATTGTCCCTATTTAATTAATATCCATAGATGCAATCAGTTTGAACTATAGCATATAGTATAACATATATTCTAGATAAGGTAATGTTATAGATACTATTTTCTTTTCAACTTCTACACAAAGTTTCTGAAATAAAACAGGACAGAATCCAAAGCCAAGATCACAGAGCCCTAGAATAACCTGATTTATTACCAGAGCTGCTACCCCCACTTCTGTCCATATAATGTGCTCAACAGCGGCACAGCTCTGTTGTCTCCTTATGTCAAATGCTGCAGAGTACTTAGAGCACAGGGTGTCTTGGTCAACAGAGTTCAGCCACCACTGGCAGCTTGCCTCCTGTGCCTGTCTGAAGGGCCCCGGTCACACTAGCAATCCAAAGCACCTTGGGAATGTTAACAACATATCCATTTAGTTTGCATACCCTTTGACTTAGCAATTTCACTTTCAGCAATTTATCTAGGAAAATACAACTTCTATAAGGTCACTGCTTATCCTCCATTGTTATTATCCATTATTATCCACTGTTTGCTGCTGGGATGGTAAACAAGGCTTAGAGCAGCCCCTGCACATGCAAGTTCTAGATACATGCCCTGGGAAATGCACAAGCACGCAAAAACTTCACAGATATCATTCTCCCCTGGTATGCTGTCTTCCCTATCAGAAACGCCCTTGCCTGTCCACTTTGTTTCAGTAATTCTGACTTCTGTACGTATGGCCTGGGGGGACGTTTTCCTTGTCCTGACAGATCAATGCTCCAATGCAGACTCTCAAGGCCGCATGCACTTCTTCCTGCCTCTTACCAAAGCCCTAACAGCACACTGATGCATGTGTTTGTCTTATTTTATTTTGCATGTTCATCACAGTGTTCCCAGTATGCATAACTGGGAATGGCCCACCGTGGGTGTTCAAAAGATGTTGAATGAATAAATACAACAACAGTCATCATCATAGCGCTCAGACAAAATAAGGAATTGAGTGAGTAAATGAGAACAGTCATAAGATGAAATACTGCACTCAAAAATTACAGGACAGAAGACTTATCATATGGAAATTCTAGAGATGGACAATAGTGGTGGTTGCACAAAAATATGAATGTACTTAATGCCACTGAACTATACACTTAAAATGGTAAACAATATATTATATATATTTCACCATAATAAAAATATACTTTTTAAAGTTAATGATAAAATACTTAGCAAAAAGAGCTTTAAAATATACAACTTCCGTAGGAAAATACATTTAGTAACAGAAAAAAAGGAAAACTACAAAGATATATACGAAAATAGTAACAGTGATATTTCAGGTAGAGATATTAAACATTTTCATTTCCCTCTTTTAATGGTATTTTTCTAAATATAATGTGTTTCTACATTAAACACTTTATTTTTTAAAAAAATACAATTTTTGAAAACAACTGTAATTTACCATTCGTGTGGACATAAAATGACTCAGTATGAGACACATTCTAATTAAATGTTTCCTTTTGAAAGTGAGGATTCAGGAATGCAGCAGGAGGTAAGTGAGCACCTGTAACAAATGGCTCTCACCTTCCGCTGTTGCCTTTCTCATCCTCCTCCTCTTCATTATCTGAAGCTAAGAAAGGAACTGCAGCCAAATCTTCCTCCTCTGCACGAATCCGTCCCAGCAGGATGAGACCATGGATTTTACAGTCGATTCCGGAGCTCCTGCACTGCTTGATGGCAATTTCAATATACCTGTGATACTAGACACAAAAACGACACTGCTTTATAGCAATTTCAATATACCTGTGATACTAGACACAAAAACGACACTGCTTGATGGCAATTTCAATATACCTGTGATACTAGACACAAAAATGACACTGCTTGATGGCAATTTCAATATACCTGTGATACTAGACACAAAAACGACACTGTTTTATGGCAATTTCAATATACCTGTGACACTAGACACAAAAACGACACTGCTTGATGGCAATTTCAATATACCTGTGATACTAGACACAAAAATGATGATTCACAGACTCTGTAGAATCAAGCACATTAGATCCTCTAACTGGAGAACAGGATGTGTGAGACACGAAGGTGTACACATGGTTAGAGCTCCTTTACTTCAGTTCTGGAAATACCAACTGAGTTACTCAAAGTTAATGCAGCCACATCTGAGTAATGTTTTCTTCAAAAGAAGTGATCAACTCATCAAGATGTCTACCTGAGGCATGAGACACTCACTGATTTTCTTCCTAAAATTATTTTAAATAGGATAACAGCCTTACTGAATGACTGCAAACTCTTCTTAGAGCTTTCTTGAACCAAGATGCCTTAACTAAGGAAAATATTAAATGTCAGGTAGTAACAGACCTTTCATCGTTTTTAAAACATAAAACATATCTGAATATACACAAATTAGAACAAATAGTACAAAGAACTCCATGACTCCATGACCCAGCTCAACAGTTATCAACATGTGACCAATCTTGTTCAGATATGGATCATCATTAAAAATTTCCAGGCATTATATTGTTTCAAAACTTCAGTATATATCACTGAATTAAGGAGGTTTGGGCTTTTTTTTTTTTTTTTTTTTTTTTGAGACTGAATCTTACTTGTTGCCCAGGCTGGAGTGCAGTGCAGTGGTGCAATCTTGGCTCATCGCGACCTCTGCCTCCCAGGTTCAAGCGATTCTCCAACCTCAGCCTCCTGAGTACCTGGGACCATAGGCACCTGCCACCACATCCAGCTAATTTTTTGTATTTTTAGTAGAGACAGGGTTTCACCATGTTGGCTAGGCTGGTCTTGAACTTCTGACCTCAGGTGATCCACCTGCCTCAGCCTCCCAAAGTGCTGGGATTACAGGTGTGAGCCACCACGCCCAGCCAGAATTAAGGAGCTTTTTGAAAAACATATCCACATTGCTATTATCATAGCACAAACAATAACTCCCATATCATCCAATATGCTACAGTGATCAAACTTTTCTGATCATGTCATGTCATTTTATTGTTGCCTCATTCAAATCAGAACACAAGCAAGACCCAAGCTTCCTCGGTTCTGCCTTTGCCATGCATTTAGTGGAGTTGGTCCTGCAAATGTCCCACACCCCATGTGGCAGACTGCATGCCTGCTGTGGTATTGACAACATTCCTCCATCCCTGTATTTCATGTGAACGAAGAGGGATGTGTCTGGAAGCACACACTAACAATTACTTTTTATTGCCTCAACGACCTGCTCAAACCTCAAGATCTACCATTTCAGAGGAAACACAGCTTGACCACCACCATACGGATGCAAAAGCCAAGTTGAGAATATGAAGAATGCTACAGGAAAAAATTACTCAGTTTCTTTTTTTCTTTCTTTAGCAAGGAAAAAAAACAAGAGTGACTTCAGTGTAGTATAGAATGCAAACATCATCTGAATCAGAAACTGCAAAACGACATTTACAAGATAACTAGGAAAATCTGGACACTGACTGGATATTATATGACATTAAAGAGTAATTGCTGGCTGGGCACAGTGGCTCACGCCTGTAATACCAGCACTTCGGGAGGCCGAGGCAGGCGGATCATGAGGTTAGGAGATCGAGACCATCCTCGCTAACACGGCGAAACCCCATCTCTACTAACAATACAAAAACAAAATTAGCCAGGCATAGTGGCAGGTGCCTATAGTCCCAGCTACTCGGGAGGCTGAGGCAGGAGAATGGTGTGAACCCGGGAGGTGGAGCTTGCAGTGAGCCAAGATCACACCACTGCACTCCAGCCTGGGCGACAGAGCGAGACTCTGTCTCCAAAAAAAAAAAAAAGAGTACTTGTTAGAGGTGTGATTATGGTATCAGGGTTATATTTTGTTAAGCCCTGTTAGAGATGAATATTGAAGCAAGTGCTCCGGAAATAAGATCATGACTAGGACTTGCTGAGTCAGGGAAGTAAGGTGGGAGGAAGTGAAACATGACTGGCAAAATGTTGATAAATGTTGAAGCTGGGTGACAGGTTTGTGAGGATTCCAGCATACTTTCTATTTTTGTTTACATGTTAGAAAAAACTCGGCTGGGTGCAGTGCCTCATGCCTGTAAATCCCAGCACTTTGGGAGGCCAAGGTGGGCGGATCACCTGAGGTCAGGAGTTCGAGACCAGCCTGGCGAACATGACAAAACCCCATCTCTATTAAAAATACAAAAATTAGCCGGGTGAGGTGGTGGGCACCTGTAATCCCAGCTACTCGGGAGGCTGCAGCAGGAGAATCACTTGAACCCAGGAGGTGGTGGTTGAGGTGAGCTGAGATCTGCCACTGCACTCCAGCCTGGGCGACAGAGTGAGACTCAGTCTCAAAAAAAAAGAAAAGAAAATTCCCACGACAAACTATTTGTACAGCAAAGGCCATGCTTAAGATGCAGTGGCTCCACAGGAATGATATAGTCTAGTTCTTTGGTCAGCTGGGGGCATGCAGGTTAGGTCAGGAGTTTTCCATTTACCTGCAATGCTTCGTATTTCTCATGTACATGACATACACTAAATATCACAGGATAAATGGTTTTGAATTAAAAATTTCTTGGATTAAAGATATCTTTTACGAATGCTAATCTATTGTTTATTTAATTACTTAGTTACTGGTTTGGCTAAAGTAAAAATATCCTCTGAACTATGTAAGGCACTCTACAGGCTGTCTTTGGTTACATTGCAATAAGTTACCAGTAAAATGCATTAAAACTCAAGACTAATTTTTTCAGAAAAATTCATTATTATCTTTCATTTTTATAGTTTGCCAATTTCTTCAGTTATTAGCACCACTGGTATTGACTATAATGAATCAGTGTATTATGAAATAGTTCAATGACATTCCAGAATAAATTGTGACTTGTGAATGTACTACGTATTTCAAAATAGCTAAAAGAGAGGATTTTAAATGTTCTCACCACAAAAAAGTGATAAATATTTGAGGTGATGGATACATTATTTAGCAGGATTTGATCATTCTGCAAAATACACATGTAACAAAACATCACATGTTCTCCGAAAATAAATACAAATTATTACAAATTACTATTTGTCAGTTAAAACTAAAATAAAACTTTTTAAAAAAATGGTTAACTGCATTTAATAATTAAAAAATAAACTCATCAGTTATAAACTTTAAATGAATACAAAAATCAACTATTTGATATTTTTATCTGCTATCATTATAATTAGTCTACACAAGACAACAGTATAGGTAGTACAAAAATTTTTTTTTTGAGACAGAGTCTGGCTCTGCCGCCCAGGCTGGAGTGCTGGAGTGTAGTGGCGCGAACTCGGCTCACTGCAAGCTCCGCCTCCCGGGTTCACGCCATTCTCCTGCCTCAGCCTCCCGAGTAGCTGGGACTACAGGCACCCCCGCCACTACGCCCAGGTAATTTTTTGTATTTTTTTTTTTTTTTTTTTTTTTTTTTAGTAGAGATGGGGTTTCACTGTGTTAGCCAGGATGGTCTCGATCTTCTGATCTCGTGATCTGCCCACCTCGGCCTCCCAGAGTGCTGGGATTACAGGCGTGAGCCACCACACCCGGCCAACAAAAATATCTTAATTTGTCTTATTTTACATATATTTAATGTATGAAAAATCATGCTGGCATCCTATGTGGAAAGGTTTATTGAAAATTTGAGAGACAGAGAGAGAATCGCTGATCTGTAGTATACGGGTACTGTTTAAAAGAACCTTCACTGATTCTTTCAAACTTTTCCAGAGATAAACTTAGACTCATTTTGAAAGTTGCCTTATTACCAAAAAATTGCCACTCCGTGACAAGTTCAGCACTTGATGCCAATAGGTGTGCCAGCAAAAAAGCAACTTCAGCATCACATATACGGTCAGGAAAACCACCAGAAACTAAGAGATATTTAATGAAAACCAAAGTGTTCAGATGCAATCAGCAACCTGTACTGCCTGATGACAACTTTTGCTAGGAGGACTTACCAAGTATACCTCTGCTACCGAAGAGAGTGAGAATGAAATTTATTTTGTTTCCTTTTCAAGCTGATATGATAAGCAGCAAATTCAATAAGTTGTATCTTTTAAAGTGTCAAAATTTAAAACAGATAAAACCAATTATTTAAAGGGGGAAAAACTGGGCTCAATGCTAGTATAGAAATGGCCAAGTCACCTCCCTTGTCATCTGTAAATCATCCAAATGGAACACTAGCAGGGCTACTTACCTCTGTGCAGTCATTCAGAAGGGGCACTGTAGTGTCAGAAGGGTTAATATTAATTGTCTTTAGTTCAATAAGGTTATTCAGGGAATTTCCACCTAGGAAAAAATGGGTAAAGAATCAAACAAAGGCGTTTTTATTATAGAAGGTACTTCTTTTTAGGTAAACTAACTGAATTACCTGACACTACAACCAGGGATGGCATGTAGCTACTGTCAGCAGGATCTACGATCATTTTTAATCTATGAACAAGAACATCTGGGAAAATCTCCAAACGAATCCAGTGCTTTAGAAAAACAAGGACAAAAACCACATTCTCAGTTAGCAAAATTCAGCTATATTTTAGCTACTACAATAGTATCATTGAAGCTTGAATCTACATGAGATTTTTTCAATATAAAATGTAGCATGAGAGAGAATTTTCCCTTACCCTGGCAGCAACAAGAATATTCTACCCCATTCTTTGATCGTTAGAGAAAAGTCTCACTCTACGCCCCAGAAACCATGTATCTATATACTCCTGGCCTAGGGTGGTCCTTTTACCCACCAAGTGAGTGAAAGAAAACACTAGAGTCGAGATGGAGAAAGGCCCTGTCCTAAAGTCTGACCTGTGTGCCCACAAGGTGCCCCCACGCGTTGGTGTAATGACAACAGCACTCCAATGTGCAACACAAATTTGCTAGACTATACTAGAAAAACTTCTAACCAGAAGCAAATCTGAATTCATACATTTTATGCAGGAGAGGAGGAAGAAAAGCCTGACCACATCCTCTATCAAGTGGTCGGTTAGAAAAAATCTATTACTCATATTGTTTAAAATCTCTGACAGTAAAATTGGGTGGTATATAACTCTGTAACTTTGAAATAACTTATAAATTAAAACATAACGTGAGTACTGACAGGTGCTATCAGCAAAACTCTGCAGGCTGCTCAAAGTTCATTTTGAAAATGTACAAGGCAAAACCATCTGTGTGAAAGTGCCCGCTGCTGTGCCCTATCAGACGCTACTACCTTTCCTTGCGACCCCGATGACTGCCAGCAGGGCTCGCTGCCGTCAATGAGACGGGATGCCTGGTTCACGGAGGACGACACGTTCAGGCTCTTCACCATGCGGGACCAGCTGTCCAGCAGCATGCCTGGCTGGCTGCTGTGGCAACGCTTCAGCTGTTTTCCAGAACGGCCACAAAATACCGCAGACTGACCTATTTCATGATGGTCAAAAAGAGAATTAACCCTTGCTGAACTGGGGAGAAACATCATGATCAAGAATATTACATAGTAAGGAGCTTCTTAAAGAAAAATAGAAAGTTTCAAACTGAAAGGAGTTAATAAATGCCACAAATGGCTTCCCTAGTCAAGATATAATTACGCCAATTTATGAGATGAAGTCCACATAACGCTATGATTTATTCTACTAAAATCTCCCAGGGAACAACATTCCAAACAAAATAAGCTGTGGGAAAAGTTCAATAACAGCACTCACAAAAACCATTCTTATTAAAAATGCTTTTATAAATACAAGGCAAGAAGTAAATTGTAAAGTGCTTCCACTTCCATTAATGGCAAATCTGGAATTCAACTGGCATTCCCCATCGAGGACAACTAGTAAAGCCAGACAAAACACTCAAAAATAAAGAAATCCTCTTCAAACTATCAGAATTCAGGAGATAATAAAGAATTACAAGGTCAGAACCGCAGGAAGACCCGAGGCAAATGGAGGTGTCAAGATGATGCACACCACGGATCGGAGGCTGCTGTTCCCTGATGGCATCGCCAGGTTCCAAGCAAAGTCCCTGAGATGACACATAGCATTTTGAGAGCCTCATAAAGGGAAGGGAAAGGAATGGGTCCAGGAAGGCTGAGGATGCTACAGAAATACAACCCACACTTGGAACCCCAACAGGAAATACCCCAAAAGTCAGAGTGAACTATGAAGGGTCTTTGGGTTTCCCTTTTTTTTTTTTCAACAGATTGCAGCTCAGCATAAAATCATCTCAATCAATGAATGCTGATTAAGGTGAGCCCAGATAGTCACTAACCTTTACCACGTACCTCGCAGAACAACCCTCTCTCCTCCATTCCTTGGAGAACAATAACATCTTAGCCTCAAATTGAGTAAAGAAATAATTTTTTAAATACAATGTCCAGTACATAATGACACATGAAGAGGCAAGAAAACGTGACTAAAAATTACCAGAAATGATAGGATAGAAACAGACCCACAAAGGCTCCATATATTGGAGTCAGAAGACACAGACTTTAATATAATAATTATGCTTACTGTGTTCAAAAAGATAATATTTCAGCAGAGAACCGAAAACTACTGAAAATAAAATACAAAGACTAGAACTGATAAATCCAATAATTAAAATTAAGAACTTAACGAGTAAGTTTAGAACACACTGATCTCAGCTGAAGAGAAAGTAAAAATATCTGGAATGAAGAACTGAGGAGCAAAAGTTTGGAAAACATAACAAGAAGGTAAAAGATCTGCAGGACAGAGGTTAGGCCGAACACAAGTGAAAGAAGAGTCCCCCCAAAAAGATAGAAAAGAGAATAGAGCAGAGGCAACATGTGAAGAAATATTGAAAGACAGAATTTTCCAAAACAGACAACAGATACCATGCCCCAGAAGCCCTACCAACCCCAAGACAGATAAACATCTCCATGCACATGTAAAACCTGTGCAAGATGAAAACAAAAAGACTCTTTGAAAAGCAGACGAAGGAAAACTAAAACGAACCACAATTACATTTCCATCCAACTTCAGGAGAAATAATATAAACCAAATTGCAATGGAATACTATTTTTAAAGTGCTGAAAGAAAACACCTAGCAAAAGGACTTTTCAAAAATAAAGGAGAAATAAAGACATTTTTAGATATACAAAAATAGATAATTTGTAACCAACAAAGACACATTTTTAGAAATATTAAGGGGCATTTTCAGGCAGGAGAAAAACAGTATAGATGGAAAATTAAAGAGGAAGAAAAAAGTGGAGAAAAATTACAAAGTATGCAGAAAAATCTAAATGAATATTGACTACATACCCTGCATGTATTGTTTGATCCTTTGACTTTCTGAGACGTAGTCTCGTTCTGTCGCCCAGGCTGGAGTGCAGTGGCACGATCTCAGCTCACTGCAAGCTCCGCCTCCCGGGTTCACGCCATTCTCCCGCCTCAGCCTCCAAGGTTGCTGGGACTACAGGCGCCCGCCACCACACCTGACTATTTTTTTGTATTTTTAGTAGAGACGGGGTTTCGCCGTGTTAGCCAGGAGATGGTCTTGATCTCCTGACCTCGTGATCCACCTGCCTCGGCCTCCCAAAGTGCTGGGATTACAGGCGTGGATCACGAGGTCAGGAGATCGAGACCATCCTGGCTAACATGGTGAAACCCTGTCTCTACTAAAAATACAAAAAATTAGCCGGGCATGGTGGCGGGCACCTGTAATCCTAGCTACTCGGGAGGCTGAGGCAGGAGAATGGCATGAACCCGGGTGGCGGAGTTTGCAGTGAGCCGAGACTGCGCCATTGCACTCCAGCCTGGGCGACAGAGCGAGACTCCGTCTCACAAAAAAAAAAAAAAAAAACAAAAAACAACAGGCATGAGCCACTGCACCTGGCCGATCCTTTGACATTTCTTGAAACTTGTATTTGAGCATATGACCCACTTAGCATATGACCAGATTTTATGAACATTTTCTGTGTGCATAAAAGAATGTCTTCTATAGTTCTGTTAGATATGTATTTGTATAAAATGTATAAAATTTTGGCTGGACACAGTGGCTCATGCACATAACCCCAGCACTTTGGGAGACTGAGGTGGGTGGATCACCTGAGGTCAGGAGTTCAGGAGCAGCCTCGCCAACATGGTGAAATCTTACCTCTACTAAAAATACAAAAATTAGCCAGGTGTGGTGGCAGGAGCCTGTAATCCCAGCTACTCGGGAGGCTGATGCAGAAGAATCGCTTGAGCCCGGAAGGTGTTGGTAGCAGTGAGCCAGGATCACGCCACCGCACTCCAGCCTGGGTGACAGAGTGAGACTCCATCTCAAAAAAATAAATAAATAAATAAATAATAATAATAATAATAATTAAAATATGTTAAGAACATATAAATCAGAATGAAGATAAATGATGTTAAAGAGAACTAAGGTCTTTGTATTGTTTAGGAGGAGAATATATTAAATAATAATAGATTTAAATGAGTCAAAAATAGATGTTATAATTAATATCTTCAGTAACTACTAAAACTAAAAATGTATATAACATATACATTCCTTATAGACAGAGTGAGACTCTGTCTCAAAAAAAATAATAATTAAAAAAAAATAGAAAAGTTAGCTGAGCATGGTGGCAAAGGCCTGTAATCCCAGCTACTCAGGAGGATGAGACAGGAGAATTGCTTGAACCCAGGAGGCGGAAGTTGCAGTGAGCCAAGATCGCGCTACTGCACTCCAGCCTGGGTGACAGAGTGAGACTCTGTCTCACAAAGAAAAAAAGTGATATATGCATACAGTGGAATATTATTCAGCCATTAAAAAGGATGACGTTCTGACACATGCTACAATACAGATGAAGCTTGAAGACATTATGCTAAACACGAAAGGATAAATCTTACATGGTTCCATCTAGATGAGGTATCTGGAGTGGTCATATTCATAGAGACCAAAGTTAGATTCAAGGTTACCAGGGCTGGGGTAAGGGGAAGTAGGGCAGTTAAACCGCTTAATGGATACAGAGTTTCTGATCGGAGTGGTGAAAAGTTTGGTAAGAGACAGTTGTGATGGTTGTGCAACACTTAAGGTACTTAATACCCTGAATTATAAACTTAGAAAATGATTAAGTGGCTAATTTTAAGTTATATATATTTTGCCACAATGAAAAATATAATAAAAGGTATATAAATTAAAAAACTCACTTTCCATCTAACCAATTCCACATGCCATGCAACTAAACACTTACTGTTTCTCGAGATTCTTTTAATGTTTCTTTATGGAAAAACAAGCAAACAAGCCTAGTTATTCTAATTCTTCCCTGATACCCCATCCTGATTTTTTTAAAAAGCCAGCCAGTCATCAGTGGGTAGGACCGTCACTTCCGTCTCACTGTACTCACTCTACAGAATTACTGTATACATAGGAACCTTAAAATAACAAATTCCAATACACTGTGGTCCACAGTATTTCATTAATATTTGGTGGAAGAGAGAATATAAATATTCTGCCATACCTGGTTCATTTATTCTGCCAAATGTATGCCTGGTATTGTGTTTTTTGGTCTTGAAACACGTTTCACAAAAATCAAAGTCATCACAGTTTCTGCATTTGAATCTGGATCCATTGATAGGAAACATCTGACATCCATCACACCTATTTGTAAAATAGCAACTGAGTTAAGAAAGGTCATTTATTAAACTTAATTCAACAGAAAACCATTCATCCCAAAGCAAATCTAGCAATCATAAAAATAACTCACGTAACCCCAGGATGAATACTGGGCACCAACTCCATTTCTGATAGCAATCCAGTCCAGTGAGACTGCTGGGGAAAGTCGACAATGATATCTTTTCCATTGGCACTGAAAGCTAGGACAGAACAGAAATCACCTGATCCATCTTCCTCTTCACCAATAAAAACCTGAGCTTAAAACTGCACCTAGCCATGTCATAGTACATTGTAGTTATTTGTTTTTTACAAAGAGTCTGTCTTTTAGAGATAGGTACTAAAAAACTTATGGATGAAATAATACATGATGTCAGCGACTGGTTTCAAAATAATCACAAGAAGGGAGGATGAGTAATTTTGGCCGTGAGGTGACAATCGTTAAAGCCAGGTAATGAGCACGTGGAGGTTCATTGTAAACTACATTCCTTACTTTTGCATTAGGTTTAAAATAGGACATTTTGGTTTTTAATTACACCAGGTCAACAATCCCATATAATACCTTTGGTATCTCAGGAAATAAAAACCACATTAATAACGTGAAGACTTCTTTTGTCCTTTGATAAGAGCAACGTGTCACTCAAAACAAACCAAATCCTTATTTTTAAAATTTGTTGTTTTGATTTGCAAATATTTTAACAATCTCTTAAGCAAAGAAAAATGTTTAAAGTAAAATATTAAATAATCCATTTGTTCTTATGTAACATGAGACGCTCTAAGAACCTCTCACCACTGGGGAACCACCACCAACTGTGGCCATTTTCTAAGCGATTTGATGAAAAGAGAGGCTTCCATAAGGTTCAAACGAACAAACAATCTCTTTATGGCATCAAGAGTTTTTAAAACTATACTTATTTCTCATGCAACTGTTAAAATGGACATAGTATACCTTTCAAAGTGTGCCACGGATTTGATTTGGAATCTCAATAGTATCATATTAAATATAATCTGAGAATTGTTTCCAGTTCCTAATTCCCATCATTAGCACATTTCCATTTCTTAAATTCAGTCCTAAATTTTTATACAGCATGAAAAAGAGAGCCAGTCGTGGTGGCTCACGCCTGTAATCCCAACACTTTGGGAGGCCGAGGCGGGCAGATCAATCAGATCAATAGGTAAGGAGTTCGAGACCAGCCTGGCCAGCATGGTGAAACCCCATCTCTACGAAAAATACAAAAATTAGCCAGGCACGGTGGTGGGCACCTGTAATCCCAGCTACTCTGGAGGCTGAGACCGGAGAATTGATTAAACCCGGGGGCGGAGGTTGCAGTGAGCCGAGATGGCACCACTGCACTCCAGCCTGGTCATGGGAGGAGAAAGAAAAAGCAGTCCTGACAGTCAGGAGCTGGCCTGTTAATGTCAATGTTAGGCCATTTCACAGAACTGACAGGACAAGTTTACAGAACACGAACATCAGATAAGGCCACTCTGTGACTGATGAATCAAGGCACAACCAAAACCCCTCCTTAACCATGTGTGATTAAAGTCGAGTCTAATCCAAACCACAAACAACCACACAGTCCCCTATCCTGGTGATATGAATGACTGCTTCCTTACCAATCATGATGTTAGCATGGCTCCGTTCTTTCTGCCTGCTAGGTAAATTTATTAAGAC